>NC_052471.1:14313051-14349133 GCF_009730915.1 Dioscorea cayenensis subsp. rotundata
TGGCTACTATATTTGAATCAAAACCATAATCTTAAGTTTTTCTTATAGTAATATCTCCAATTTTTCACTCAAAGACCTAATCTTATGTTTTCTTAAAGTAATGTCTCTTATTTTTTTAATCAAAACACTAATCTTATGTTTTTTTTTTATAATGCCTACTATATTTGAATCAAAACACTAATCCAATGTTTTCTTTTCAGAATGCCTCCTTTTTTTCAATCAAAATACTAATTGTTTGTTTCCTTTATGGAATGTCTCACTTTTTTTGAATTAAAACAGTAATAAAATTGTTCTTTTGAAAATGTCACCTATTTTTCATTTTTTAATCAAAAACCCCATCCAATGTTTTAATATGGTAATGTCCCTAATCCTATGTTTTCTTTTCAATATATTCCATTTTTTTCAATCAAAACCATAATCCTAATTTTTCTTTTAGGAATACGTACTATTTTTTAATCAAAACCCTAATCCTATATTGTCTTATTCTAATGTCTCCCACTTTTAATTCAAAACCATAATCCTATGTTTTCTTATGGTAAAGTCTCTTATTTTTCAATCAAAACTCCAATCCCACATTTATTTTCTAAATCAAAACCTTATTCCAATGTCTCATATTTTTAATCAAAATCGTAATCCTAGGTTTTTTTTGGAAAGCCTTCTATTTCTTAATCAAGACCCTAATTTTATTTTTTTTTTCAGAATGTCTACTATTTTTTATTCAAAACCATAATCCTATGATTTTTGTTCGGAATGTTTAATATTTTTCAATCAAATCCATAATCCTTTGTTTTCATTTCGCAATGCCTTCCATATTTCAATTAAAATTGTAATCCTATGTTTTTTTTTTAATGTCTACTATTTTTTAATCAAAAACATAATCTAATCCTATGTTTCTTATAGTAATGTATCCTATTTTTCAATCAAAACCCTAATCCTATGTTTTTGATTGAAAAATGGTGGACGTTACAAGAAGATTACATATAATTAGCACTTTAATTGAAACACATGAGACATAGTGAGACATTATAGCAACAATAAGGGAAGGCTCCCTATGGAATAGAAGACATTAAAACATAATAGACATTAAGAAAAGAAAATATAGGTTAGGGTACTGATTAAAATTGATAATTAGGAGACATTTCGAAAATAAAGCATACATTAGAGTTTTGATTCAAAACTGATAAATAAAAGACAATAATAAAAGAAAATATAGGATTCGGGTTTTGTTTGTAAAAATAGGAGACATTATGAAAAGAAAACATAGGATTATATTGTTTATTCAAATATAGTAGGCATTTAGAAAACAAAATATAGGATTAGGATTTTAATTTAAAATTAGAAGACATTACTATAAGAAAACATAGGAGTAGAGTTTTATTAAAATAATAGTAGACATTCTGAAAAGAAAACATAGTATTAGGATTTTGATTGAAACATAGTAAACATTCTGAAAAGAAAACATAGGAGACGTTCACAAAAGAAAACATAAGATTAATATTTTGACTAAAAAATTAGGTGACATTACGAAAAGAAAACATAGTACTATGGTTTTGAATCAAATATGGTAGGCATTCAAAAAAGAAAACAAAGGATTACGGTTTTGATTGAAAAATAGAAGACATTACTATAAGAAAACATAAGATTATGCTTTTGAATGAAAAATTGGAGACATTGCTACATGAAAACATAGGATTAGTTTTTTTATTTAAAATAGGAGACATTGCTATAAGAAAACATAGAATTGTGTTTTTGAATGAAAATAGGTGTCATTACTATAACAAAAAAAGGATTAGTTATTTGATAAAAAACATAGTAGGCATTTCCAAAAGAAAACATAAGATTAGCATTTAGATTAAAAAATAACAAACATTCCTAAAAAATAGGAGACTTTATTATAAGAAAACATAGGATTAGAATTGTTATTCAAAAATAGTAGACATTCCGAAAAGAAAAGAAAAGATTAGGATATTGATTAAAAATAGGAGACATTCCAAGAAAAGCAAACGATTAGGGTATTGACTCAAAACTAAAAAAAAATAGGACACATTCTGAAAGGAAAACATATGATTAGGGTTTGATTGAAAGATAGAAGACATTCATAAAAGAAAACGTAGGATTAGGGTTTTGAGTAAAATATAGTAGTTATTCTAAAAAGAAAACATAGGATTACAGTTTTGATTAAAAACCAAAGAAAGGGTTATTTCCAAAAGAAAACTGATAAGTGCTTGAGTAGACATATTTTTATATATGTTTTACATGCATTGAGCATTATTTTTACCATGGTTTATGTCTCATATTGTGTATTTGGTGTTCTTTTATGCATATAGGTTGTGAATGCCTTGAAGAGTAAAAAGGAAGCAAAGATAGGGTATAAAGACACAATGTTGGGAGTTCTTGTTCAATTCAAGGACCATGACACGAGAGGAGTTCATAAACGTGGAGATGTGTGCCAACTTCCAAGAAGATTCAAGTCAATTTACTAGTTGGAAGGGCACAAAGGCAGCCACATATTCATGTTCATTCGCTTTGTAAAGATTGCAAGACCTCTCAAAAATAAGTCGATGAAGAAAAGTTTTATAGCCTACTACATGGACATGCGCCCGGACATGTGGCCTCAAGAGAAGAGTGTTTGGACAGCGGTTTGTGAAAAGTACTGTAGTAATTTCACTGTAGCCGTGCTGTAGCAAAATTATTGTTCACGCTCCCGCGTGGAAATTCCACGTGCCCGCGTGAAAATTTCTGCAGCCCACGCGGCCGCGTGGAAAAATCCCACTGGGCGCGATGGGGGGCGCGAGCAGACGCGATCTAAGGCTTATAAATAGCCGTTTTGCCCTTTTTCTTTCTCATCTTTTGTGCGGCTCTTGAGGGTGAGACGGCTAGGGTTTGGAGAGGAGGTTTTTGCGGCTTTGGAGGCGCTTCATCACCAACTTTGATCGATTCCTCCGCCGTCATAGCATCAAAGGAAGCCACCGGTGAACCTAGCTCGAAGTGGGTCCTTCAAGGCGTCGAGCTTTCCATCAAGGCCATCAGTTCATATATAAGGGGGTCTATTTCTATTGTTTTAATGTACTTTCATTCATTGATGGTGTGTTTTGTATGTTGCTCCATGGAGACCTAAAACCCTAGAGGGTATTTGGGCTTGTGAATCCTAGGATTCTCATCTTTTGTGGATTTGCTTAGTGTTTCTATTTAATCCGAGTTTAATTAAGTTTTAATCTTGTATTCTCATTGCTTTCTTGTTTAATTAAACCTTGTGGTTGATTGGATTTGCATGATTTGTTATTTTGATATGAGAGAGGTCTCCATTAGAGTTAGAACTTCAAGGTTAAAGAGGGTTGAGAAGGTGAGTCATGAGATAGTGGAGTGTCCCCTCTCCCTTCCGATTGAGTGTATTCTATCTCCGTTCCCTAAGCTCTATGCAACCATATTTGGTGTGAGGCGTGAGATTGAGAGATTTCTCCGTCGGGACCTTGTAGGGGTTAGGATCCTTCGCCGGGAATAAGGGTTGGATCAATCTTTAGGAATCGGATACAACTCTTGGAATCCCTAGAGTGCTTTGCAGTCATAGGTGGTGTGAGGTGTTGAGATTGAGCAATTTCTCCACGGGACCTCGTGGGGACTAGTATCGGTGATCGGGAGGCGGATCCGATTATATTTGGATTTCTACGACTTAACTTACTCATCATAGAAACACTTTGCTTATTCGGTACCTAATACTCGAATCCTAGGGGAGCATTGCCCAATACCCCCACTTTTCATCGATTGAGATCTCCATCCATTTAACCCCTTGCATATTCGTCTCCGGTATTCATTTCTTCGCACATTAGATCACCACACCTTTCCATTTATCATTAGGTTAGAAAGCAGAGAAGAAGTTAGTACTAGTAGCCCTGTTCCATGTGGATTCGACTACCCACTCACCCGGGTAATTATTACTTCGACACCCGTGCACTTACGGTTTACACGCATATTCGGACGCGTGTCAAAAACATAGAATTAGTGTTTTGATTTAAAAATAACAAACGTTGCCAAAAAAAAACATAAGATTAGTGTTTTGATTCAAATATAGTAGGCATTCGGAAAAGAAAACATAGGATTAGGAATTTTGATTGAAAGATAGGAGACATTACAATAAGAAAATATAGAATTAGGGTTTTAATTCAAAAATAGTAGACATTCCAAAAAGAAAAGAAAGCGGTAGTGCTTTGATTAAAAAATAGGAGGCATTACAAAAAGAAAAGAATGGATTAGGGTTTAAATTCAAAACTAAATAATAGGACACATTATTTTTAAAAATGTAAGATTAGGATTTTTGATTAAAACTGATAAATACTAGACATTAAGAAAAATAAAACATAGAATTCTTATTTTGATTGATAGATAGGAGACATTACGAAAAGGAAATAGAGGATTGGGGTTTTGTAAGATAGGATTAGGGTTTTGATTAAAAAAAATGAGATATTCTGAAAAAGAAAACAAAGGATTAGGGATTTCATTCAAAAATAGAATTAGGGTTTTGATTCAAAAATAGGGTTCGGGTTTTGATTGAAAAGATAGGATTAGAGTTTCAATTCAGATATAGTAGACATTCCAAAAAGAAAACATCAGATTAGGGTTTTGATTGAAAACTATGTAACATTTCAAAAAGAAAACATAGGATTAGAGTTTTGATTGAAAAATAGCAGACATTATTATTTGTAAGTGCTATAAAAAAGGATTTCTAAATTCAAAACTAATAAATAGGAGACATCAATAAAAGAAAACATAGGATTAGAGTTTTGATTGAAAAATAGCAGACATTATTATTTGTAAGTGCTATAAAAAAGGCTTTCTAAATTCAAAACTAATAAATAGGAGACATCAATAAAAGAAAACATAGGATTAGGGTTTTGTTTACAAAACATGACAAATTCCGAAAAGAAAGCATAGGTTTAGGGTTTTGATTCAAAAACAGCAGACATTCCGAAAACGAAACAATGGATTAGGGTTTTGATTCAAAAATGAAAAATTGAACACATTCCGAAAAGAAAACATAGGATTAGGTTTTGATTAAAAAATAGGAGACGTTACTATAAGAAAACATAGGATTATGGTTTTGATTGGAAAATATGAGACATTACGGAAAAAAACAAAAGATTAGCATTTTGAGTCAAACCCGAAAAATAGTGTTTTTATTCAAATAGAGTAGACATTCCTAAAAGGAACATAGGATAATGGTTTTCATTGAAAGATAAGAAATATTTCGAAAAGAAAACATAGAATTAGGGTTTTGATTCAAATATAGTAGGCATTCCGAAAGTAAACCATAGGATTAGTGTTTTGATTGAAAGTTAAGAGACATTAGTATAAGAAAACATATTATTATGGTTTTAATTAAAAATTAAAAAATAGGAGACATTAAGAAAAGAAAAACATAGGATTCAGGTTTTGCTTGCTAAATAGGAGACATTCATAAAAAAATATAGAATTAGTGTTTTGATTCAAAAACACTAGGCATTTCATAAAGAAAACAAAGGATTCGGGTTTTGATTCAAAAATTGCAGACATTTTGAAAATAAAAAATAGGATTTTTGTTTTGGTTGAAAAATATTAGACATTACTATAAGAAAATATATGATTAAGGTGTTGATTAAAAACTAAAAAATAGGAAACATTTCCAAATGAAAACAAATGATTAGGATTTTGATTCAAAAATTGAAGTCTTTTCCATATGATTATTGTTGTGATTAAAAAATAGGAGACATTCCATAAAGAAAACATAAAATTATATTTTTAATTCAAAAATATGAAACATTACTAAAAAAACATATGATTAAGTTTTTGATTAAAAAATAGCAGATATTATTGAAAGAAAACATAGGATTGGGGATTTGAAAGATAGGATTATGGTTTTCATTCAAGAAAATGTGACATTTTGAAAAGAAAACATACGATTCGGGTATTGGTTGTAAGATAGGATTGGTGATATTTTTCTTTTGAAAATGTCTCCTTTTTTTCAAAAACATGGGACATTTCAAAACTTTTCATAATATCTCATATTTTTCAGTAACATTTCAAAAAGAAAACATAGGATTAATGGTTCGATTAAAAAATAACAGGCATTACAAAAAGAAAACATAGGTTAGGGTTTTGATTGGAAAATAACAGACATTCCGAATTGAAAATATAGTATTAGGACTTTAGATAAAAAATCAAACACATTCCGATTAGGGTTTTGATTCAAAAAAATATAGCAAATATTCCTAAAGAAAAGATAAGGGACAAAGGAAAAGTAAAAAAAACATAAGATTAGGGTTTTACTTCCAAAGATATAATTCGAAAAAGAAAACATAGGATTCAGGTATTGATTCAAAACTGAAAACATAAGATTAAGGTTTTGATTGAAAAATCTGATACATTACTAAAAGAAAACTAAGAATTAGTGTTTGGATTCAAAAATAGGAGAAATTCGCAAAAGAAAACATAAGATTAGTATTTTCATTAAAAATTAGGAGGCATTGCAAAAAACAAAACTTATAATTAGGGTTTTCATTAAAAAAATACGAGACATTCTGAATAGAAAAAACATAGGATTTGGATTTTCACTAAGAAAATAGTAGACATTCCCAAAAGAAAATATGGGATTATGGTTTCAATTAAAAATTGGAGGTTGGGTAAGGAAAAGATAAGGTTAGGGTTTTGATTGAAAAATTGGAAGCATTACTATAAAAAATAAAAAAATGGAGGCATTTACAAAAGAAAACGTAGGATTAGGGTTTTGATTCAAAAATTGCAGACATTCCCAAAAATAAAACATAGGATTATGGTTTTCATTCAAAAATAGGAGCCATTCTATATAGAAAAACATTGGATTAAGCTTTTTGAGTGAAAAAATATGAGCCATTCAAAAAAGAAAACATAAGATTATTGTTTTGATTGAAATATAGGAGACATTACTAAAATATAAAACTTAGGATTAGGGTTTTGAATTAAAAATAAGAGGCATTTATATTTTTTAATATGACAAAGGATTAGGGTTTTGATTCAAAAGTTTATTAGACATTTCAAACTATCATTCCGAAACTAAAATGTAGGATTATGGTTTTGAACAAAAAGTAGTAGACATTCTGAAAAGAAAATATAAGATTAGAGGTTTGATTGAAAAATAGGAGACATTACTATAAGAAAAAAAAAGATTTTGATTTGGATTGAAAACCAAAAAATAGGGGACATTTTCAAAAAAACATAATACTAGAGTTTTGATTGAAAAATAGGAGACATTCTAAAAAGAAAATATATGATTAGGGTTTTGTTTGAAAAATAGTAGACATTTTGAAAAGAAAATAAATAATTAAGTTTTTGATTGAAAAATAGAAGCCATTCCAAAAAGTAAACAAACAATTAGGGGATTATAGTTTTGATTCAAAATGGATAAATAACAGACATGAAGGAAAGAAAACAAACTATTATAGTTTTGACTGAAAGATAAGAGACATGTTTTGCAAACAAACCCATATTCCTATGTGTTTTTTTTTTTTTGGGAATGTCTTCTATTTTTTTAATCAAAACAATAATCTTATGTTTTCTTTTGGGAATGTATGCTATTTTTGAATCAAAACTCTAAAGGCCTATTTGGATAACACCAGATTATGCCACAATCCGTACATTATGGCATAATATAACATTTTGATAAAATTATGGCATAATGGTTGTTTGGGTAGCTATTTTTTTAATCAAAACAATAATTCTAAATTATGTCTTGGCCCCGATCCCGCCTGTTCCTCCGCCGGAGCAGCAGCCCAACGCCGGAGCAGTCACAGAAGATGAAGACCAACGCAGGAGCAAATTTGTGGCGATCGGAGAAACTTCTTCTCAGTTCTGCCGTCCTCCTTCTCATCTCCATCAATACAGAAGCATCGTCGGTGTCTGGATCTGAGAAGCCGGTGTTGAGGTTCAGTGGAAAGAGGGGAGAGTTCAAGATCGTCCAAATCGCTAACATCCACTACACCGATGGGCTGAGAACCAAGTGCTTGGACGTGTTACCGAAGGAGGCTCCTAATTACTACAATCTGAACACCACCGCCTTCATTTACCACGTTGTCAAGGCTGAGAACCTTGATCTCATTGTCTTCACTGGTTAGAGCTCCAATCTATTCCAATAATTACTGTTGTTTGTGAAGGTTTTAAAAATTGGGATTACAGACGATCATCTGGTGGTTAAAATTAGCTATATTATTATGATTACATATGTTGTGTATAATTTCATTTTACTTCTAGAGTTAGTTTCATCAAGATAATGGCAAATTTAAAATCCTCTGAATGTTATCTAGATGAAAACATAGTTGTTAGTTAGATTGGTAAGATTTAAAATTTGTACTCTTGAATGTTATAGAGATTTAAATTTCTTTTGTTCGTCTAGTTGTTGGTTGGATATGATGTTTGTTATGAATTAGATGCAACCATGCAGTATCTGATGTAGTAGTGGTTGATCAGTATGAAATTTTGTTTGTTTTGTTTTGTTATATCCTGCACATTGTTAATGAAAAGTATTTCAGATCATTTTTTCTTTTTTTAATAAATGGTGATTGCTTTGGTAGAGGTATCAGGGCTGGCATTGTGAGTTTTTTTAGTTTTTTTTTTTTTAATGTGAATTCTTGTAGATAGTTTATTGCTAATTTTCATAAGATAAGCTTGAATTAGTTCTTTTATTCTACAGGAGGATGTGTTATCAGGTAGAAATTGTGATTTTCTTTGTTACTAGAATATTGTTATGAAATGTATATAATTATTCCATCGTGCTTGCATGAGGACCTAGTTCACCACAAAAAAAAATGGGGAAAAAAGAGAAATTAATACTACATCGAATTAAGGCGGTGAAAAACTAAATGACAACTTGTATTGAAACACACAACAAAATGTCATAAAACTCATGTTTCGACTAATGATTGCATCTTTAAAACAGGAAAAAAAAACTTGCCCATTACTAATATTGATGTTTATCCGCCCTTCCACATCATCTCCCAAACCCACAATCTTCAAGTGTTAGAAAAAACCTGGCCATTACTGAGATCTCCTGATTTTAGTTTCACATAGAGTAGGCAATCCACTTATTAAATTTATATTCATATGCAAAAGCTATCTTCTATTCCCTGACAGTGTATTGTTTTTTTCCTTTTTTTGTTTTTTTAGCAAGTCGTATAAGCTGTTTGTTCATGTTTTTCTGATTTTGCAGCAAGTTGGGATTTTGTTTTTTTTTTTTTTTATTTCTAATAAGTTTTTTATGGTTATGATGTTTAGATAGCAATTTGAATTTTTGAACTTTGCTAATTTTGGTTATTTCATTTCATTACTGCTAAATTTTGAGATTTCTGTCCCTTTTTCGTGTGTTGTTATTTGGTGTTTTGTTTATTTGTTTATTTATTTTCAGTCAAGCATGCTTTAGACAACAATTTGAGTTGTTGAACTTTGCTGATTTGCTTATCTGATTACATTTATGTTAACTTTTGAGTTCTTTTGATGAGTCTGCTTTTCATTTCTTGCTTATTTCTGAATTATTTGAAAATCTAATGTTCTCAATTTATGAGCTAGAAATGGTAAAAAAATAATAACATTGAGGGTCAAGTATTTTCCAATTCTAACGTCTATATTTACAACGACTATATTCTAACGGCTATTTTTTAAATTTTAATTACCGACGGTTATAATCCAACGTCCATTTTTATTATGTAATAATTATTTATTATGCAAAACAAACACTCATTATTACAGAAAAAAATATGTAATAATTTTTTGTAATATTTTTTTATTTTTGTTACCCAAACACCCATTCCGTAGGAATAAAATTTGGCATAATTTTTGTAATAATCATTTGCACTTCCTACATAACAAAATTATGCCATATATTTTTATTTTGCATCCAAACATGCCCTAATCCTATGTTTTATTTTGGAAATGTCCCCTATATTTCAGTTTTTTATCAAAGCCCTAATCCTATTTTTTTCTTATAGTAATGTGTCATATTTTTTTATTAAAACCCTAATCCTATATTTTCTTTTCGAAATGTATCATATTTTTCAATAAAAACTATAATCGTATGTTTTTCTTTTCTTAATGTAACCTATTTATCAGTGTTAAATCAAAAGTTGAATCCTATGTTTTCTTTTCTTAATGTCTGCTATTTTTTAATTGAAACCCTAATCTTAATTATTTCATAATGCCAACTATTTATAAATCAATGCACTAATTCTATGTTTTCTCTTCGGAATGTGTCTTAGTTTTCTATTTTGAATGAAATCCATAATATTTGTTTTCTTATTGGAATGTCTCATTTTTTTAAAACAAAACCCTAATCCAATCTTTTGTTTCGGAAATGTCTGCTAATTTTTAATCAAAATTCTAAGCCGATGATCTTTTTTTTCAGAATTCCTCATATTTTTCATATTATTGGATCAAAACCCTAATCGTAAGTTTTATTTTGTAAATATTCTTTATTTTTGGTTTTTAATCAAAACACTAATCATATGTTTTCTTATAGTAATGTATCCTATTTTTAAATTAAAACCCTAATCCTATGTCTGCTAATTTTTAATTAAAATCCTAATCTGATGTTTTTCATTTTGGAATGACTCATATTTTTCAATCAAAATTTTAATCCTATGTTTTCTTTTGGGAATGTATGCTATTTTTGAATCAAAACTCTAATCCTATGTTTTCTCTTGGAAATGTCCCCTATATTTAGGTTTTTTTATCAAAGCCCTAATCCGATCTGTTCTTATAGTATTGTTTCCAATTTTTTAATCAAACCCCTAAATCTATGTTTTCTTTTCCTAATGTCTCATATATTTCAATAAAAACCATAATCGTATGTTTTTCTTTTGTTAAAATCACCTATTTATCAATGTTGAATCAAAAGCTGAATCCTATGTTTTCTTTTCTTAATGTCTACCATTTTTGAATTGAAACCCTAATCTTATTTCTTTTTTATAATGCCTCCTATTTTTTAATCAAAGCCCTAATCCTATGTTTTCTTTTCAGAATTTGTCCTATTTTTCTGTTTTGAATGAAAACGCTAATCTTTTGTTTTCTTATTGGAATGTCTCACTTTTTAAACAAAGCCCTAATTCAATCTTTTGTTTTGGAAATGTCTACTAATTTTTAATCAAAATCCTAATCCGATGTGGAATGGCTCATATTTTTCAATCGAAACTCTAATCCTATGTTTTCTTTTCAGAATATCTACTATTATTGAATCAAAACCCTAATCCTACATTTTATTTTGGAAATGTTCTTTATTATTTAGTTTTTAATCAAAACCCTAATCATATGTTTTCTTATAGTAATGTCTCCTATTTTTAAATTAAAACTCTAATCCTATGTTTTCCGAAAAGAACTAGATTTCTTACTTAAAAATAGGAGACATTACTATAAGAAAACATATTTTTAGGGTTTTCAATGAAAGTAGGAGACATTACTATAAGCGAACATAGGATTAGTATTTTGATTTAAAAATAGGAGACATTCTGAAAGGAAAGCAAAGGATTAGAGTTTTGATTTAAAAATAGAAGACATTCTGAAAGAAAAATAAAGGATTAGAGTTTTGATTCAAAAATATTAGATATTATGCAAAAAAAATATAGTATTAGGTTTTTGATTGAAAATTGAAAAAATAGCTGACATTCCGAAAAGAAAAACATAATATTAGGGTTTTGATTGAAAAATATGAAGCATTTGAAAAAAAAAACATAGAATTATGGTTTTGATTATAAAATAAGAAACATCATTATAAGAAAACACAAGATTAGTGTTTTAATGAAAAACCAAAAAATAGGTGACATTTCCGAAACAAAACATAGGATTAGGGTTTTGATTCAAAAATGAGAAATAGGAGAGATTAAGAAAAGGAAAACAAATGATTCTGGGTTTGATTGAAAGATTGGAGACATTTCAAAAAAATATGAGACATTCCGAAGAGAAAACAAAGCATTATGATTTTTATTCAAAAATAGGTGTCATTCCGAAAAAGAAAACATTGGATTCGGATTTTTATTAAAAAAATAAAAGGCATTACAAAAACAAAACACAAGATTAGTGTTTTGATTAAAAAATAGTGGATATTCCGAAATTAAAACATAAGATTAGTGTTTTGATTGAAAAATATGAGACTTTTCATAAAGAAACAATAGGATTAGGGTTTGATGGAAAGATACTAGACTTTCTGAAAAGAAAACATAAGATTTGGGTTTGGACTAAAAAATAGGAGTCATTCTGAAAAGAAAAAAAACATTGGATTAGGGTTTTGATTGAAAAATATAAGATATTTCTATAATAGGAGCCATTCCAAATACAGAAATATCCTAATTTCAAAATGTCTACTATATTTGACTCAAAACCCTAATCCTATATTTTCTTTCAGGATTGTCTCCTATCTTTCAATCAAAATCAGAATAGTATCTTTCATAAAGATGAATCTTATATTCTCTTTTCAGAATGCGTTCTATTTTTCAGTTTTGAACCAAAACAGTAATCCTTTTGTTTTCATTTTGGAATGCTTCATTTTTTTGAATTAAAACCCTAATACTATCTTTTTATTTGATAATGTTTGCTTATTTTTAATCAATACCCTGATCTAACCTTTTTTTTAGAATGTCTCATATTTTTTAATCAAAACCCTAATCCTACGTTTTTTTTTAAATATCACCTATTTTTCAATCGAAACCCAAACGCTATGTTTTCTTTTCGGAATGTCTACAATCTTTTAATCAAAACATGAATACTATCTTTTAAAACCCAAATCCTATGTTTTTCTAAAAGAAAACAAAGGATTAGAGGTTTGATTAAAAAAAAAATAATCCAATATTTTCTTTTTAGAATGTGTCCTAAACATAGTATTATGGTTTTGATTGAAAAAGATGAGACATTTCGAAAAGAAAACATAGAATTATGGTTTTGATTGAAAAATAGGAGGCATTGCTATAAGAAAACATAGGATCATATTTTTTATTCAAAAATAGTAGAGATTCTGAAAAGAAAAGAAAAAAAAACATAGGATTAGGGTCATGATTCAAAAATAAGTGTCATTACTTTAAGAAAACATAATATTATGGTTTTGATTCAAAAATAGCTAACATTCTGATAAGAAATGAAATGTTTAGATATTATATTGAAAAATAGTAGACATTCTTAAAATAAAACATAGGTTAGGGTTTGGATTCAAAACTGATAAATACGAGACATTAAGAAAAGAAAACATAAGATTTAAGTTTAGATTAGAAGATAGGAGACATTCCAAAAAATAACTTATGATTAGAGTTTTAATGAAAAATATGACACATTACAAAATGAAAACATACAATTATTGTTTTGATTCAAAAATTGCAAATATTCCCAAAAGAAAACATAGGACGAGGGTTTTGATTCAAAAATAGTAGGTATTTAGAAAAAAAAAAACAAAGCATTGGGACATTTTCAAATTAAAACCCTAATCAAAACCCTACTATTTCTTAATAAAAAAGCTTATCCTTTGTTTTCTTTTCAGAATGTCTCATTTTTATGAATCAAAATCCTAATCCAATTTTTTCTTTTTATAATGACTCATATTTTTCAATCAAAAACTAAAACGTATGTTTTCTTTTGACAATGCCACCTATTTTTTATTTTCGGAATATCTCCTATGTATAAGTTTTGAATCAAAACCCTAACCTATGTTTTCTTATGATAATGTCTCCTATTTTTCATTCTGAAATAATTGGAATGCTTTCTTAATGTCTGTTATTTGTCAGTAATGTTATGTTTTCCATTCAGAATGAATACGATTTTTGAATCAAAACCCTAACAATACCAGGAGCCATTTCTATTTTTGACATAAAACCGTAACCCTATCTTTTGTTTTGGAAATGACCCCTATTTTTTAGTTTTCATTAAAAGTGATAAAAGGGGACATTTTTTATTCAAATTTAGTAGGCATTCTATAAAGAAAATTTAGGTTTAGGGTTATGACTAAAAAATATTAGACATTACTATAAGAAAACATAGGATTAGGGTTTTGTTTAAAAAGTGATGAAAAGAAAACATAGTATTCAACCAAAAACACAAGTTAAGCAAAACAACACAAATGAGAAAAAGAATATGAGAAATGAACGGAACTTGGGTTGCCTCCAAAGAAGCGCTTGTTTAACGTCATTAGCTTGATGTGCGTTACCTCAAATAATCATGGTGGAACAAAGGGAGGGAAGTTACCTTGAGCGTTTGGGGTCGTGTTGCCACTTGGAAAATTCAATGAAAGACATGAGAAAACTTTAAATTTACCACGGTTTCCAAGGAATAAACCATCAACATCGTCCGGCGGCAATGTGGATATCTTTCTATTCTCTTTTTGTTTCTTCTTTGATTTTCTCCACATCTTCTTAACACCCATAATTTTCTTGCCATTATCTGATGAATTACCCTCCACTTGATTAATTTGCAGTGTTGGTGGATGAGAGAGTTCTTCCTCGGCATCTTGGCATGCTAACTCATTGAAGTACTCATCCAAAGTGTTTAAGGCAATCACCTCCTGTACATAGTCAGAAATAATCACATCAGTAGCATCAGTGAAGTATAATTTGTCATCATGATCAAGTGTGTGTTTCATTACTTTAGGGAGGGTGAAGACCACTTGCTCATCTCCAACCCTCAAGGTCATCTTGCCCACTTTGACATCAATTAAAGCACCTGAAGTGTTAAGGAATGGCATCCTAGAATCAGGGGAACCTCAACATCATCATCCACGTCTAGAATCACAAAATCTACAGGAATAATGAGTTTATCAACTCTGACCAGGACATTTTCGACTATCCTCCGAGGTCTTCGCACTGACCTACCGGCAAACTGTAATGTCATTCGTGTAGGTCTTAGGTCTTCTAATCCCAGCTTCAAGAACAAGTTGTATGGCATTACGCTTATGCTAGCCCCAGAATCGGCTAGAGCATGCTCCATCACCCCTTCACCAATTACACAAGGAATTACAAAACTACCCGGATCCTTTAACTTTTGTGGCAGCTTTTTCTCTAGAATGGCCGAGTAGTTCCTAGTAAGTGCAACTATGCCTTATTCCTCTAACTTTCTCTTATTGGTGAGAAGCTCCTTTAAAAACTTGCCATACTTCGGCATTTGAGCTAGTGCTTCAATGATTGTAATATTTATGTGGAGTTGCTTGAAGATATTGAGGAACTTCTTGAATTGAGCTTCATCTTTATCTTGTTTGAGTCTTGAGGAGTACGATACCACTGGCTTATATTCGTGCCCACTTGAAATGTTTGAATTTGGGGAGTCTTCAACAGTTTTCCTCCCATTCTCCTTGCTTGCATCGTCACTCAAATTAGGGTCTTCCCAGATGGCTACCCCATCATTGGACGCACTTGGGATCCCTCTTTTCCTTGTTTCCAACTGTCAACCACTTCTCAAAGTAACGGCTTTTAATTGTTCCCTTGGGTTGCTTTCGGTGTTGCTTGGCAAACTCCCCGAGGATTGTTCAGATTGTCCACGAGCAAGCTGTCCCACTTGGTTCTCCAGAGATTGGATGGATGCTTGTACATTTCTCAATATGGTACTGAATTCATCAAGTTTCTTTTCATTATGCACAAAACGTGCCCCCTTGCTAATCATGGGTCTGTACTGAGATTGGCCTTGATTCCAAGAAGGATTTGAAGAGCCCCTCCATCCATAATTGTAAGCGTTGCCAAATTGATTCCTTGATCCCCAGGGTCCACCCCCAACATAATCAACTGTTTCCACAGGAGGTGATGGGGTAACGAAAATAGGGCATTGTGTTGTTGCATGCCCTGCCCCATAAGTATCACATGACATAATGGCCTTGGAACCTGAACTGGACCCCAACATGAGTTGGTCAACTTTTCATGCTAGGGCGTCATGCTTCGAACTATTCTCCATGACACGTTTCGTCAGGGCATCAATCTTCATTGCTAATGATGTGGATTCATTCACCTCGTATAGCCCTGTAGCCCTTGGAGGCTTCTGTCTAGTGCTCCAATGACACTCATTGCTGGCCATATTCTCAATTAATTCCTCAGCCTCTTTAGGAAGCTTGTTGCTTAAAGCACCACCTGCCGCTGCATCAATGGGTTGCCTAGTAGCGTAATTCAATCCATTACACAACATCTGCACTCTCATCTATATAGGGAAGCCATGATGAGGACACTTGCGAAGAATGTCCTTAAATCGTTCATGGGATTCAAAGAGTGTCTCCATATCACCTTGCCTGAAAGATGATATCTCTTGTCTCAGTCTTGTAGCTTTGCTTGGAGGAAAATATCGGGCCAAGAACTTCTCACCCATCTCCTTCAAAGTGGTGATGGACCAAGGAGCTAAGGATGTGAACCATCTGTATGTTGCTCCTCTCAAACTGAACGGGAACAATCTAAGTCTTATGGCATCGTCTGACACAGAATTGATCTTGAAAGTGGAGCATATTTGAATAAACCGGGCAAGATCGGCATGGGGGTCCTCATCCGCTAAACCATCAAACTGTACTGAATTTTGAATCATCCCTATGGTACTCGCCTTTTTAAAAGTTATTAGCCAGAATAGTTGGTTCTTGGACACTAAATTCTTCTTCAGTTAACTGTGGTCTTTCATATTCTGATAGGGTCTTCCTGAGCTCTGCCATGACTGATGGTTCACTCGACTCAACCCGAATCCCTTGTTGTCTAGAACTTTCTGCCGCTTCTCTCAATCGTTGATGCAAAGTTCGTTCTATCTCGTTATCAGGTTCAGCCAAGTTTGCTTGACCTGCTCGAGTCATATGATGTGTACCTACACCGATTGAGGAGTCAAGATGTTAGTTAATAGCAAGAAATACAATGATGGAATATTTACAAAAGTCCAACAACCAAAAACAAGAAAAACACAAAAACAAAACAAAAGAGTGAAAACAAAAGGAAAAGAAAAGAATAAATCAACAGGTTTAAAGCTTTCCAAATATTCCTCAGTGGGGTCCCGGCAACGGCACCAAAAACTTTGATCGACATAGAGTGTGAACACATGCAAGCGCACGAAGTCATCAAGTAATAAACCACTCACACACGCACGAGTGGGTCGTATTCCCAAGGGGCCCGAGGAGCTACTTTACTCACTTCTAACTTGTTGTTTAGCTCACCAATTCCAATTCAAGAGAAAAGAAAGGAGGAGAAAGCGAAAATGAAAAGAAAGAGAAAATCTTTAGAAGTATGACAAAATCAAAACACAGGAAATGCTCAAGGTTGGAAAACGGTCACGGATGTGGGTCCCTGATAAGTGCATGTGCGATATGAATGCGAAGCATTATTTCCTTATGTTGAGCATTACTTTCCTCGGGTTTTTACACTAATATGTGTGTTTTTATGTTACTTTCGTGCATGTAGGGTTGTGAAACCAATTATGAAGGAATGAAGCCAATGTGGATCACAATGCACCGATTTTGGACGAAATCTTGCTAAAGTTCAAACACGAAGATATAAGTCGGGTGCGAGATGCTAGAGTGTGTGCCAACCTTCCCGTATTTGAGTTTACACAACCATTTGGAGGGGCACAAGAGCAGTCACACTCAAGCATTCTGACTTATGCACATAGAACAAGATCTCCATCATCTTATCCGTCATTGAATAAGCAAAGCGATCCACAGCATAAACATGTGCCCGTTTATGTTACCTCGATGGAAAGTGGATTCGGGAGTATTTCTGGCATAGTACTGTAGCATAAACGGGCACACGTTTATGCTGTGGATCGCTTTGCTTATTCAATGACGGATAAGATGACGGAGATCTTGTTCTATGTGCATAAGTCGGAATGCTTGAGTGTGACTACCCTTGTGCCCCTCCAAATGGTTGTGTATACTCAAATACGGGGAGGTTGGCACACACTCTAGCATCTCGCACCCAACTTATATCTTCGCGTTTGAACTTTAGCAAGATTTCATCCAAAATCGGTGCATTGTGATCCACATTGGCTTCTTTCCTTTATAATTGGTTTCACAGCACTACATGCACGAAAGTAACATAAAAACACACATATTAGTGTAAAAACCGGAGGAAAGTAATGCTCAACATAAGGAAATAATGCTTCGCATTCATATCGCACAAGCACTTATCAAACTCCCCCACACTTAAGCTTTTGCTTGTCCTCAAGCAAAAATTAAAATGTTATGCGCATGGATGAAGGAAATATTGGAAGTGCTTGGCCTTAGGTTCACCAAAGCATACAAAGAGAGCATTCTACAAGAAAGGGAAATTTCAACACTAAATATGAAAAATCAATGCTCCAACTAAAAACTTGAATAGAAAAAGGACAACAAACCCGAAAATCGTGTAAGTGTGTGAACTCACTCAAGTCAACCCAAAGTATACTCCTCAAAGCTCTAAGTATAAGGGACTTATTTATCTACAACAAGAAAACAACGGACATTTCAAAAACGGTAGTAGCTTCACACATCCTCTAAGGTAGCCCTTTCCCAAGCGGCCGCTAAGGTGGCTTTCACACTTTTGAGGTGGTAGCTTTCACTCATCCCATGAGATAGCTCTTTCTTTCATTAGGGCATAACTAGTATCCGACTTTATGAGAGTAGCTTCATACTTCATAGGTGGTAGCTCTTTCCACCCAACGAGCACAATAAAACTATTTTGTTTCTTTTTCTTTGCATTTTCCATTTTTTTTTTCCAGAATTTCCACAAGAAACAACTATAACTAGTCCCTTTAACATCAAACTTGAGTTTCCAATAGAGTTTAAAGAGTGAGTAGTGTAACAAGTATAAATCGGGTAAAAATTCCTAGAAATTCAAGCAAGAACTAGAGCATGAAAACATTCAATGTTAGAAATTCTCCTAAACTCAAGAATACAATGCTTGCAACTAAGGTGAACCGCCATTGGCTATGTGAGCATATAACAATCAAGAACAATAGAAAAGATGTGTGCACTATGAAAACTCCCTCCACACTTAAGTTGTACATTGTCCTCAATGTACACATGCAAGCCCACTCATAATGTATATCAATGAAGAATATATGTGGGGGAAGCAATTAAAACAATACTCCCCTGGCTCCTAGTGTTGCGTTTGATGGAGCTAAGTCCTTGGGCGTAATGTTCCGATGGGTTGTGAAGCTCGCACGGGCAAGTGCCGAAGCAACTTGGCCGTGCCCGTGACAAAGTCTCAATTCCCATGATGACAAGACCATCTGCATGCATACACGAGGGGGTTCAGTGAAGCTCAATAAAAACAAAAAACAACTCGAATATACAAAAGATAGAGCAATGAATACAACTCGAGACAACAAAATGAAAATAAACTCAGAAAGAAAATCCTTTATGAGTCTACAAATCCAAAATAAAATGCAGAAAATAAAATGCGAAAGAGAAGAACAAAGAAGGTAAAGACGCCTCAAGTGTCGTTATCAATAGCTAGTACATCCGCTTTCCGTCTGTCGGTGAAGATGATGACTGGTGTCGCAAAAATAAATGAAGATTGGAAAAGAAAAGAGAAAGAGAATCTTACCGACAAAATGAGAATGAAAGACTAGAAAACGGCCAGAAAACTCAATTAACAACCCTCTAAAATGACGGTGAGAGGTCAGGAGAGAGCAAGGATATGTTCTCAAAATGTATGAGGGTGAAAAGATGAAGAAACCCGAAAATATTTTAAAGAAAACCTGCAGTTCTAGCATATCTGTAAATCCATACGGGCGTGTGGAAATTACCCACGCCCGTGTGCCCGACCCACAGGGACAGACGCACGCCCCTGTGGACTCTCCATGCAACCGAGAAAATTCTCTGAGACCCACGCTCGTGTGAAAATTCCACACGGCCGTGGACATTCACAGGCCCAACTCACAGGGGCAAACGCACGCCCCTATGTCTTTTCGGGATGCAGAGATCCTCTGTAGAGATTCGTACGGGCGTGTGAAAATTACCCACGCCCGTGTGTGGTTCACAAGGTCTCCCACAGGGGCGAGTCCACGCCCCTGCGTGCTCTCGGGATAAACCGCCCAACTCTGCAAAGGTTGACAAAATCAAAACACAGGAAATGCTCAAGGTTGGAAAATGGTCACGGATGTGGGTCCCCAAAGGGGTTACTAAAGTGAGTAGGATATTCGAAAAATTAAGCATGTGGCTAGTTGGACCTAGAAAACCAAAACTTAGGTCAACCCGATGGTCACGGCTAGTGTTGAATAAGGAATTCCTTCCACCCAACTGCCCACACGGGTGCAATGAGAATGATGGTTTTCAGAAGTTAGGGTAGAAACACTAGTAGTTTTCAACCCTAGGAATGGAGGGGTACAAATGCCCGTTGGTCACGGCGTATTTATACAATAATCCCTTCCAAGTTTGGTAGAGTCTAGCACTAAGGCAATGGTCATGCTACAAAGTCCTACCAAGAATTTGATACATCACTCCGTCAAATGTACCAAAACAATCAAGAACACCAAACAAGAATCACAACAAGGCAATCATACATAAATTACTCAAATAATCCAAAACATCACTAGTTCACCCCCAAGGTTCACCTACATCCGGTGACCTTGGGGTTTAGTTTTTCATATTCAACAAAGCAACCAAACAATCCATACAAACAAATAAAAGGAACATAAGGAATACTCCCTCAAAAGGTGAAGACCGAATGATGCTTGAATCCCAGGAGAAAGCCTTCCGAGGACGCCACTCGAACGGGTGGCTTCCCATTGTCTTCAACCTCCAAGCAATGAAGTCCTTCAAGTGGATCCTCCTAAATGTGGCTCTCCTTGCCGAGGAATGCTTGGATTTTCTCTCTTTTTGCCCTCCAAAAGCTTGTGTTCAAGGTGGTGTGTAAGTGGTTGATAAGTGCTTGTGTGATATGAATGCGAAGCATTCTTTCCTAATGTTGAGCATTACTTTTCTCAGGTTTTTACATTAATATGTGTGTTTTTATGTTACTTTTATGCAGGTATGGTTGTGAGGCTGAGTATGAAGGAAATAGGCCAATGTGGATCATAATACACCTATTTTGGAGAAGATCTTGCTAAGGTTCAAAGGCGAAGACATAGGACAGGTGTGAGATGCTAGAGTGTGTGCCAACCTCCTCGCATTCGAGTGAGTACATCCATTTGGAGGGGCACAAAGGCAGTCACACTCGAGCATTCCATCTTATGCATATAAGAACAGGAGTTCCATCAACATATATATCATTGAAGAAGCAAGTGATTCACGACGTGAACGTGTGCTCGTTTGCGTTACCCCGATGAAAGTATGGAATTGGGAAGTTATTCAGGTCAAAGCTGTAGCAGAGCACTGTAGCGAGTGCTGTAGCAGCACTGTTCACAGCCGCCCGAGAAACCAGAGAAACAGAGAATCCACACGGGCGTGTGGAAATTATCCATGCCCGTGTGGAAATTACGCATGGGCGCGTGTGTCGTCCACGCCCGTGGAGTTGCCCGATTCCAGCCCTATTTAAAGCCGATTCAGCCCCGATTTTGGTATTCTTTTCTCCATCTTTTCCCCAACTTGCGAGAGGGCTTCGGCTAGGGTTTCAAGGGGTATTGGCCAAGGTTTTGGAGAGGTTCTACGGCTCCGACATCGTGGTTCCATTAGGAAGAAGGTTGGTAGCGGAGCTTCGATCGAGGCGTATCCTATACCGGACGAAGAAATCCTTGGACAACGAGTAGAGGACTTTCCACAAGACCATCGACACGACCATCGAGGGGGTTTCTTTATGGATACATTGCTTTTACATTTGATTTCTTTGATTGTACTTAGCTCCATGGAGAGCTAAACCCCTAGTGGGTACTTGGGCGATTGTGAACCCTAGGATGTATTCGCTTCATTGAACTTCTTTATTATGCTTTCAATAAATTGATGTTTATTGTGAGTTCCAACGTTGAATGCTTGATTGTATGGACATTTCCCCTAGAGTAACACTAGGGTTGAGAGTTCTTGTTGGTAACCGTGTGAGTGAGTGACACACCACGAGCGTTAGACAAAGCTAGGTTGGAGAGGGTTGAGAGGGTGAGTCGAGAGGTACAGGAGCATCCCATTTCCCCTCCGACTTATTAGATTCTACCTCCGTTTCTCGAGTTCTTTGCTGCCATAACAGAGTGAATGGTCTAAGGGATGAACCTCCGCTGTGGCCTAGTTGCGCATGCAATGGAGTGAAGCGTTGAGATGATCTTAGTATCTAGGGCTTAATTGTGGCTAGGGATCTTCCGCCTGCACCAAAGGGTTAGGTCTAAATCTAGGAAGAGATTTATCACTTGGAATCCCTAGAGCTCATTGCAACTCTATGCGAGTCCGAGGTGTTGAGATTGTTCGATTTCTCCTCCGGGACATGTATAGAGTTAGGCATAGTTGACCTTAGATTTGGGACTATGTATGTAAGGATTTCCACGACTCACCATTGCATTGATTCGGAAGCATAATAGAGAGTTCTTGCACTTGAAGTGATTATCCTAGGTGAAGCATCATCCAAGTAACCCATCTTTATCGATTGCCTTGCCTCCTCCTTACTTTTGCTCTCTTACCTGTTGCTTTTAATTTCTGAGAATTGAATCATTACCACACTTATCATTGTTGATACTCCACATAGCTAAGAATCGAATTAAGTGTCTTTACTCCCTACTCCCTGTGGATTCGACCCCACTTACTCGGGATTATTACTTCGACAAACCCGTGCACTTGCGGGATATACGCAAGGGGACCTTGTCAGTGGTTTTCAAACCCTAGCCTCCGTTCTCAAGAAAATCCTCCCTTTTTGCTTTTAAAGACCATATGCCGACCCCTCGGGATTTCCAGTTTTCTGCCAAGAAGCCCATGATGAGCTAAAGTAACTGCTACACTGAACCTCTACAGTAAAACTGGGCTCGGAAAATACAGTTTTGATGCTGAATTCATTCCCAATCACGTCGTCGAGTCCCCCAGGGCTTCTATTAGACCTGAAATACAAAAATAACACAATTTAAACCAAAAGGGCATCGATTCAACAAATAAATATAATTAATAATACAAAATAAATACATGCAAAATACATACTTTTAGACATTTATCACCCGTGCACTTGCAGTACGCACTCGCAAGGGGTGTGTCATCTCCCTTGAATTTATGTAAAATTTTTTCAATTTTCATGTTTTTAGGGAAGTTCTTTTGAAGTGAATCGTACCCATGACACTATACATGATGTTTTTCATTGTTTCTTCATCTCTTGCACTACATTTTGAATTATATTGTATTCCTCTATGCATGATTGGGGTTTCATGGTTTGTAGGAATATTGAGGATGTAGAAATTGACAACAACCATGGAGTTATGTTCACACCACATGGTTGACCACATTTTTGGACAAGATGACCATATTACAAATGTCATTTTGTGATAAGAAACCTAACTCTAAGGACAAGGACTAGCATGGACTTTTTGTCTTATTGTTTAGACTTTATTTTCTAGTTTTTGTGTTCTCTTTGTTTTTAATCATAGTTTTTACATGATTCCTCCTCATCTCTTCTTTGTAAATTTTTGTGGAATGATGATGTTCCCTTTATGCCTTGCAGGGCATTAAGGGAGCTTTGTAAGTCCTCCTTCCATTTGGTGGAAGCCCGACCAGACATGTATAACTCGCCATACATTATGTTCGGGTCATATCTTGCCACATTCAAAAGATGAACCTGTAAGTTCGTTTACACCCTCTTCCATTATTTTCAATGATTATTCTATTATTCTACCATGCTTTTCATTATTAGTGTACATTGGGGACAATGTACAACACTAGGTATGGGGATGGATGTATTTCATATATTTGGGCTATTATGTGCATGCTAGTGTTACCCATGATGGCTTGTTCATTTTTGTAAGATTCTTTTAGCATGGATTAATGATTGATGTGAGTTACATGCTTTTTGTGCTCTATTGAATCCTATTTCACCTCTAATATTATCTTGTGCACTGAATCTTGTGTTGATGCCCTGGGAATAGCCAACTTGACTACTCCAACTCTCTTGTATGCTTAACACATGACTTTGAGTACTTGGCCTTAGAATTAAAAGTTCTATCTTTCAATGAACTCTTAAGAACTTCTAAGTCTTGTTGAGCTAGCCCTAGTTTTGTGGCATGTAGAGTAGTCTATGTCAGTATTTTGCAGTCTACGTTAGTCAGACTCAAAAAAATGGAAAAAATAAATAAATAAAATGTCATGAAATGAAAATAAAAACCCTAGAGATCTTTTGGACTACTTACTTGAGGTCTGAGAAGGAAAAGGGATTTAGTTCAAGTTTAAGAGTTAGAAGGATCTTAGTTGTTCATTGAAGTAGCACTTAGCATTTTAAAACTTAGTACTCTTTGCATGTGGAGTGATTAGCATCTAGAGCTATACTAATTGAAGTCAGTGGGCTAGACCAGGTCAGGGTAGATGAGATAGAAGATTTACACACATGCCATAGACATATAGGAGGTGAGATAGGTTCTTTCTGTTGTGCTTACTGTTTGTAACTCAATATCTGTATATCATTATCCATTGTTTTTAGATTCTTATATTTATTTGAGCCGGAGGTAATACATTTAGCCATTTATCATTCTCTTTGTTTTTCATGATTTGTTTTCTTGGGGACAAGCAAATGCTTAGATGTGGGGATATTTGATAAGTGTCTAAATGTATGTATTTTAGTATATGTATTTTATACACATACCATGTATTTTTGGTAGGAATTGATGCCCGTTTTGTGCTTAATCGAGTATTATTTGCTTCGCAGGGCATGGAGGAGCCATGGAGAACATGAGGATATTATTTGGGGAAAAAAAGATAAGAAAGCTAAGTCTCGCAAGATCTGCACCATGTTTCAGATGTAGCATATTACTATAGCCGAATCATCAGAGGGGCCAATGTAGCACTGGAGAATTTTTCGGCTAGAAATTGTTCTAGTTCATACGGCCTCAATACTACATGGGATTGACCCCCGGGATTGACACTGTAGTACTCGGAGGCAAGAGATTTGGCCAATGCCATACGGCCTCAATGACCTCCTCATTGACCCTGGGATTGACCCGGGGATACATCCACATGGGGTTATAAAAGCACGTTTTGATGGTAAAGCAAGGAGACTTATTGGCCTTTTGGGCTGCCGTTACTACACTTTCTTGAGGCCTTCCGGCCATCTTCCAGCCATCTTCTAGTAATGATCCTTGTGGGAAACGAGCGCACAACATCACCAAGAGGGAGAGGAGAAAAGGAGAAGGAGTTGGAGTGAAGATCTACGCCATCATTTTATCACCATTCGAAGCTTCATCCATTCAATTGGATCACGACCTAGAGGGGGTTTTCATTACTTCTTTTATGTTTTTGTCTTCGTTGTATGTTGTATAAGTGTCCCTTATCATGAGGGATTAACTTATTGTTGTGTTTGGATTTGGATGAATCCTAGGGTTCATCTTGTGTAAGAACTTGGGATGTTGTTCTTCATTTAATTTGATGGTTGTTTGAGATTCAATCTTTCGTGCTTTGATACTTAGAATTACATTTATGGAGAAATCCATAATTCTATTATGAGTTGTATGCATAGATGTGACCTACTCACGCATACTAGATCTAGGAGAGAATGAAAGGGGATATTTGTGATGACGCACCGAGAGATCAGGTGCTGGTAGCCCTCCATTGCTAGGATTAAGCAGAAGAAGAGTAGGTTTAATCCTATTAGAGATTTCCTTGAACTTAATTCGATCATAGGTGTGTTGATCCGAAAGAGATTCTGATTGGCATTCATATGGGATCAAAGGATACTTACTGAGAGATTGGGGCTAATTTACTTATGAGATCTCTAGGTCTCAACTATCATCAATACATCTTTAAACCATCCTAGTTTGGGACTTAATGACAAGCCTAGGTGGATTCCTTGTCCAAACAATCCCCTTTCATGCTTGATACTCCCTTATTTGTTTACATCCACATGCTAGTTACCCTCAATAGGATTAGCTAAAGTTAGTTTATTTCTTTTATTACCTCTCCACGTATATTAAATTGTAGGCTACATAATAGATGAAGAGTGAGTAAAAATATGCCCTTGGTCCCGTACAATACGATCCCTGTGTCACACACAGGGTATTACTTGGTGATCCCGTACACTTGCGAGGAAGCAATCAATTGGTGTCTTGATTTTTACATGCCATTGCTATGATTTCCTCATGGATTGTTTGTGATTTAGTGTGCTTCATTGTGAGTGGTGAAGTTTTTAGGTTATCTGAGGATGTTTCCATGACTCTCTGGATTGTTTTTTAATGTATATGTAGTATTTGTGTGTATATGTGTTGCATAAAGTTTTCTGCATAGTCTGTAATTCTTTGAGTTATTCAAAGAAGACACACGGTCGTGTGGAATTTCCATACAGGCATGTGTTTCTGTTTGGAGCTCAACTTCTCCATCCCTAAAAGACACAGAGGCAAGTGAACGGCCCTGTGAGTGACCTTATGATGGTCACACACCCATGGGTAATTTTCACACAGGTGTGTGGATCTCTGAAGAGTGCCAAGTCTCCATCCCGAGAAGAAACAGGGATGTGTGTATGCCCCTCGTGGATGACCCACGCAAATGGCACATAGGTGTGGGTAATTTTCACATGCCCGTGGAAACTCTTCGAGACTTCTTCTCCATTCCCGAGAGTACACGGGGAGTGTGAGTTCCCATGTGAGTCCCCCTGTGAATATCCACATGTCCATGTGGAATTTCCACAGGGGCGTGTGGAACATTTAGCCAAATTCTTGGGAGAACAGAGAAGCCACAGGGTGTGTGGGTGCCCCGCTGGGTCCGCACATAGGCGTGGAAATTTTCACACACCCCTTCTGGATGCGTTCAGAGGCTATGTGTGGATGCCCCTGTGAAGCTCTCTTGTAGAGTCACATGGCCATGTGGAATTTCTACACTCCCGGTGGATGTGCGTAACTCAAAAAGGTCGTGAGTTTTCTTTATAACCCACTTGTGCCTTTTCATTTTTAAACATCTCTACACTCAAAGAGTGCTTCCGTTTCCTTTCCTGACCTTCTTGCCATCTATTGAAGGGGATTTTAGGGTGTCTTCCAGCCGTATTCAAAGTTTTTTATTTCTATTTCATCGGTAAGCTTTCTCTTTTCTTTTTTTCTTTGCAATCTTCGTTTCTTTTGCTTAAATTGGCCAATGTTGCTTTGATTTCATGTTTAAATGGTTGATGAATAACTTTAGAGTGTTTTCAAAGGATATTACCCTCTTTTCTTTGACACTTGGGTCATTTTTGACCTTTGTCTCAATTTGCTTTCCGGTCTTCAAAGCAATGGCCTTCAAATACTGCCTTGGGAGACTGCTTGAAGGATGCTCAAGATTCAGCTTAGCGAGTTATCCCACTCGATGCTCAAGTGATTGCATGGAAGCTTGAAGATTTCTCAATATGGCACCTATCTAATTGAACTGTCTGGCATGCTGAGTAAGTTGAACATTCAGCTTACTGAACTTCATATCCATGCTACTAGTTGTGTTTTGAAAATTTGCTTTAGTATTGATTATGAATTTTGCTAGAACATCTTCAGTGGTGAATTTCTTCTCTTGTGGTTGTTATTGAAATTGGGAACCCTGCAGCGGTACAACCCTTCGTTGTTGTCCCTGGGTTCGTGAGAAGTTTGGGTGACTCCCCGCCACTGGACTATAAGTTGTGCTGTATGGATTCCTATGATTTCTTTGGCCCCCAGTGTAACCAATGTTCTCTATAAGGGCGATAGAGAAGCTAGCAATAGGACATTTGGCAACCTCATGCCTGCCACCATAAGTGTTGCAACTCATAATTGGTCCTGACCTTTAGCTACTACCCATCAGAAGATCAATTTTTCTAGTCAAAATATCCACTTTTACGGCTAGAGCATCACTATTACTGATTTCATAAATTTTGGCTCCTTTCTACAGCGTTCCTCTTGAAGGCCAATGAGGTTCATTATTGGCCAAAGATTCAAGTAGTTACTTAACTTCATCTGGGTACTTGTTGGTAAGGGACCGTCCCACCGCAACATCAATGAGTTGGTGAGTTGAATAGTTCAGCCCATTGTTAATTATTTGCACATGCATCCATGAGCAAATATGTGATGAGGGCATATGCTAAGGAGGTCTTCAAATCTTTCATAAGCCTAAAATAGTGTCTCGGACTCCACTTGTTTAAATGCTGAAATCTCTTGCCTCAACTTGGCCTCTTTACTAGGTGGAAAATATCTTCCTGGGAATTTTTCAACCATGTCCTTCCATGTCTTAATTGACCCCGGTGATAGAGATGTGAGCCAATAGTATGTAATGTCTCTCAGACTGAATGGAAATATTCATAATCAGATTGCATCATCCGATACCCCGTTTATCTTGAAGGTAGAACAAATTTGGAGAAAGCGAGAAAGGTGATCAAGTGCGTCCTCATTGCAAGGCCATTGACTTGAACTGAATTCTGGACCATGCCAATTGTATTCACTTTGATTTCAAAATTGTTGGAGGTAATGGTTGGTGCTTGGATGCTAAATTGCTTGCCGGTTAATTGTGGTCTTTTATATTCGGACAAAGTGGGTCTCTCTTCGGTCATGATTGATGAATCTCTATCCTCAATTTCATTGTTTTGATCAGTTGAGGCTTCACTAATTACTCTTAGTCTCCAATGCAAGGTTTTTTCAATTTCACTATCCGATCCAATTAAGTTTGATGAATTCACACGTGTCATGTGAATAAATAACTAAAATCCAAAGAAAAAAAAACAGAAAATAAAACAAAAGAAAGAATAAATAAATAAATAGCTAGAGTAATAAGCTAAAAGATTCTTAGTATTCCTTAAGTAATCCCCTACAACGGTGCCAAAAACTTTGATGATTCCCCGTATATGTACGAGGTCATCAAGTAATACCTCGTGTAAAGACACAAGGATCATATTCCTCGAGGTTAAGGCTCTACTATTACTCCTTCACCACTTATTTTCTAGCCTAACTCTTAAGTGAGAGAATCTACTTCACTATGTAAAAGAGGCTACTACAAATTGAAGATTTAAGCAAGAGGTTACCAAGACAACAATGATATGGATCCCCTTAGGGGATTATCATGATGCATGGATGAAGAATAAAATATACAAAGGAGGTTTGGACCGAGGGTTTTCTAGATTAGATAAACCCCAATCTCTTGGCGATTAAATACTTATCCCATAAAAGTGCTGATTGGAATCTCTTCCATATCAACACTTTTATGATTCCATTAAGAACAAGGAAATCAAAAAATAAAAGTAAACTCCTTCTAGGTCTACTCTTAAGAATTGCAGGGCTACCTACATCCAATCTCTCAGCATGTTGTTACAAATAACCCTTTTAATCCATTCAAGATCTAATACACGTGAGTAGGTCACATCAATGTGTGCAACTCGTAAAAGAATTATGAATATCTCCATATGTAAGTCTAGCATGAAGGCACAATGGATTAAATCATAAACCCAACCTAAACAATAGCATTAAGTACCAATCATCCAAAATACATGTGGCGTCAAACAAATGCAAACAACAATATAGATCAAAATATAAGATAAGTTCACAAATGACACACCCTAGATAAAAATATGATGAAGATGAGGAAGATCGGGTCGAATAACACTTCCCTCTCCCAAAGATCACCAAATAATGCTTCCCCTAGCCGAAGGTCGCTTCCTGGTCCTAAGACTTTTCTCATTCCAAGGTGGTGGATCTCCCCTTTGAAGGATGATGTTTTGAAGCAGCAAAAGCCTTTGAAATCACCTTTAAAGATTACTACTATTTCTAGTTTTTCTCCTCTTCTAATGGTGCCCAAGAACTCATTTTCTAGTCCTAGAACACTCCTTTTATACCCTCAAGCCCATATTGAGGCTGTATGAAGACTGTACGAAGCCAAAATGATGAATTCCAGCTGTATACTGGGGTTAATACTAGGGGGCATTCCGGTCTGATGGCCACTGTATGAGTTTGACAAAAGTTTCCATCTCAAAAAATCTCCCGGTGCTATAGTAATTTTTACAATGATTTAGCTACAGTAACTCTGCTACAGTACTGTGCAACCTAGTTTTCTCCTTTTCTTTCTGCGAATTATGTCCTCATGTTCTCCATGGCTTCTTTGTGCCTACAAAGCAAATAACACACGATTAAGCACAAAATATGCATCAAATCTTAACAAAATACATGCTATGTGTATAAAATATATATAAGATAATACATATATTTAGACACTTATCAATTGCTTAAATTGGAATCAGGAAGTTATGGCTGTCATTGTTACCACTATTGTGATTGATTCCTTCATGCAGATTTTGGGTGGTTCCTTATATGTGCTTGCGTAGACATATTTTTATATATGTTTTACATGCATTGAGCATCATTTTTACCATGGTTTATGTCTCATATTGTGTATTTGGTGTTATTTTGTGCAATTGGGTTGTGAATGCCTTGAAGAATCAAAAGGAAGAAAAGATAGGCTATAAAGGCACAATGTTAAGAGTTCTTGTGCAATTCAAAGATCAAGATATGAGAGGAGTTCATGAATGAGAAGATGTGTGCCAACTTCCAAGGAAATTCAAGTCAATTCACTAGTTGGAAGCGCACAAAGGCAGTCACATCTTCATGTCCCTTCTCTTTGTGAAGATTGCAAGATCTCTCAAAGACGCATTGATGAAGAAAAGTCTTATAGCCTACCACATGATCGTGTGCCCGACTATGTGGCCTCAAGAGAAGAATGTTGGACCACGTTTGTGAAAAGCACTGCAGCAAAAATAGTGTAGCAATTTTATTGTAGTAAAATTATTGTTCACGTGTCCGCGTGAAAATTCCTGCAGTCCACGCAGGCACATGGAAAGCCACATGGGCGCGTGGGGGCACGTGACAGGCGTGGGTTTAGGCTTACAAATAGCCATTTTGCCCTATTTTTTGACATCTTTTGTGCGGCTCTTGAGGTGTCAGACGGCTAGGGTTTAGAGATGAGGTCTTTGCCAATTTGGAGGGTGTTCTTCACCAACGTCAATAGTTTCCTTCACCGTCAGAGCACTTGGGAAGCCACCAACGACCTAGCTTAGGAAAGGAATCCTTCAAGACATTGAACTACCCATCAAAGCCAATCGTCATGAATTCAATGCGGTTTTTCTCTATGGTTTTTCTTACTTTTCATTGTATTAATCATTGTTTTGTAAATTTCGCCATGGAGGGCTAAACCCTAGTAGGTATTTGGGCATGTGAACCCTAGGATTTATTCTTTTGTATTGATTTGCTTTATGTTTCTAGTTAATCCGAGTTGATTCGCTTCCTTTTTACTCTTCAAGGCATTCACAACCTATATGCATAAAAGAACACCAAATACGCAATATGAGACATAAACTATGGTAAAAATGATACTCAATGCATGTAAAACATATATAAAATATGTCTACTCAAGCACTTATCATGACACTAGGGTTGAGAGTCCATCTTGGTAACCGTTGTAGATGAGTGACACACCACGAGGGTTAGACATTGCATGATTGGAGAGGGTTGAGAGGGTGAGTCGAGAGGCAGCGGGGTGTCCCCTTTTCTTTCCGGTGTGATTTATCCTACCTTCATTTCCTTGAGTTCTCTATGGTCACAATAGAGTGAAGTTCTAGAGGATGAACTCCGCTGGGGCTTAGTTGCATGAGCAACAGAGTGAAGCATTGAAGTGACTCTAGTGTATGAGGCTTAGTTGTGATTAGGGGCCTTCCACCTGGACCAACGGGTTATGTCTATAAATAGGAAGAGGGTTTATTACTTAGATTCCCTAGAACTCCTTGCAACTTTGCATATTGTGAGGTGTTGAGACTGAGCGATTTCTCCGCCAGGATATAGTGTAGAGTTAGTCACGGTTGAGCTTAGATTTGGGACGGTGTGCTTAAGGATTTCCACGACTCATTGAACATTGATTAGGAAGTATAATAGTTGATCTTGCACTTGAAACATTAAACCTAGTGGGAGCATTGCCCAAGTACCCCACTTCTATCGATTGCCTTACCTCTCAATTTTATCTGTGCCTCTCATTCTTGTTTCCTTTATCTTTGTTTACATTACATTTTATCAATACAATCATTGTTCACTTCCACTTGGTTAAGTACCAATTTAAGTATTTTTTCTCCTTACTCCATGTGGATACGATACCCCACTCACCTGGGATTTATTACTTGACAAACCCGTGCACTTGCGGGTCACACGCAAGGGAGGTTGTCAATGAAAAATCTCTGATATTAAAGGGATCTGTCTATCTTTATACATGCACAAGATTCTCATGGAAGATAATCACAAACCCATTGGGAAGTCCAGTGCAAGTAGTATAAAAAAAGAGGGATGACTGTTATCACCAATGAGAAAAATGAGCGTGTTCCTACAGGAAGCATTACAAGCTGGTGAGTGTGTAAAGATTACAGGAAGCTTAATGATACTACAAGGAAAGACCACTATCCCTACCTTTCATCGACTAGATACTTCAATGTTTAGCAAGGCACTTATACTATTGCTTCCTAGATGGTCTCCCTGGTTACTTTCTAATTCCTATTGCCAAGAGGATCAAGAGAAGACCACTTTCTCTTATCCATATGGTACATTCGCTTACCGCTCTATGCCTTTTTGGTTGTGCAATGCTCTAGCTATATTTCAGAGATGTATGTTGGCAATATTTTGAAGATATGGTGGAAGACATCATGGAAGTTTTTATGGATGACTTCTTTCTTCCATACTTGTCTCCACAACCCTACATGCACAAAAGTTACACAAAATATACATGTATAAGCGATAAAATCTGAGAAAAGTAATGCTCATTGTAAGAAAAGAATACTTCATATTACTAATACTCAAGAACTTATCAACCCTACTCATTATTATATCCAAGCCTTGCTATCTAGAGGGATTAAGGGGTCATTTTGATTCAACAGGGGTAGTCAAGTACACTGACCTACTGATGCTATATAGTATTATTGAGCACTATCCCATACACATGGGCCGTCTCTTCGCTGAGCTCCATGCACATCAAGGGACATCTATCCGTCTTGGTGTCATCTTCACCGGACCATACATTATAAGATTAATTGGAGGCATGGGACTCATCGAGCACACCCAAGGCATGCAGGTTGTGGGTTCCATTGCACCACTCAAGATGCAAACTCTAGCCTTCATTGGGATTGTCGAGAGATGAGGAAACACATATCGCCTTGCACAGCGGTAGAGGATGAGTGTACAAGATCCTGGTCCCCCGCACGAGATAGAGACAGAATCAGAGTCTAAGTCTAAACCTGAGCATGAACATCGGGAGAGTCAACGGTCTCTTGAGGCAAGTTTCGAGGAGTTTCGCACTAAAGTCTGCCAACAGTTACAAGTCCTTAAGAGGAGGTAGAGGTAGTTAGCTGCATTACTGTACCATATTGAGAGCAGCATGGCTGAGTTTGTAACTTATATTCGTAGCTCATCATCATCAGTTAGCACTTCCTCTACCGCTACTACCTGCATGGCACCATCATTTTCACCGGACTCCTGGACTTATGGCATACCTGAGCACCTTTCTACTTTTGTTCTCATGTTGTTTTATAGTTGTGTGTAATTTGGTTTGTTTATTTGTATGTTTTACTTTCCAATTAGTAATGGGTTCCGGCCCTATTAAACTCTATTTATTTATTTTGATTCCTTTTTGCATGCTTCTCTCTATTTATTTTATTGAGTTGTTATGGATTTCTTGCTATTTTCAACACTAATCATTAAGGAAGCCTCACACCCTATGGCCCTCGCTTCACAACTTGCTCCGGTCCATGCAAATCTAGCGTTCATCTCACTGAATGATTGGGGAAGTTTCTTTCCTCCATCTCTTTCTTTTCATTGTATATCCGTCACCATGTTCTACTGATTTATGTACATCGGGGACAATGTACAGCTTTAGGTGTGGGGATGGACTATCTTATTCTTTTGTATGCTTGAAATACTTCTGGTAGCTATGATTTTATTGTTTAGAACTTCCTCACTTGATAGAATGATAGAAGTGAGTTGTATTTCTCTACTAAGCCTGAATGAAGTTCTTTTTTTATCTCTAGTTCATCTTCATGCTTTCTCATGATATGTTCCACCTTTTACATTCCAACCAACCCATGACTTTTGATTTCGGCATTAGTTTGTTAAATTCTACTCTCAATAGTCTTTTAAGAACTTTTGAATCTTTTTATTTTTTGCTTTAATCCTAAGTGAAGGTTTTTATCAAGTAGTTTATTAGGTGACATGAGATAGGAGTCTATATCAGTATTCCTCTACTAGTGAAGCATGAATGTGTACATGTAAATCTGTAATCGAGTTGGTTGGGTGGCTCTTGTGCCTAATCAGTATGTACATCTTTCAGAAAGATTTTGTGTAGTCTACGTTAGGCAGACTAGAAAAAAAGAAATAAAAGAAAAAAAAAAAAGAGGAAGGAAAATTGACCTATTGATCGCCTAGAACCTGTTTTTACTTTCACTTGAGAGCTAAAGTTTTGTTTAGGGACCAAAGGATTCTTAGTTGATTATTGAGGGTTTTTTTAGCATTTCTAACACCGATTTCATTGTGTGTGGGGTGAATGGGCACACACTCACAGGAGAACTTTATATAAAACATGACTATCATTACTTGGTTACTTATAGAGCAACACACTATCTTGATTTCTTTTCACTTGTGCTTGTAGAGTTCTTCATATTTGACCTTGAGGACATACATTTAGTCATTTATCATCTTGCCCCTGTTCTTCATGTTTGTTTGATTGGGGACAAGCAAACACTTAGGTGTGGTGATGTTTGATAAATGCCTAAATGTATGTATTTTATACATGTTTGTGTGTGTATGATTTATGTATTTCTTGATGAATCGATGCCCTTTTATGGTCTAAATTGGTTTCTTTCATATTACAGGTGTAAAAGAAGTCTAGATGAGCTCGACAACGTGGTTCAAGAAGAAATTGGCACTGAAATTAGTACCAAAAAATGCTAAGTCTGGAGTTTCATACGGGCAACCATACGGCCGTGAAGACGGCCACATGAAGTACTATAGTAGGTTTACTATAGCAGTTCTGTAGTAACTTACATGAATTTTGGCGATTAATTGGAAATTTCATGGACATTATGCCGACCCCATGCAAGGCTGCATGGCATCCGGAGATGGGGTTTTTAAAGGGTCCTAAGGCATCTTTTTGAAGGGGAGTTCTTCTTCTCGGAGCACACCACCACCACAACCACTCATCATCCGAGCTTGAAAAGGCTTTAGAGGGCATCTCCAAGTAGGAAATCGATGGGGAGAGCATGATTTGGCGAGATCTACTCCTAGGGCACACTTGTAGGAGATTGAAGACAACCAAGGAGCTTCCTGACGGGTTTCTCAAGCGTCATTCAGCTTCTCATTTTTGAGGGAGTTGATGTTACTTTCTTTAGTTGTTTTCATAGACCTTGTTGTGTATGTTACTAGCATGAACAACTAAACCCTAAGGTCACCGGATGTAGGTGAACCTTTGGGGTGAACTTGTATAGATTGAATGCTTTGATTTATTTATTGCATTTGGTTTGTTTGTGACCCATGCTTGGTGTATTTCATGGTATTGGTACGTATGAGAACTCTATCTATCGATTTCTAGGTTATACTAGGTTGCGTGACCATCGCCCTAGCATTAGACTCACCTAGCTTGGAAGGGATGTATGTACAAATACGCCTTGACCATCGGGTATTTTGTACCACTCCATCATTAGGGTTGAACCTAGTGTGTGTTCCGGCCCTAACTTGGGATTTTCTTGCTTTTAATGTAATCATATGAGGCTTTAGATATTACTCATACCGGATTAGGGCCCTACTCAGTGATCATCTGGTTGCCATATCTTAGAAATCCCTTGGTCCATATCACTACTTTCATGATGATCTTAGCATCCTTTGCACTTTAGTAGCCCTAGGGGGATCCGCATACATGACCATTCTCACATCTTGATCCTCACCCATGTTTTACCATCATTGTAGACACTTAGTAGAGACTTTCTTATTTAAGGGTAGCTTCTCCGGCCCTAGTAATACGACCCCTTTGTGCTTTTAAAAAGGGTATTACTTGATGACGTGTGCACTTGCGGATTGAACACAAACCGGTTGC
>NC_052471.1:14350133-14414838 GCF_009730915.1 Dioscorea cayenensis subsp. rotundata
AAAAGAATGAATTGATTCCACCAGAACAGTTCAGGATCGCGATCACCGCATTGATTATAGAAGATTAAATGATGCCACTCGAAAAGATCATTTACCATTACCATTTATCGATCAGATGCTGGAACGATTGGTAGGGCATCAATTCTATTGCTTCCTTGATGGCATGTCATGATCTTTTCAAATCCCCATAGCTCCAAAAGTTCAGGAAGACAACATTTACTTGCCCACTCTGACAATTTTGCTTATAGAAGAATGCCTTTTTGGTTGTGTAATGCTCCGCAACATTTAGGGCTGCATGAATGACCATTTTTAATGATCTTTTAAGATATTATGGAGGTGTTCACGGATGATTTTTCAGTATTTGGGGACTCTTTCGACATATGTTTGAAAAATTTGGAAAAAGTGCTAGTGAGATAAGAAGAAACAATCTAAATCTTCAATTAGAAAATGTCATTTTATGGTCCAAGAAGGCATTGTCCTTGGACATAAGTTTTAAAGCAAGCGAAGGTGGATAGGGCAAAGATTGAGGTCATTGAAAAAATTCCTCCACCTAAAATGTTAAAGGGATCCACAATTTCTTGGGCATCTGAGTTTTCAGAAGGTTTATCAGGACTTTTCGAAGATCACGTAACCTTTGACCAAACTCACGGAAAAAGATGCTCCTTTTGATTTTAGGAGACAGCATCAAAATGCGTTCAATTAGTTGAAGGAGTGATTAGTGCAAGCACCAATTTTGGCTATACCAGATTGGAATGAACCCTTTGAGCTCATGTGTAACGCAAGTGATTCGCTGTAGGGAGCGAGTTTTCGGGACAAAGAGACAAGCGGTTTTGACCTATTTATTATGCTAGCAAGACTCTCACAAATTGCCAAGAGAATTATACAACCGAAGGTTGTTAGCGGTGGTGTTGCTTTTACAAGTCGAGCAATACCTCATTTTATCTAGGGATTCACGATATTTACTAATCCTCGGCTCTCCATTATCTCATGAACAATTCAATATAAAGCCAAGATTAATTCTACGGATCTTATTGTTAAGAATTTGATATAGAAATAAAAGATTAGTGGGGACCCGAAAATGTGGTTGCGGATCATCTTTCAAGATTAGAATGTTTTGAGGGCAAGAGCAGGCAAGCAAAGAAATCAATGATTTCTTCCCTAAGGAATATCTATGTCTCGATCGGGAATCGTCAAAAGATACTCCATGGTTACAGATTTTGAAAAGTATTTATCGGAAAGTCTTTGAAGCAAGGCCTCGATTTTAACAAAGAAAAAGTTTTCGGTGATTTGAAGAACTATTTTTTGGGATGATCCTCATATTCCGTATTTGTGCGAGATCATGTGGTTACAGAATGTGTTTCTAGGAAGGAAGGTTGGACCATTATTGTGCATTGTCATTTGGGTCTGTTGGAGGCATTATACTTGAGTAGAACTCTTGAGAAAGTTTTGGCCACTAGTTTCTATGGCCAATTTTATTCGGGATGTTCATCGGTTGGTTCTTCGTTGTGATAGTTGTCGGGTTGGAAACCTACGTGAAGGATGAAATGCCTCGAATTGATGCGATTACGTGAGGTGTTCGATGTTTGGGAATTGACTTCATGGGACCATTCCCGAGTCAATGGTAATCAATATTTTTGATGGCGGTTGACTACTTCGACAAGTTCCCTTCTTATATCCGCATGAAGTGCGGGCTTGTCGAAGTAATAATCCGGGTGGCGTCGAATCCACAGGAGTAGGGTGAAAATACTTATTTGATTCTTAGCTATGTGGAAGATCAATTGTGATAGGTGTGAAATTGATTCAATTCTCAACAATAAAATCAACAAGTGAAAGAGCAAAAAGTAAGAAGAGGGTAAAGGCAATCGATAAAGATGGGGTACTTTTCGGGATAATGCTTCACCTAGGATAATCGCTTCAAGTGCTAAGAACTCTCTATATATGCTTCCTAATCAATGCAATGGTGAGTCGTGGAAATCCTTACATACATAGTCCCAAATCTAAGGTCAACTATGCCTAACTCTGATACATGTCCCGGAGGAAAATCGAACAATCTCAACACCTGCTTTTCGCATAGAGTTGCAATGAACTCTAGGGATTCCAAGTGATAAATCTCTTCCTAAATATAGACCTAACCCTTTGGTCCGGGCAGGAAGGTCCCCTAGCCACAATTAAGCCCTAGATACTAAGATCCTCTCAGCGCTTCACTCCATTGCGCGCGCAACTAGGCCCCAGTGGAGGTTCATCCCATAGACCACTCACTCTATTATGGCCGCAAAAGAACTCAAGGAGCAGGTAGAATCTATCACGCCCGGAGGGAAAGGGGGCTCTGCTGCCTCTCGACTCACCCTCTCGACCCTCTCCAGCCTATAGCTTTGTCTAGCAGCTCGTGGTGTGTCACTCACTCCACAAGGTTTACCAACAGAACTCTCAGCCCTAGTGTCACTCTGGGGAAATGTTCATACAATCAAGCATTCAAGGTTGGAACTCACAATAAACATCAATTTATTGAGAGCATAATAAAAGTTCAATGAAACGAATACATCCTAGGGTTCACAATCATCCAAGTACCCACTAGGGGTTTTGGCTCTCCATGGAGCTTAATACAATCAAAAGAAATCGAATGTAAAAGCAATGAATCCATAAAAGAAACCCCCTCGTGGTCAGTATACGATGGTCTTGTGGAGAGTTCTCTGCTAAATGGTCAAGATTCCTTCGTCCGGTATAGGATCGCCTCGATCGAGAGCTCCCCTACCAACCTTCTTCCTAATGGAATCAGCGATGTCGGAGCAGTAGAACTTCTCCAAAACCTTGGCCAATACCCTCGAAACCCTAGCAGAAAGTCCTCTCACAAGTTGGGGGAAAAGATGGAGAAAAAGAATACCAAAATCGGGGTCTGAAATCGACTTTAAATAGAGCTGGAATCGGGCGTGCGCAGGCGTGTATGATGTCTGCGCCCATGATGGAATTTTCCACCGAGCGTGGATAATTTCCACATGCCCAGTGTGGATTCTCGTTTCTCTACGATTTCTCGGTCGGGCTGCTCTGATTACTGCAGATGTTTCTTTATGCTATGCAGGAAATACTCCCGAATTCCATACTTTCATTGGGAGTAGCATGAAAGCGGGCTGCACGTTTACATCGTGAATCCTTGCCTCTTCAATGATGTGCACATTGGTGGATCTCTTGTTCTTATATGCATAAATCAGAAATGTTCAGTGTGATCTGCCTTTGTGCCTCAAATGAATATGCTCACTCGAATACGAGGAGGTTGGCACACACTCTAGCATCTCACACCTGACCTATGTCTTTGGCGTTTTGAACCTTAGCAAGATCTCCTCCAAAAATAGGTGCATTATGATCCACATTGGCCTATTTCCTTCATACTCGGCCTCACAACCCTACCTGCATAAAAAGTAACATAAAAACACACATATTAATGTAAAAAAACCTGAGAAAAAGTAATGCTCAACATAAGGAATGAACGCTTTAGCATTCATATCGCACAAGCACTTATCAAACTCCCCCACACTTAAGCTTTTGCTTGTCCTCAAGCAAACATTAAAACATTCTGTGAATTGATGAAGAGAATATTGAAAGTGCTTGGCCTTAGGTTCACCAAGGTATACAAAGAGAATATTCTACAAGTAAGGAAAATTTGAACACTAAATACGAAAAATCAATGCTCTAGATAAAAACTTGAATCAAAAAGGACAACAAACCTGAATTTCGTGTATGTGTGTGAACTCACTCAAAACAACCCAAGGTATACTCCTCAAAATTCTAAGTACAAGGGACTTATTTATCTACAAAAGTGACAAAAATTTAAAAGACGGCGGTAGCTTCACACATCCTCTAAGGTAGCCCTTTCCAAAGCGGCCGCTAAGGTGGCTTTCACACTTTCGAGGTAGTAGCTCTTTCTACCCGAGTGGTAGCTTTCACTCATCCTATGAGATAGCTCTTTCTCTCATTAGGGCATAACTAGTATCCGACTTGTGAGAGTAGCTTCATACTTCATAGGTGGTAGCTCTTTCCACCCAACAAACACAAATAAACAATAAAACTATTTTGTTCCTTCTTTTAATTTTTTCATTTTCAAAATTTTTTTTTTAGCACAAGAAAATAAACCTAACTAGTCCCTTTAACACCAATAGAGTTCAAAGAGTGAGTAGTGCACTAAGTGTAAATCGGGCAAAAATTCCTAAAAATTCAAGCAAGAACTAGAGCATGAAAACATTCAATGTTAACAATTCTCCTAGACTTAAGAATACAATCATTGCAACTACGGTGAAAAACCATTGGCTATGTGCGCATATATCAATCACGAACAATAGAAAAGATGTGCGTATTATGAAACTCCCCCCCCCCACACTTAAGTTGTACATTGTCCTCAATGTACACATGCAAGCTCACTCAAAATATATCATTCAAAAATAGATGTGGGAGAAGCAATCAAAACAATACTCCCTTGACTCCTAGTGTTGCGTTTGATGAAGCTAATTCATTGGGAGTAGTGTTCCAACGGGTTTGTGAACCTCGCGACGACCAAGTGCCAAAGCACCTTGGCGTGCACTCCATGACTAAGTCTCAATTTCCAAGAAGACAAGACCATCCGCACGCACACACGAGGGGATTCGATGAAGCTCAAGAAAAAACAAAAATAACTCGAGTGTATAAAAAGATGAAGCAATGAATACAACTTCGATAATGCAAAAATAACATAAACTCATAAGGAAAAATCGCTACGAGTGAACAAGTCTAAAAACAAGAAAAATAAGATAAAAGTAAGATGCATGAAAGTAAAAAAGAAGGTCAAGTGTCAAGTCGCTCTCGGTCTCATCTGCTGCATTGGCTGAAGTGGAAGCATATAGTGGGTCCTCTGGTGCTGGGGTCGAGGATGGAGGTGCTGGAGGCACTGATGATGCCTGAAGAGTCCTCGGCTGCAGGACAAATGATGAGGCAGCGTCTCGCTCTAGGATCTGCTGTAATATGTCGAAATGTGCCATGAACTCTGTGTACTGAGTGGCCACCTCTGTCCGTACCACTCCCACGGCACTCTCGAGCCTTTCAAAACGATCATGGGCTCGAGATGGTGGAACTGTACGCTCGGGAGGTGGTTCCACTACTACGGGAGGTGTCTCAGTCTCCATCGGTGTTGGTTGTAGCTCGGTGGTCGACTAAGATGCCCCAGCTTCATCTTCGAATGGTATGTTCAGCACATAGACACCATTTGAATATTTTTGGGTCAACCCCATGAGCCTCATGGTCTCTAACCCAAGTCGTGCTGGTATTATCGCTTTCTCGGTTCCGCTGATTTTGTCTCGCAAACCCGTCCCCACAATGAGTCTGGTAATATATGGACCCGAGAAAATGACACCCAATCGAGGATATTGTCCTTGATGCTTCAAATACTCTGCTAAAATGTGTCCCAGATGGACCGGTTCGTTCCGGACCATGGAGTACAAGTACAGAAGCTCTTGCTTGTTGATGACTCCCGTACTATCACCACGCCCATTTACTGACCTGCTTATGATGGCGTGAAGATATCTGTAACTAGGTCGAGATAAACATGAAGCCTTAGACACTCTTGGTTCATAACGCCCTTTCCACATAATAATCAAATACGCCTTAATGGGAGATAAACCGGTCATGTCTATTGGAAGGTTCTCATACTCCTCAGTTTCAGTATATTCGTCATCATATAAACCAAGTCTAGTGGAGAGCGTGTGACACTCATACTATGATCTTTGACCAAAAGCTCTAAAAGCTCAGATCGCGTCGACACTATCAAAAATGACCATAAGAGCGGTCAAACTCAAATGAAGCAAGCACCTCCAAAAGTAAGGTGTGCGGATAGCGGTGGGTCACGAATGTTCGATGAACTTGTGCCAATTACCGACCAATAATAATTTCTCGACCTCGTCAGCCATATCATCTACTAGTTGTACCTTCCTGAGTAACTCAATATCCGGGATTCGCATTTGACCAAACTTAAGCTTCACTAACCGCTCAAATCGAGCTTGATGCGCGATGGTGTGAATCCCATAACCCCTCGATTCGAGGCAAGCTTTCGAGGCAGCTTAGCAGCTGTTTTCTTTTGATTTGGTAGCCATGCCGCATGTGATTATAAAAAGGAAAAATCCATCAAGTCCATTCGAATGCGAAAATGAAAAACACACGGTGCGTGGCGGAAATTCCAGTGACGCGCGTGGCGCTTCCCACGGGCGTGGAAACCGCACGCCCCTTGTAGCCAATCTCCATACCACATCTCTATTCCATTTCCATATTGTCTTGGAAACAAATTATAATCAGTTTTAGCAAGAAAATGATGCATATTAACCATTTCAATCACAGACAATCAGTTAGAATCCAACGAAATCGAAGATGAGGAGGAAATCAAGGCTTACCAATGAGCTGACGTAAACACTCCTACAATCCACACAATGCTCTATCAATTGACTCGAGAGGCGATAGTAGCGGGGACAAGAATGTCGAGATGCTCTTTGGGTGTTTTAGGGTTATTTGTGGAGAAGGGTGTGACTCTTGTATTAGGAGAGCGGTTGGTCCTTTAAATCCTTAGGAACCACCGCAGGCGTGCGGGAGTCGTCCACTCCATGACGCTGCAAATACTGAGTTCATAGGGGCCGACGACGCCCCCGTGGCCTTACTCGATATCCGAGAAAAAATTATACACGCCCATGCGAATTTACTGCAGGCGTGGAGCGATTCACATGCTCGAACTCACGGGGGATGACCCGCATGCCCCTGTGTTTTCTGAGATGGAGAAAGCAACCTGCAGAGATTCACAGGCGTCGTAAATGACCCACGCCTGTGTGTGGTTCACGAGGTCACTGCAGGGGCGAGTCCACGCCCCCAGTGTGGTCTCGGGAAAAATCTGCCCAACTACGCAAGAAGGCAGCGCCCATGTGGAAGTACCCGCAGTGCGCGCCCGATCTCATGGTCATCCACGAGGGGCAGCGCGTGCCTGTGCCCTCCTGGAAGAGTTCACAGTACACACCCACGGCCGTGTCGAATTTCCACATGCCGGTGTGTTTTCTCTGAATGACTTAGAAAAAACCTGCGAGCTCTGCGAACCCAGCTTTCGAACATGTTTACACACTTAGAGCATGCCCTATTGTGCAAGATATACCAGATAAAAACACAAAATAGAACCCAAACGACCAAACTTCGTCAATTCTCAACAAAACATACAATGAATTCTTTTAAAAACCCACAATAAAATCGAAGCACAAGCATTTAAAAATTGAGACACCAACACTTAACAATTTATTCATCCAAACAAACTAAACTACAAAGTGCAAAGAGTGAAACACTTGGGTTGCCTCCCAAGAAGCTTGATTTAACGTCACTAAGCAGACGTATCTTTCTTACCTCACGGGGGTTCATGAATGAAGGTTGCCCTCTTACCCATAACTTGAAAGCATGATGAGCAAAAATCTCTTGAGTGTAGAGGGTGTACTATCGACTTCGAGACCACCTAGCAATTGTTAGTCCAACTCCCTTGGCTCATGTACATCTCAAATAGTCTTGGGGCGTTTTCGGTGGCATCTTGAGGCCCTCTTCATTTTCGGAGCACCTTCTTCAAGATTCCGAGGGTAGATGTTTCCTCTCCGGTCCGAACCAAGCATCGAGTACTTCTTCATTACTTTCCTCTTGGTCGAACAAACCTTCATACGGATCCGGGTTAAACATTTCCGTATATATTCATCAACAATCTCATCGGTGGTGTCTAGAAAATACATAGTGTCATCAAAAATCGGAGAATGCTGCATGGCTTCGCAAAAGGCGGTAAAGTGAGCTTATCGTCTCCGACTCTCAATGTGAGCTCTCCGCCCGTCCATGTCAATCAATGCGTTGGAAGTCCGCAGAAACGGTCTCCCAAGTATCAAGGGTACATCTGCATCCTCATCAACATCTAGCACTACAAAGTCAACCGGAAAAATATACTTGTCCACCTTGACAAGTACGTCTTCAATGATGCCTCTCGGATGTCGTACCGTTCGGTCCGCCAATTGTAAAAGTCATCCGAGTAGGCTCAGACTCACCAAGCCCTAGCTTTTGGAAGAAAGTATATATGGCATGGCGTTGATACTTTGCCCCGAATCCGCCTAATGCCATTTCCTCACCTAAGTTGCCGATGTTACCTGAATAATGAAGCTTCCAGGTTTTTCTTCTTGTTCGGCATGTTCTTTTTGTAACACCGCCGAGCATGAAGCATCAAGCACCAACGAAGCACTCTCCTCAAATTTCCTCTTGTTGGTCAATAGGTCTTTCGAGAACTTCGCATACTTAGGCATTTGAGCCAAAGCCTCAACAAAAGAATGTTGATGTGGAGTTGCTTGAACAAACTCGGGAAATTCTTGCACCTGGTCATCCCTTGGTCATTCTTCAATCTAGAGGGATAAAGGGATTCTTGGCTTGAAAGATGGCGGTGCCACCTCTTTCTCTTTGTTTGCTTCCTTCTCAACCTCCTACGACCTCGGTGCGTGTTCTTTCGACTTTTCACTCGGAAGCCGCCCTTCAACCTCACGACCACTTCTCAGCGATCGCCTTCATGTTCTCTCTGGGTTGGTTTCCGTGTTTGCTTGGTAAACTTCCATGTGGCCTTTCGAAAGAGATTTCGCAATTTGCCCCACTTTGATTTTCAAGGTTGCAAGGCGGTGTGATTGCGTAGTGTAGCCTCGGCTCGATTCAAACCTTGTATTTGCCGATTGAACAAATCTAGCCAAATGTGCTTCTCCAAATCCGTCATTCGGGTTTCCAAACCTCAAATTCTCGCTTTTCCACTTGAGGGAGCTTGTTGTTGTTGGAACCCCGATGGCCCCATGGTCTTCACGTGGTCCTTGATTACTCCATGAAAAGTTGGGATGATTCTTCCAACTCTGAATTGTAGGGTGTTCTTTGTATTCAAGCTATAAGATCTAGCTTCTTACTCAAACTCTCACTTGGCCCGCCAATGACGTTACGCGATCAATTTCATGGAGACCGCCACCTTTTTCTTCTCTCTTATGCGCTCACTTGGTAGCTATTTAACCCCATTTCCTCAATCAATTGGCGAGACTGCGTCGGGGTCTTGCTACCTAAGATACCTCCAGAGCATCCAAGAGTTTGCCTTGTACCGGGTTCAAACCATTGTAGAAGGTTTGAACAATCATGCACTCGGAATCCGTATTGCGGACACTTGCGAGGAGTTCCTTTGAACCTTTCCCATGTCTCAAATAGAGACTCCAATTCCATCGCATAAAGGATGAGATCTCATTCCTAAGCTTTGCTGATTTTCCGGGGAAATAACGAGCTAGAAAAGCTTCTACCATCTCTCCCCACGTAGTGATCATGCCCTAGGGTAATGAGTGTAGCCAACGCTTTGCTTTCCCTTTAAGGAAAATGGGAGGCTCTCAATTTGATGGCACTCATCCGTCACACCATTTATCTTCGAGCATGTCACTCACCTCGAGGAAGCTCTCTATGCTACTGCTTTGGATCCTCATCCGGCTAAACCCGTTGAAATGTGCGATGCTGCAGTATGGGATGAGCACGCACAATACTCGATCGTGTCCCCAACACCGAAGATCCGCAAAAATTGGATAGTGTCCGTTGTTGCTCATTTTTGTTCCGCCATGTTGCTCGGATCCTTCTACTTCAAATCGACTCTGGATTAGAGTTGTTCTTGATGCGAGTTCTTTCCTTTTCCTTGAAAGTGTACGCTCAAGCTCAAGGTCTCTACTTCAATCAATATTGATGGATTCCCTCGGCTGCAACCTGAGCCGCACCAAAAGTAGAGAAAATAAAATCATAATGATGATAGAAAAGAAGATATGAAATAGAATGAAAGTGTAAATAGCTAAGAAAGAAAGTGCAAAAGTATCTCAAAGCGCCTCACCCTGGTACGGTGCAAAGAAACTTGACAAGTTCCCTTGCTTATATCCCGCAAGTGCATGGGCTCGTCGAAAGTAATAACTCTCGGTGAGCGGGTCAAATCCACAAGGAGTAGGGTGAAAATACTTAATTTGATTCTTAGCTATGTGGAAGATCAATTGTGATAAGGTGTGAAATTGATTCAATTCTCAACAATAAAATCAACAAGTGAAAGAGCAAAAAGTAAGAAGAGGGTAAGGCAATCGATAAAGATGGGGTACTCGGATAATGCTTCACCCAGGGATAATCGCCTCAAGTGCAAGAACTCTCTATTATGCTTCCTAATCAATGCAATGGTGAGTCGTGGAATCCTACATACATAGTCCCAAATATAAGGTCAACTATGCCTAACTCTATACATGTCCCTGGGAGGAGAAATCGAACAATCTCAACACCTCAGACTCGCATAGAGTTGCAATGAACTCTAGGGATTCCAAGTGATAAATCTCTTCGTAAAATATAGACCTAACCCTTTGGTCCAGGCGGAAGGTCCCTAGCCACAATTAAGCCCTAGATACTAAGATCCTCTCAACGCTTCACTCCATTGCACGTGCAACTAGACCCCGAGTGGAGGTTCATCACTTGAGACCACTCACTCTATTATGGCGCAAAGAACTCAAGGAACGGAGGTAGAATCTATCACGTCGGAGGGAAAGGGACGCTCCCTGCACTCCTCGACTCACCCTCTCAACCCTCTCCAACCTAGCTTTTGTCTAACGCTCGTGGTGTGTCACTCACTCACAAGGTTACCAACAAGAACTCTCAACCCTAGTGTGTCACTCTAGGGAAATGTTCATACAATCAAGCATTCAAGGTTGGAACTCACAATAAACATCAATTTATTGAAAGCATAATAAAGAAGTTCAATGAAACGAATACATCCTAGGGTTCACAATCATCCAAGTACCCACTAGGGGTTTTAGCTCTCCATGGAGCTTAATACATTCAAAGAAATCGAGCGTAAAAAGCAATGAATCCATAAAGAAACCCCTCGATGGTGCGTGTCGATGGTCTTGTGGAGAGTCCTCTACTAAGTCGTCCAAAAGATTCCTTACGTCCCAGTATAGGATACGCCTCGATCGAAGCTCCCTTACCAACCTTCTTCCCAATGGAAGCACGATGTCGGAGCCGTGGGACTTTCCTCCAAAACCTTGGCTCAATACCCCTCGAAACCCTAGCAAGTCCTCTCACAAGTTGGGGAAATGGATAAAAGAATACCAAAAATCGGGGCTGAAATCGGCTTTAAATAGGGCTTTTGAATCGAGGCTGACTACACGGGCGTATGATGTCACACGCCCGATGTGGAATTTCCACACGGGCGTGGATAATTTCCACACGCCCGTGTGGATTCTCTGTTTCTCTGGTTTCTCGGTCGGGCTGCTACAGTGCTTGCTACAGTGTTTTCTCCCAATGCACCTTTGCTGATGCTTTCACCGAAATACTCCCGAATTCCTTACTTTCATTGGGAGTAGCATAAAGCGGGCACACGTTTACATCGTGAATCACTTGCCTCTTCAATGATGTGCACATTGGTGGATCTCTTGTTCCTATATGCATAAATCGGAATGTTCGAGTGTGACGCCTTTGTGCCTCCAAATGAATGTGCTCACTAGAATACAAGGAGGTTGGCACACACTCTAGCATCTCACATCGACCTATGTCTTCAGCGTTTGAACCTTTAGCAAGATCTCCTCCAAAAATAGGTGCATTATGATCCACATTGGCCTATTCCCTTCATACTCGGCCTCACAACCCTACCGCATAAAAGTAACATAAAAACACACATATTAATGTAAAAACACGAGAAAAGTAATGCTCAATATAAGGAATGAATGCTTAGCATTCATATCGCTACAAGCACTTATCAAACTCCTAGAAGCTAGAATTAAAAAGTGCTTTTTGTGCTCGACACGGTCTCATCACGATTGTGCTTATACCATCCTTCTTTGAGAATCTCCAAGCATTAACTAGGGATATTCATGGGGAGGAAGAAGCAGCAGTCATGCTTCACCAGTGCTTTGCTTGATCGAGGACCATGCAAGAAGCATCCTGGGCATGCTTCCCGTTGTGAGCATATGGTGCTATGACTCGAGAAGAACCCTTTTCTTGTTCAGCTACTAAAGCAACTTTAGAGCAGTGATATTCACGGTGACAAAGCACAAAAATTGCTTTTGCTCTTGCTTGGCTTGGACACTTAGAAAAAAATTCTTCATTTCTTGCTTGTTTTGTCCCTCGAATTCACTCCTTATTTCTTTAAGCCCTAATTTCCTATACCATGAAGCAAAACGCCCAGAGTAGCATTGAATATATATAAAAATCACTAAAAGGCAAGCAAAAGTATGACTTGGGAGTAAGAAAAACATGATATAAATTGTGCTCACCAATTAGGTTCTTGATTCAAAAAATAAAAATCAAAGACATTTTAAAAACAAAACATAGTATTTGGGTTTTGATTCAAACCCAAAAATAGAAGACATTCTGGAAAAAACATTGGTTCAAAACCGAAAATAGGAGACATTCCGAAAAGAACACATAGGACTTGCGTTTTCATTCAAAAGTGAAAAATAGGAGACATTTCCAAAAGAAAACCTAGGAGTAGGGTTTTGATTCAAAAATAGAAGACATTTAGTAAAGAAAACATAGGATTAGGGTATTAATTAAAAAATAGTAGACATTCTGAAAAAGAAACACAAGATTAGTTTTTTTTTATTCAAAACAAAAAAGTAGGAAACATTCCGAAAAGAAAACATAGGTCCCAAACCAAAAATAGGAGACATTTTGAGATACAAATAGAGGATTTTTCGTTTTGATTCAGAACCGATAAATAGGAGACATTCCGAAAAGAAAACATAAGATTAGGATTTTGATTCAAAAATAGGAGAGATTACTAAATGAAAGCGTAGGATTAGAATTTTGATTCAAAACCGATAAACATGAGACATTTCGCAAAAAAAAAAAAACATAGGATTAGGGTTTTAATTGAAAAATAGGAGAAATTATGAAAACCTATGAATAGGGTCTTGATTGAAAAATAGGACACTGTATGAAAAGAAAACATAGTACTAGTGTTTTGATTGAAAATTTGGAGACATTCTGAAAGGAATACATATAATTAGGGTTTTCATTCAAACAGAAAAATAGAAGATGTTCCAAAAAGAAAACAAAGCATCAAGGTGTTGATTAAAAAATAGGAGATATTCTCCAAAGTAATCATTTGAGTAGGGTATTGATTTAAACTAAAACATAAGAGACATTCTGAAAAGAAATGATAGTTTGAAATCCGAAAATAGGAGACATTCCGAAAATCAAAAATAGCATTTGGGTTTTGATTTAAAATAGAAAAATTGGAGACATTACAAAAAGGAAATATAGGATGAGTGTTTTGATTAAAAAAATAGAAGACATTCCAAAAAGAAAACTTAGGACTATATTTTGGATTGAAAAGCAAAAATTAGGAGATATTTTGAAAAGAAATCATCGGATTAAGGTTTTCATTCAAAACAGAAAAATAGCACACATTCAAAAAAGAAAACATAAGATTAGAGTTTTAATTCAAAAATTGAAGACATTCCGAAAAGAAACTTAGGATTGGTTTTTGATTTAAAAGCAAAAATTAATAGACATTCTGAAAGAAAACATAGGGATGATGGTTTCGATTGAAAATAGGAGACGATTCGAAAGGATAGGATTAGTGAGTTGATTTAAAAATAAAAAGGAGTAGACATTTTAAAAAGAAAATATAGGATTACGATTTTGATTCAAAAAAGAAAAATAGGAGACATTCCGAAAAGAAAGCATTGCACTTGGGTTTTGATTCAAAACCGAAAAATAGGAGACATTCCAAAGAAAACATAGGATTAGAGTTTTGATTCATAAAGACATTCCGAAGAGAAAAAGTAGGACTAGGGTTTTAAATAAAAAAATCAAAAATAGGAGACATTACAAAAAGAAAACATATTATTAGGGGTTTTATTGAAAAATAGGAGACATTCCGAAAAGGGAAACATAGGATGAGTTTTTGATTCAACACAAACAAAAAAGGGAGATTCGAAAAAGAAAATGTCAAATTCTGGCTTCACCTCAAAAATAGAAGACATTCAAAAAGAAAACATAGGATTAGGGGTTGATCGAAAAAATAGGAGACATTCCATAAAGAAAACATAGGATTAGGGTTTTCATTGAAAAAAATAAAAATATTGGAGACATTGCAAAAAGAAAACATAGGATTAGGGTTTTGATTTAAAATCAAAAAATAAGAGACATTTCGATAACAAAACATAGGTTCAAAACTAAAAATAGGAGACATTCCGGAAAGCAAACATAGCATTTGGATTTTGATTCAAAATCAAAAAGTAAGACACATTCCGAAAAGAAAATAAAAGATTACTATTTTGATTCAAAAATAAAAGACATTCTATAAAGAAAACTTACAATTATGCTTTTGATTGAAAAGCAAAAATTAGGAGACATTTGAGAATCAAAACATATGATTACAATTTTGGTTAAAAATTATAAGACATTCTAAAAGGAAAACTTAAGATTAGGATTATGATTCAAAACTGAAAAATAGGAGCGATTCCAAAAAAAAACATAGGATTAGGGTTTTTATTCAAAATAGAAGACATTCCAAAGCGAAAATATAGGATTATGGTTTTGATTCAAAAATAGGAGCTATTCTGAAAAGAAAACATTGGATTAGGGTTTTGATTAAAAAATAATAAAAATAGGAGACACTACAAAAAGTAAACATCCGATTAGGGTATTTATTGAAAAATAGGAGACAATCTGAAAAGGAAACATCGGATTAGGTTATTGATTCAAAACCAAAAAATAGGAGAGATTCAGAAAAGAAACCGTCGTATTAGGTCTTTAACTCAAAATTAAGGGACATTACATAAAGAAAAGATAGGATTAGAGGTTCGAACCATAAAATAGTGGACACTACATAGAGAAAACAAAGGATTAGGGTTTTGATTGAAAAATAGAAAATTTGAAACATTTAGGACATAGTATTAGGGTTTTAATTAAAATAAAAAATAGTAGAAATTCCAAAAATAAACATATGATGAGGGTTTTAAATTAAAAATAGGACACATTCTGAATTGAAAAACTAGGATTAGGGTTTTAATTCAAAAACACTAGGAGAATTCGAAAAATTCAAAACCAAAAATATGAGACATTCGAAAAAAAGCAAACATAGCATTTACGTCTTGATTTAAAAACAAAAAATATTAGACATTCCGAAAAGAGAACACATGATTAGTATTTTGATTCAAAAATAGAAGACATTCCAAAAAGAAAACGTAGTATTATGTCTTTGATTGAAAAGAAAAAATTAGGAGACATTTCAAAAGGAAAACATGGGATTATGATTGTGGTTAAAAACTATGAGACATTCTGATAAGAAAATTGAGGATAAGGCTTATGATTCAAACCTGAAAAATAGGAGACATTCCAAAAATAAAAAACACAAGCTTAGGGTTTTGATTCAAAAATAAAAGTCATTCAGAAGAGAAAACGTTGGATTAGGGTTTTGATTAAAAAATAAAAAATAGATGACATTAGCAAAAAAAAAAACGTGGGATTATTGTTTTTATTGAAAAGTAGGAGACATTCTGACAAGGAAACATACGATTAGGTTTTTAATTCAAAAACAAAAAGAGGAGATATTCGAGAAAAGAAAACATCGGACTAGCGCTTTACCTAAAAATAGGAGACATGCCAAAAAGAAAAGATATGATTAGGGATTTCATCCAAAAAATAGGAGACATTAAAAAAAAACAAAGGACTAGGGTTTTGATTGAAAAAAAAAGGAGGCATTCCATAAAGAAAACATAGGATTAGGGTCTTGATTGAAAAATATGAGACATTCCGAAAAGAACAAAATAGGATTAGGGTTTTGATTCAAAAGTGAAAAATATTTTTACATACCGTAAAGAAAACATAGGACTAATATTGTGATTGAAAAATAAGAGACATTCCAAAAAGAAAACATTGGATTAGGGTTTTGAATCAAAACCAAAAAATATGTGACATTCCTAAAAGGACCATGGGATTATGGTTTTGATTCAAAACCAAAAATTAGAAGACATTCCAGAAAGAAATCATATGGATTATTGTCTTGATACAAAACTAAAAATAGGAGACATTCTGAAAAGAAAACATTAGATTAGGGTTTTCATTCCAAACCGAAAAATATGAGACACTTTGAAGAGAAAACATAGGATTAGGGTTTTGATTGAAAAATAGGAGACATTCTGAAAAGAATTAGAGTTTGATTAAAAAATTGGAGAAATTCTGAAAAATAAAACATGGGATTAGTTTTTTTATTCAATACCGAAAAATAGGAGACATTCCAAAAATAAAATACATATTATAAATATTTTGATTGAAAAATTGAAGACCATCAAAAAAAAAAACATAGAATTAGGGTTTTGATTCAAAAGTGAAAATTATTTTTACATACCACAAAGAAAATATAGGACTAGGGTTGTTATTCAAAAATATGAAACATTTCGAAAATAAAACATTGGATAAGGGTTTTGATTCAAAACCAAAAATAGGAGACATTCCGGAAAGAAATCATACGGTTATGGTTTTGATTCAAAATTTAAAAAATAGGAGACACTCCGAAAAGAAAATATGGAATTAGTGTTTGATTGAAAAGTAGGAGACATTCGGAAAAGAAAAAGAGGATTATGTTTTTGACAGAAAACCATAAAATAGGAGACGTTACGAAAACAAAACATAGGATTAGGGTTTTCATTTAAAAACGGGAGACATTACTAAAAAGAACGTAGGAATAGGTTTTTGATTGAAAACAAAACATACGACTAGGGTTTTGATTTAAAAACAAAAAAATAAGAGACATTCCAAAAAGAAAACTTAGGATTAGGGTTTTGAATAAAAAAATAGAAAACATTCCGAAAAGAAAACATGGAATGAGGGTTTTGATTCAAAATAAAAAAATAGGAGACATTCTAAAAAAAACATAGGATTAGGTTTTCATTCAAAGCATAAAATAGGAGATATTCCAAAAATGAAAAATAGGATTACGGTTTTGATTAAAAAATATGAGATATTTTCAAAAGAAAACATAGGGTTACGGCCTGATTCAGAACAAAAAAATAGGAGACATTCCGAAAAGAAAATATAGGAATAGGGTTTTGATCGAAAAATAGGAGACATTCCTAAAAGAAAACATAGGATTAATTTTTTTTATTAAAAATAGGAGATATTCCAAAAATAAAATATGGGATTAGGGTTTTGATTAAAAAATGAGAGACATTTCAAAATGCAAACATAGGATTAGGGATTTTATTCAAAAATAGGGGGCATTGCAAAAAAAACATAGGAATAGTTTTGTGATTCAAAACTAAAAAATAGGAGACATTCCGAAATAAAAAACAAAGAATCCACGCGAGTGTGCGTTAATTCCCCACTGGCATCCACAGGGGCTTGTGGATTCTCGATTCCATCCTTTAAAAGCGGATATCAGCCCCGATTTCAGCATCTTTTCTCCATCTTTTCCCCAACTTGAGAGAGGACGGCAGCTAGGGATTTGGAGAGGTTCTATGGCTCTGAGATCGTGCTCCACTTGGATGAAGGTTAGTGGGAGAGTTTTCGTCGGCACCGATCCGGCGAGGTGTATCCTAGGCCGGACAAAGGGACCCTTGGATGAGTAGAGGACTCTCCACAAGATCATCGTCAAGACTATCGAAGGGGTTTTCTCTGGATTCTTTGCTTTTACATTTGATTTCATTGATTGTAATTAGCTCCATGGAGAGCTAAATCCCCTAGTGGGTACTTGGGTATTTGTGAACTCTAGGATGTATTCGTTTCATTGAATCTCTTTATTATGCTTTAAATTAATTGATGTTTTATTTGATTTCCAATCCTGAATGCTTAATTGTATGAATGTTCCCTTAGAGTGACACTAGGGTTGAGAGTTCTTGGGGGTAACCCTTGTGAGTGAGTGACACACCACGAGAGTTAGACAAAGCTAGATTGGAGAGGGTTAAGAGGGTGAGTCGAGAGGTAGCGGAGCGTCCCCTTTCCCCTCCAGTGTGATTTATTCTACCTCCATTTCCTCAAGTTTTTTGCGGTCATAGTAGAGTGAATGGGCTAAAGGATGACCTTCCACTGGGGCTTAGTTGCGGGTGCAATTGAGTGAAGAGTTGAAGTGATTTTAACACCTAGGTCTTAACTATAGCTAGGGACCTTCCACTTGAACCAAAGGGTTATGTCTACATTTAGGAAGAGGGTTTATCATTTGGAATCCATAGAACTTATTGCATTTCTATATGAGTGGGAGGTTGGGAGGGTATTCAATTTCTCCTCCGTAACATATATGGAGTTAGGCATGGTTGACCTTAGATTTGGGACCATGTATTTTAGGATCTCCATGACTTATTATTGCATCAGTTAGAAAGTATAATAGAGGACTCTTGCAGTTGAAATGATTGTCCTAGGTAGAACAATATTCGGGTAGCCCATTTATATCGATTGCCTTACCTTCTCCTTTCCTTGCGCTCTCTTTCTTGTTCTTTTACTTTTGTGTTATTTTACATCTTGTCACACATATCACTATTCATCTTTCACTTAATTAAGAAACAATTTAAGTGTTTTAATTCCCTACTCCCTGAGAATACGATATCCCACTCATCTGAGATTTTATTACTTCGACAAAACTGTGCACTTGTGGGACATACGCAAGGGGCATTGTCAATTTTTTGATGCCGTTATCGGGGAGTAGGTGTTTGGAGTTACTTTGCATTTTGTTTTCTTAGCTATTCAGTCATTTAATCTAGTGCATTTCTTCTTATTCTATTCTTGTTCTGATTTCTTTTTCTTTCTTTTTGGTGCTGCTCCAGGTTATGACCCGAGGGAAATCCTCAATATTGATTGAAGGAGATCTTGAGCTTAAACGTACACTTAGAAGAAAAAGAAAAAAAACCTGTGCAAGAATTGTCTAATCTATCTGATTTGGAAGTAGAAGAATTTGAAAGCACGGTAGAACAGAATAAGCAATAGCGGATATTATCCGATTAATTCAGACCTTCAGAGTTGGTGACACAATCGAGTATTGTGCGTCCCCCGATTACAGCTCAGAACTTCGAGCTAAAGCTGGCATCATCCACATGTTGCGGCAATCCGCACAGTTCAATGGTTTGGCTGATGATGATTCAAACAATCATATAGAGAATTTTATTGAGGTGTGTGATATGCTTAAGATAAATGGGGTGACGGATGATGCCATCATGTTGAGAGCCTTCTCATTTTCCTTAAAAGGGAGAGTGAAGTAGTGGCTACACTCATTACCTAGAGCATCGATTACCACATGGGAGGAGATGGTAGAAGCTTTTCTAGCCCGTAATTTTCCTCTTTGAAAATCTACAAAGCTTAGGAATGAGATCACATCCTATGTACAGTCAAAATTGGAGTCTATATTTGAGACCTGGGAAAAGTTCAAAGAGCTCCTAAGAAAGTGCCCGCAACAAGGTTTCCTGGAGTGGATGATTGTTCAGACCTTTTACAATGGGTTGAATCCGAGTACAAGGCAACTCTTGGATGCGGCAGTAGGAGGTACCTTAGGTAGCAAGACCCCTGGTGAGGCCCATCAATTAATTAAAGAAATGGGGTTAAATAGCTACCAATGGAATGCTAGGGAGAAGAAAAAGATAGCCGTGCTCCATGAGATAGATGCTGTAACTTCATTGGCATCTCAAGTGGAATCATTGCGGAAGAAGTTAGATCTTCTAACTTCGAATAGAGTGGTGGCTGTGACTACTTGCACCGGGTGTGGTGGAAGACATGCCTCCTCCGATTGCCCGATCTCTATTGGTGATGCATCTTCGGTTGAGAATGTCAATTTTGTGGGTAATACAATGAATAACCAAGGGAATCCATATAGCAACACCTATAATCCGGGTTGGAAGAATCATCCCAATTTTTCATGGAGCAACCAAGGTCCACAAAAGGCCATGGGGCCGCCAGGTTTCCAACAACAACAAGCTCCAAACATGGAAAATCGAGTTTCAGGTTTGGAGACCCGAATGACCGATTTGGAGAAGGCGTTGACTAGGTTAGTGCAATCGTCAGATATAAGGTTTCAATCAGTCGAGGCTACACTTCGCAACCACACCGCCTCTTTGCATAATCTTGGAAATCAAGTGGGGCAAATTGTAAAGTCTCTATCGGAAAGGCCACAAGGAAGCTTCCCAGGTAATACTGAAACCAACTCTAGAGAGCATGTAAAGGCGATCACTTTGAGAAGTGGTCACGAGGTTGATGGTAGGCTTCCGAGTGAGAGGCCCAATGAACACGCACCTAAGGTTATACGGGTTGAGGACAGAGTAAACAAAGAGAAGGAGTTGGCACCCCCACCTTTCAAGCCAAGAATCCCTTATCCCTCTAGATTGAAGAATAACCAAGGGGATGAACAGTACAAGAAGTTCTTGAGTTTGTTCAAGCAACTCCACATCAATATTCCTTTTGGTAAGGCATTGGACCAAATGCCTAAGTATGCAAAATTCTTGAAGGACTTGTTGACTAACAAGAGGAAGTTGAAAGAGAGTGCTTCAATGATCTTAGATGCGTCTTGCTCGGTGGTGTTGCAAAAGAACATGCCGAACAAGAAGAAAGATCCGGGAAGCTTCATCATTCCGTGTAATATTGGCAATTTCGGTGAAGAAATTACATTGGCAGACTCAAGGGCCAGTATCAACGTCATGCCATACACCTTCTTTCATAAGCTAGCCTTGGACGAGCCTAGACCCACTCGGACGACTTTGCAATCGGCAGATAGAACGGTGAGACATCCGAGGATTATCATCGAAGATGTGCTTATCAAGGTGGACATGTACATTTTTCCTGTAGATTTTGTAGTACTAGACATCGATTAGGATGCGAATATACCTTTGATACTTGGGAGACCATTCTTGCGGACTTCCAAGGCATTGATTGACATGGACGGTGGGGAGCTAATATTGAGAGTTGGAGACGACAAGCTCACATACCGCCTTACTGAAGCCATGCGGCATTCTTTGGATTTCGATGATACTTTGTATTTTCTAGACACTAGTGATGAGATTGTTGATGAATACATGTAGGAAATGTTTAATCCGGACCCGTATGAGGGTTTATCCGACCAAGAGATAGAAAATGAAGAAGTTATGATGCTTGGTTCGACTAAAGAAGTACCATCTACTTCGAGGATCATGTAGAAGGTGCTCCAGAAGATGAAGAGGGCGAAGAGATACCACCGAAAATGCTCCAAGGCTGTTGGAGACACAAGTGAACCGAAGAAATTGGTACTTATCTTTGTGGTCTCGAGTTGTATTCATTGCCTTATCTTTTATGTACTCGAGTTGTTTTTGTTTCATTGAGCTTCACTAAACTTCCTCGTGTATGCGTGCAGATGGTCTTGTCATCATGGGAATTGAGACTTTGTCATAGGCACAGCCAATGGTGCTTCGGCACTTGGCCGTGTGTGCTTCACAACCTGTTGGAACATCAGTCAGAAGGAGTTAGGGGAGTATTGTTTTGATTGCTTCTCCCACATTTGTTCTTGATTGATATAAATTATGAGTGAGCCTGCATGTGTACATTGGGGACAATGTACAACTTAAGTGTGGGGGGAGTTTCATAGTGCACACACCTTTTTTATATTAATTTTGATTCATACACATGCTAAGATAGCCAATGGTGGTTCACCTTAGTTGCAATGATTGTATTCTTGAGTTTAGAAGAATTTTTAACATTGATTGTCTTCATGGTCTAGTTTTTGCTTGAATTTGTAGGAATTTTTCCCCGATTAACACTTGTTGCGCTACTCACTCTTTAAACTCTTTCGGAAACTCATGTTCGATGCTAAAAGGACTAGTTATTTTTGTTTCTTTTGTTATTTGTGGAAAAAAAAATTTGGTGAAATGAAAAGAAAGAACAAAATTGTTTAATTGTTTATTTGTGCTTGTTGGGTGGAAAGAGCTACCACCTATAAAGTATGAAGTACTCTCATAAGTCGGATACTAGTTATGCCCTAATGAGAGAAAGAGCTATCTCATAGGATGACTGAAAGCTACCACTCCGGTAGAAAGAGCTACCACCTCGAAAGTGTGAAAGCCACCTTAGCTGCCGCTTTGGAAAAGGCTACCTTAGAGGATGTGTGAAGCTATTACCATCTTTGAAATTTTTTTACCTTTTGTAGATAAATCAGACCCATGTACTTAGAACTTTGAGGAGTATACTTTGGGTTGTTTTGAGTGAGTTCACACACTTACACAATTTCAGGTTTGTTGTCCTTTTTTATTCATGTTTTTAGCTAGAGCATTCATTTTTCGTATTTAGTGTTGAAATTTCCCTTACTTGTAGAATGCTCTCTTTGTATGCTTTGGTGAACCTAAGGCCAAGCATTTCCAATATTTCCGTCATCTATGCACATAATGTTTTAATTTTTGCTTGAGGACAAGCAAAAGCTTAAGTCTAGGGGACTTTGATAAGTGCTTGTGCGATAACAATGTTAAGTGTTCTTTACTTATGATGAGCATTACTTTTATCAGGTTTTAATGCTAGTATGTGTGTATTTATGTTACTTGTTTACAGATAGGGTTATGAGGCCGAATATTAGAGAAAGAAGCCAATGTGGATCGTAAATGCACCAATAGGAGAAAATCTTGAGAAGGTTCAAACGCGAAGGCATAAGTCAGGTTCGAAATGCGGGAATGTGTGCCAACCTCCTCGTATTGAAGTTAGCACAATGATTTGGAGGGTCACAAGGGCAGTCCCATTCAAGCATTCTGGCTTGCCCATGTATAACAAGACTCCACCAACGTGTCCATTGTTGAAGAAGCAAAGCGATATATGATGTAATCATGTGCCCGTTTACGTTACTTAGATGAAAGCATGGATTCGGGAGTGTTTTCGGCCTGGCACTGTAGCAAAACACAATAGCAGGTACTGTTCACAGCTGGCCAAAGACGGATAAAAATAGAGAATACACACGGGCATGCGTTAATTCCACATGCCCGTGTGAAAAAAATCCACACGGGCACCCACAGCGGCGTATGGATTTCAGATTCCAGCCATTTAAAAGCCGATTTCAGTCCCGATTTTAGCATTCTTTCCTCCATCTTTTCCCCAACTTGAGAGAGATTGGCGGCTAGGGTTTTGAGAGGTATTGCCTAGGGATTTGGAGAGGTTCTACGGCTCTGACATCGCACTCCATTTGAAAGAAGGTTAGTGGGAGAGCTTTCGTCGCCACCGATCCGGTGAGGTGTATCCTAGCCTAAATAAAGGGACCCTTGGACAAGTAGAGGACTCTCCAAAAGGCCATCGCCATAACTATTGAGGGGGGGGGGGTTTCTATGGATTCTTTGGTTTTACATTTGATTTCATTGATTGTAATTAGCTCCAAGGAGAGCTAAATCCGCTAGTCGGTACTTGGGTATTTAATGAACCCTAGGATGTATACATTTCATTGAATCTCTTTATTATGCTTTCAATTAATTGATGTTTTATTTGAGTTCCAATCTTGAATGCTTGATTGTATGAATGCTCCCTTAGAGTGACACTACGGTTGAGAGTTCTTTTTGGTAACCCTTTTGAGTAAGTGACACACCACGAGAGTTAGACAAAGCTAGATTGGAGAGGGTTGAGGGGGTGAGTCGAGAGATAGCGGAGCGTTCCCTTTCTCCTCCGGTGTGATTTATTTTATCTCCATTTCCTCAAGTTCTTTGCGGTCATAGTAGAGTGAATGGGCTAAAGGATGACCTTCTGCTGGGGCTTAGTTGCGGGTGCAATTGAGTGAAGAGTTGAAGTGATTTTAACACCTAGGGCTTAACTGTAGCTAGGGATCTTTGATAAGTGCTTGTATGATATGAATGCGAAGCATTATTTCCTTATGTTGAGCATTACTTTTCTCGGGTTTTGCACTAATATGTGTGTTTTTATGTTACTTTCGTGCAGGCAGGGTTACGAGGCCTAGTATGAATGAAAGAAACCAATGTGGATCATAATGCACCAATTTTGTAGGAAATCTTGCTAAGGTTCAAACGCGAAGACATAGGTCGGGTGTGAGATGCTAGAGTGTGTGCTAACCTCCTCGTATTTGAGTTAGCACAACGATTTGGAGGGGCACAAGGGCAGTCACACTCAAGCATTCCGACTTATGCATATAGAACAAGATCTCCACCAACTTGTCCGTCATTAAAGAAGCAAAGCGATCCACGACGTGAACGTGTGCCCGTTTGCGTCACCTCGATGAAAGTATGGACTCGGGAAGTATTTTAGGCCAGGTACTTTAGCATAGCACTGTAGCAAAAGTATTATAGTAGCACTGTTCACAGCCGGCCGAGAAAACAGGAATTTAGAGAATCCACACAGGCATGTGGAAATTATACACGCCTGTGTGGAAATTCCACATGGGCGAGTGTAAAGTCTACAGGCCCTTGTAGTCGCCCGATTCCAGCCCTGTTTAAAGATTATTCAGCCCCGATTCAGCATTCTTTTCTCCATCTTTTCCCCAACATGAGAGTGGGTTTCGGCTTGGGTTTTGAGAGGTATTGGCTAAGGTTTTAGAGAGGTTCTACGGCTCTGACATCGTCATTCCTTAGGAAGAAGGTTAGTAGGGGAGCTTCCGTCGAGGCGTATCCTATACCGGACAAGGGAAACCTTGGACGACGAGTAGAGGATTTTCCACGAGACCATTGACACGACTATCGAGGGGGTTTCTCTGTGGATTCATTGTTTTTACATTCTATTTCTTTGATTGTACTTAGCTCCATGGAGAGCTAAACCCCTAGTGGGTACTTGGGTATTTGTGAACCCTAGGATGTATTTGTTTAATTGAATCTCTTTATTATGCTTTCAATTAATTGATGTTTGTTGTGAGTTTCAACCTTGAATGCTTGATTGTATGAACATTTCCCCTAGAATGACACTAGGGTTGAGAGTTCTTTTTGGTAACCATGTGAGTGAGTGACACATCACGAGCGTTAGACAAAGGTAGGTTGCAGAGGCTTGAGAGGGTGAGTCGAGAGGTACAGGAGCGTCCCCTTTCCCCTCTAGCGTGATAGATTCTACCTCCGTTCCTCGAGTTCTTTGCGGGCATAGTAGAGTGAATGGTCTAAGTGATGACCCTCCATTGGGGCTTAGTTGCGCGTGCAACGGAGTGAAGCGTTGAGGTGATCTTTGTATCTAGGGCTTAATCGTGGTTAGTTACCTTCCACCTGAACAAAAGGTTTAGGTCTATAATTACGAAGAGATTTATCACTTGGAATCCCTAGAGCTCATTGCAACTCTATTCGAGTATGAGGTTGAGAGGTTATCTAATCTCTCCTCCGGGACATGTATAGAGTTAGGCATAGTTAACCTTAGATTTGGGACTATGTATTCAAGGATTTCCAGGACTGACCATTGCATTGATTAGGAAGCATAATAGAGGATTCTTTCACTTGAAATGATTGTCCTAGGCAGAGCATTATCCGAGTACCCCATCTTTATCGATTGCCTTACCTCCTCTTTCACTCGTGCTATCTTACTTGTTGTTTTTACTTTTGAGAATTGAATCATTGTCACACTTATCACTACTGATCTTTCGCATAGCTAAGAAGCAGATTAAGTGTTTTTAATCCCTACTCCCTGTGGATCCGATACCCGCTCATTCGGGATTATTACTTCGACAAACCCGTGCACTTGCGGGATATACGCAAGGGGATCTTGTCAATCTTCTACCTTGACCAAAGTGTTAGGTCTATATATAGGAAGAGGATTTATCATTTGGAATCCCTAGAACTCATTGCAATTCTGTACGAGTGCGAGGTTGAGAGGTTATTCAATTTCTCCTCCGGGACATGTATAGAGTTAGGCATGATTGACCTTAGATTTGGGATCATGTATTTTAGAATCTCTAAGACTCATTATTGCATCAGTTAGAAAGTATAATAGAGGGTTCTTGCAGTTTAAATGATTGTCCTAGGTGGAACAATATCCAGGTACCCTATTTATATCGATTGCCTTACCTTCTCCGTTACTTGTGCTCTCTTTCTTGTTCTTTTACTTTTGTGTTGTTTTACATCTTCTCACACATACCACTATTCATCTTTCACTTAGTTAAGAAACAATTTAAGTGTTTTTATTCCTTACTCTTTGTGGATACAATACCCCACTCATCTGGGATTTTATTAGTTCGACAAACTCGTGCACTTACAGGACATATGCAAGGGGCGTTGTCAAAGTCCCTGAGGTTTGACAACCCTACCCCTCAAGGGGTACTACTATATTACTTATGTGTGACCCGTATATTTGCAGAGAACACATCACCGGCTTCATTCATTTCTAGGTTTTTGGCGCGTTACATCGTATGAGCCTCACTGAGTTCTCTATCCATTTAGGCTTATACGACGCTGAGTTTATGCACACCGCTACCTATGACGTCTTGCTTACCTCCACATCGGCAGGAGAGTCACTTAGTGATGCCTGGTGATGATTGCGTTCATCTCTGACTTATGATCCCCATCAAATCAAGGCTACCGCACTCCGCTCCCCAGTGCTGCGCTAATCCATTTCATGCTTAGTCAGACTCTGACAGGTCAAGGTGACAGGACGGGAATCGTCAGTTTGCGAGATTTTTATTTTCTATTCAGCATGGTGGATGGGTTTCACATGCATTTAGTATATGAGATCGCTGTATCTATTTCTCATCAGGGGGCATCTCCTTGTATCGGCCCATATATTACTTGGTTGGTCCGCCATCTTGGCGACCTTCAGGGGACCCATAGGATGCGAGTGGTAGGAGGTGTGCCTCTAATGTCCCTCGAGGCATTGCGTTTAATGAGGATGGTGCACGGGGTCTCGGGATCGCTCGAGGGACCGAGTACAGGGTCACGTCGCCCGATGATACACCATTTACCGATACTGATACCCATACCCTTCCATCATAGGCCAACTCTTCTCGTCCATGATCATGGTCACTACCTCATGCTCCCGAGTGGATTTTGTGTTCATCCGCTGAGTTTCGATGGCTATAGCGGAGCGTTGTATGCATTACCTAGCACTTGGGACTGCGGTTATCTCTGGAGCCTACCTCCCCTTTGAGGCCAACTCGACATGTTGGCACTAATTCTGCAGATTTGGGGGATTCGGACACCTCTTCCACTCCCTCTGATGATGATTCTAGCATTGAGAGTGCTACTTTCTGATTCTTTGTTTTGATTTTCTTTGTTCCTTGTGGTTTTTTAGTTAACCTCCTAGTGCTTGCAAGAGTGAGTGATTTTTACTCACAATTATGTAAAAGAATCTAGCTCTTGATTTGTATAATTTTACGGGGCTTTTGCTATGTTTTTTTAGTGAAATCACCAAATAATTTTATGAGGATTTTTTTATTATCTCAAAAGGAAGGCTTATTGAGATTCATGCTATTTATCAGCTTGGTGTTTCCAGGTTCATTTATGTCCTTCTAAAAGGCATTACTGCTGATGCTGGTACTTTCCCATATTCGGCCAAAGGGTTCATCAAAGCCATCTGAGTACAAACCTCCAATCCCCTATCCGGCCATATTGAAGCAAGATAAGGAGAATGTGCAATTCAGAAAATTCATCAACATCTTCAGGCAACTTCACATAAACATCTTGATAGTGGGAAGCTTTGACTCAAATGCCCAAGTATGCCCAGGTTTTAAAAGAATTGCTAACAAACAAGAGGAAATTGGAAGAAGAGGGCACAATTGCACTCACGAGAAACTGCTCGGCCATTTTAGAGCAGAAGCTCCGACAAAAATTGAAAGATCCGGGAAGCTTCATAATTCGTTGTGTACTTGAGGGTGGAGTTCAAGAAAATGTCCTAGCATACTCAAGGGCAAGCATTAATGTTATGCCCTATACCATGTATTTGAAGCTTGGTCTTGATGATCTTAGACCAACGAAGATGATTTTAGAATTGGTGAATCGATCAACAAGGAAGCCTTGTGGGATTATGGAGGATGTGATTGTCCGGGTGGACAAATTTGTATTCCCTGTGGATTTTGTCATCATGGATATTGATGAAGATGTGGAGACACCACTTATTCTTGGTCGGCCATTCCTCAGTACCTCCGGTGCCCTAATTAACCTTAAAGGAGGAAAATTAACATTAATGGTTGGAGAGGAAGAAGCAATGTACACTCTACCGACGGCCATGAAACACTCCTTAGACCATGATGACATGCTTTATTTTGTTGATGAAACTGAACTTTTCATTTCTGATTGTGTGCAGGAGCTACTTTCATTGAATCCATTGGATGAGTACTTAGGAGAGCTAGGAAATGAAGATCAAGAAGAACCTCACTCTCCTCTTCCAAGTTCTAATTTGAAGAAACCAAAGGAGAAGGTTATGTATACCAATATGACAAGCTCCCCTTGCGTATATCTCGCAAGTGCACGGGTTTGTCGAAGTAATAATCCTGGGTGAGCGGGTATCGAATCCACAAGGAGTAGGGAATAAAAATACTCAATTCGATTCTTAGCTATGTAAAAGATCAATGATAATGAGTGTGACAATGATTCAATTCTCAACAGTAAAAGCAACAAGTAAGAGAGCAAAAGTAAAGAAGGGTTAAGGCAATCGATAAAGATGGGGTACCCGGATAATGCTCCGCCTAGGATAATTGTTTCAAGTGCAAGAACCCTCTATTATGTTTCCTAATCAATGCGATGGTGAGTCGTGGAAATCCTTAATTACATAGTCCCAAATCTAAGGTCAACTATGCCGAACTCTATACATGTCCCGAGGAGAAATTGAACAATCTCAACACCTCGCACTCACATAGAGTTGCAATGAGCTCTAGGGATTCCAAGTGATAAATCTCTTCCTTACTATAGACCTAACCATTTGGTAGAGGTGGAAGGTCCCTAACCATAATTGAGCCCTAGATACTAAGATCACCTCAACGCTTCACTCCATTGCACGCGCAACTAAGCCCCAACGGAAGTTCATCCCTTAGATCATTCACTCTATTATGATCACAAAGAACTCGAGGAACGGAGGTAGAATCTATCATGCCGGAGGAGAAAGCGGATGCTCCTGTACCTCTCGACTCACCCTCTCAACCCTCTCCAACCTAGCTTCGTCTAACACTCGTGGTGTGTCACTCACTCAGAAGGTTACCAACAAGAACTCCCAACCCTAGTGTCACTCTAGGGGAAATGTTCATACAATCAAGTATTCATGGTTGGAACTAACAATAAACATCAATTTATTGAAAGCATAATAAAGAGGTTCAAAGAAACAAATACATCCTAGGGTTCACAATACCCGAGTACCCACTAGCGGTTTAGCTCTCCATGGAGCTAAGTACAATCAAAGAAAATAGAATGTAAAAAGCAATGAATCCATAAAGAAACCCCTTGATCGCCGTGTCGATGGTCTTGTGGAAAGTCCTTCACTCGCCGCCCACGATTCCCTCGTCCGCTATAGGATACGGCTTGACGCAAGCTCCTCGCCAACCTTCTTCCTAAGGAATGACGATGTCGGAGCCATAGAACCTCTCAAAACCTTGGCCAATCACCCCTCGAAACCCTAGCTCAAGCCCTCTCGCTGTAGGAAAAGATGGAGAAAAAGAATACTAAAATCGGGCTGATTCGGCTTTAAATAGGGTCTGAATCGGGCGACTAGACGGGCGTGGATGCTCACGAGCCCGTGGAATTTCCACATGGGCGTGGATAATTTCCACACGCCCTGTGGGATCCTCCGAACCATCGCTTTCTGGGCCGGTCGTGAATGCAGGTCGCTACAATACTTTTCTCGCCGTGTTGATACATTGCTCGCCACAAGATCCGCCCGAATAGCTTCCCCGAATCCATACTTTCATCGGAGTAATGCAAACAGGCACACGTTCACGTCGTAGATCACTTGCATCTTCAATGATAGGCACGTTGGTGAAGCTCTTGTTCTATGTGTAAAAGTCAGAATGCTCGAGTGTGACTGCATTTGTGCCCCTCCAAATGGATGTGCCAACTCGAATACGAGGAGGTTGGCACACACTCTAGCATCTCACATCGACCTATGTCTTCGCGTTTGAACCTTAGCAAGAGTTTTTCCAAAATCGGTGCATTGTAATCCACATTGGCTTCTTTCTTTCATACTTGGCCTCACTACCCTACCTGCGCGAAAGTAACATAAAAACACACATATTAGTGTAAAAACCTGAGAAAAGTAATGCTCAACATAAGGAATGAACGCTTTGCATTCATATCGCACAAGGACTTATCACAATACCAAAGAGAAAGAAAAGAAAGCTTCAATGTTGAAGAAAATTTGGATGGAGGTCCGGGGAAAGAAGAAGAAAGGTATCACTCATTCTCATTCAACACGTCAAGAAAAGAAGGTACAATCTTTACCTCCCTTCATTCATGAAAGATGTGAAATTCATTCATTGATGTCCTTGAATTTACCGGGAAAAAACACCAACAATTCGAAGATGACCGGTGGAAATTTCAAATTATTCGAACCCCCGTGAGGTAAGTGAAAAGGTACATCAGGCTCATGACGTTAAACAAGCATTTCTTGGGAGGCAACCTAAGCATTCGGGGGTTATTTTGATGTTTGTGTGTTCTTTGTGTTCATGGTCATGTTATTTTTTGTATTATCATGGAGTTATTAATTTGAATAAGTCAATGCTCTCATTATTTTGTGTATCATGATCATTGTCCATGTGGTTGTTTACTTATTTTTATTGTTGAGCGGCACTTGTTTGGGCTATCATTTCATGCATTAGATCGAAAATTTGAACCATTAATTTATGTTGGAGATGATTTTAGAACACCTTGTAGCCATGCTCATGTGTTTGGAGAAGCAATCAAAGCTTTAATGCATGATTTTAAGTCCAAACGGCTTCAATGAGGAGCTCATTGAGGCCGCTTGGAAAATTCCGTAAAAGTCTCATTGAGGCCGCTTTGGAAATTCCACAAACTTTTGGCTTATCTTCAAAATGACCTCAATGAGGTCCCTCATTGAGGCCGCTTTGGGGGTCTAGATTTTCATGAAAAACATTGTCACCTTCTCTCTATTCATTCTTCTTCTTCTCTAAACAAAACCTAACCTTCATTATCCATAAAACCATGGCTAAATCTCATCATTTCTTGTTCAAAATCATCTCCTCATCTCCTTGGTATGTAGACCTAGTGTTCTTCTTCAAGCTAAACTCAAGTGCTCTCGAGCTTTTGTTGGTAAGAAACTTGATGAGAAAAATTTATTCTATTCTTTTCTTCTTGCTTTCTTGAGTTTTTGTGTGGATTGTTTCAAGCTTTTAGCTTGTATTGTGTGGTATAACATCATGTCTTTGAATTTCCTTGAAAAATATGTACAAAATTTTTTCAAGTCATGATTGATGGGAACCTTCTTAGAAGTTGAATAGTATCCATACGGGCTCCATATATCCGTATAGATCCTATTCTCTTGAGTTTCATCATGTTTTTATCTATTTTCATGCCACATTATGCACCCTCTTTTATTCCTTTAATTCATACTTGAATAATTATAGATGTAGGAATGCCACACGTCAAGAAACTCGCTTCTAAATGGCCGAGGAACGACTCACACATCCCCGAACAAACCCGTTTCTCTTGTTCTCTTCACAAGTCTCGCTATGAAAATTTAAAGACCAACCCATTTGGTACTTTTGGGCATATTGATTGGAATGTCTTTGGAGAACTCGGGTGGGATGTGCAAGTGAAAGATTTATTTTCTCAAAATGGTTGGACGGAATTATTTTCAATCGATGAACCTACTTTTCACCAACTCACATTGGAGATGTTGAGCACATTTGAGGCGAAGCAAGATGAGTGGAGTGTTCTCATTCGATGACAAGGTGCCATTAGGTTCCAAACTTTTGGAAAAATTCATGAAATGAACCACATGGAGTTTGCAAAATACATGGGAATCTATGATGATGAGTTTACTAGCGTCGCTGCTTAATCGGCCCGCATTGATTACCCATTTGGCATGAGTGCAAGCTAATATTGGAAGTCCTTATCACCTACTGACACCATAAATACGCGGAAGGCTACTCATTTTTAATCCCCCACCACGATACATTCATGCTCTATGGTTTGGCAGCACTCGCTCTTCATGTCTCAGAACTATAAAAATGGAGAGATCCTTAGTTCTTTATTAAGTTGTACATGTAGATTTGACGTACTCGCATGTACTAGATCATTAATGAGCTAGAAGGGGTATTCTTGTATCGACATGCCGTGAAATTTGGATGTTTGTAGCTCCCTCCGAATTATAAGGATGGACTTAGTTTAAGTGTATCCTTATTGCTTGATCTTCCTTCTGCTTAATGCAATCATAGGAATGTGGTTAGGAGAGATCCTTGTCATTATTCATATGGGATTAGGGTTTTAACAATGAGAGATTGGGGGTTGAACTAATTTTTGAGATCCATTGGTCTAAATCACCCTTTACCATGTTGTTCTTATGCATCCATATATCATGACAACCACTCATGGGGATCCTTATCCCTAGGCCTATTTATCATCATCATTGCTCTTTGTGATTTCTTGCTTTGGCTTGGAATTGTTATACTTTGTGATTTATTAGTATTGTTGCATGTATTAGAGTGAAATACCATGTTTAAGTTGTAAGGTTAGAAAGTAAGTGATGAAGGAGTAATAGGAGCTCCTTAGCCCTGTGAATACGCACTCGTGTCACTCATGGTATTACTTGAGGACCCTCGCACACTCATGCGGCAAGCAAACCATATACAATGAAAATACTACAAATTAAACTAGTGCTACGTAGATCAAAAAGGAAGTCATAATGCATAAAAAGATACCGTTGAGACCAAGTATAAATTTCAACAAGAAATATGAATTCAAAAAAATTGTAAATAAATATCATAATTTTCCATCCTTCGGTAGGCTTGCATAAGCACTGCTACAATGCTAAATTTTTCTTCCTCATGCAGGATTTTTTGGCCTCACTCCAAGCGCATGATACATTAACCGGATGGATCAACTCCTTGCCTAGCACTCTCAATGATGAGGTTTCTAGTGCTGACACCACCAAGTTTAGTCAATGAGAAGAATACAATGGTGAAAACTTAGTATAGCAGGTTATCAAAGCTCTCAGAAGGAGGAGAATAAATGAGTAGAATATGATTAAGAATACTTGTCATCCTCTACTCATAAATGAGTAAAAGATGATCAAAGCTTGTACAAGCAGAATCAAGCACAATCAATTTAGCTTCCATGGTGCTCATCGCATCTGAGCTTCGCTTAGTAGATTTTCATTGAATGCTCCTCCTCCAAGTAGGAATATTTGTCCCGAGTTTAATTTAAGATCCACCGAGTCAAATATCCAGCTGGAATTTGTATATCCATCTACCACACTAGGGAATTCAAGATACCCTACTCCAAAACCCATAGAGCATTTTAGGAATGTGAGAACCCTCTCAATAGTAAACAAACATTCTTGATTTAGGTTACTAATATTTCTACTCAGTTTAGATACAGAATACACAATGTCAGGTGTAATCCTATCGGATAGATACATCAAGGACCCTGTGATTTGAGCATAGAGATCCTGATTAACAGGTTTACCTTTGTTCTTCTTAAGGTGTACACTGGGATCAAAAGGTGTGCACCTCGACATCTCGTGATTTCTCAAACACTTTCTCAATGTAAACATATTTGGATAACGAATGCCATATACCGACTTAGTAAGCTTGATTACATAGGATAACATTAACTTCTCATGGATCTTTCATATCAAACTTACTGCTAAGAAAATTCTTGACATCATCGAAAAGATCAAGATCAGAAGCAAAGATAAACAAATCATCAACACACAAGCATACAATAACACATTTTCCATCTACTAATTTACTGTAAACAAACCTATCATAGCTATTTACAACAAATCCATACGAGATGATTGTAAAGTGAAACTTAGCATACTACTGCTTAAGGTCTTGCTTCGGTCCATAAAGAGATTTTACAAGTCTATAGACCTTGTGCTCTTGTCCAGGGACAACAAAGCCTTCAGATTGCTCTATATAAATTTCTTCCTTTAAATAACTATTCAGGAAAACAGTTGACATGTCCGTATATGCGTCTAAACCGTAAGTGCATGGGTGTTAAAGTAATAATCCCAGATGAGTGGGTATCATATCCACAGAGAGTAGGGGAAAAAGACACTTAAGTTGTTTCTTAACTAATGTGGAAGATGAATAGTGATAAGTGTGACAAAATATGAAATAACGAAAATAAAAACAACAAGATAGAGGGCACAAGTAAAGGAGAAGGTAAGGTTATCGATAACGATGGGGTACCCGGATATTGATCCGCCTAGGATAATCATTTCAAGTGCATGAACCCTCTATTATACTTCCTACTTGATGCAACAATGAGTCGTGGAAATCCTTAATTACATGATCCCAAATCTTAGGTCAACCATGCCTAACTCTATACATGTCCCGGAGGAGAGATTGAATAGCCTCTCAACCTCGCACTCACATAGAATTGCAATGAGCTCTAGGGATTCCAAGTGATAAACAATATTTCTATTTATAGACCTAACCCTTTGGTCCATGTGGAAGGTCCCTAACCACAATTAAGCCTTAGGTGCTAAAATCACTTCAATGCTTCACTCCGTGGCACTCGCAACTAAGCCCCAACGTAAGTTCATCCATTAGCCCATTCACTCAACTATGGCCGCAAAGAACTCTTGGAACGTTGATTTAGGATAGATTACACCGAGGGAAAGGGGACGCCTGCTACCTCCTCGACTCACCCTCTCAACCCTCTCCAACTCGCTTTGTCTAACTCTTGTAGTGTGTCACTCACTTAGAAGAGTTACCAAGAAGAACTCTCAACCCTAGTGTCACTCTAAGGGAGTATTCAAACAATCAAATCTCCAAGATTGGAACTCACAATAAACATCAATTAATTGAAAGCATAATAAAGAGGTTTAATAAAATGAATACATCCCTAGGGCTCTCACAAATACCCAACTACCCACTAGAGGTTTAGCTCTCCATGGAGCTAGATACAATAAATGAAATCGAATGTAAAAATAAAGCATCTATAGAAAATCTCCTTGTTAGTTGTGGCGATGGTCTTGTGGAGAGTCCTCTACTCGTTTCAAGGGGTCCTTTGTCTGGCCTAGGATACACCTCGCCAGATCGGTGTCAACGAAAGCTCTCCCACTAACTTTCTTCCAAATGGCGGGCGATGTCGGAGCCATAGAACCTCTCCAAAGACCTAGCCAATACCTCTCAAATCCTTGCCGCCGCCCTCTCTCGAGTTGTGGAAAAGATGGAGAAAAAAATGCTGAAATGAGGGATGAAATTGGCTTTTAAAGAGCTGGAATCATGAATTTACATGCACCGCGTGGGCGGCCCTCGATGTTTTCACGGGCGTGGAATTTCCACATGCCCGTAGATTCTCTCGCTTTTGTTGTTTTTCTACTGGCCGTCAGAACATAGGTCAGTAGTAGTATTTTGCTATAGTTGTTTTCTACAATACCGCCATGCAGCCTCTCGAATACACCAAATCATACTTTTCATTGAGGTAACGCAAACGGGCACACATTTACGTCGTGGATCGCCTTCCTTCTTTAATAACTGACATGTTGGTGGAGATCTTGTTGTATATGCACAAGTAGGGAATGCTTGAATGTGACCGCCCTTTGTGCCCTCTAAATCATTGTGCCAACTCGAGCACGAGGAGGTTGGCACACATTCCTCGCATCTAAAACCCGACCTATATCTTCGCTTGAACTTTAGCAAGATTTCCTCCAAATTAGTGCATTATGACCCACATTGCCATTTTTCTCTCATAATCAGCCTCATAACCCTACCTACATGAAAGTAATATAAATACACCTATATTAGCGTTAAAACCTGAGAAAAGTAATGCTCAACACAAGGAAAGAACGCTTTGCATTTTTATCGGATAAGCACTTATCAATAGTCTTTACATTCATTTAATGGATTTGAAATTTGAAAACAGAGGTAAGTGCTATAAGAATCCTAATGATGGTGGTGTGAGCTACTAGTGAGTAGGTGTCAAAGTAATCGAGTCCCTCTTTTATCTCGAACCAATTTGCAATGGATTCGCTAATGTCACAACATCTTCCCTCAAGTCTCATTTATAACCCAAAGGTTTATTCATAGGAGGTGGGGAAGTAACTATCCATCTATGGTTACTTATGATTGAGTGGTACTCATCATCTATAGCTTCTTTCCGCATCATCGAATTAGTAGAAGCATAGCTTCAAATATGTGGTAGGAGTATCCTTTTATCATGAAGGTGATAAAAATATTCACCTAGGTTTCTTTCCACTCTATCTCCCTTTGTTGTTCTAGATACCGCATGTGAATAGGAAACTAACCCATAAGTGGAGTGATAAGTGCTTGTGTAATAGTAATATGAAGTATTACTTTTCTTACATTGGGCATTGCTTTTCCTCATGTTTTATCACTTATGCATGTCTCTGCTTGTGTTCTTTTGCATGTAGGGTTGTGGGGACAATTAGAAAGAAAGAAACTAAAAGTAGATCATTGATGCAATTTGTTGATGAAATCTTGGAGTGAACAAATGTGAAGACACAAGTTGTGATCAAAGACATGTGAGTGTGTTAACTCTCATCAGTGCTCGAGTGAACATGCAAATTTGAGTGCTCATGTGTTCGATGCAATACTAGAAAGATCCTCATCAAATGCGATTTTATTGAAGACGCAATCGCGATCTACCACACGGATGTGTGCCCATTCAAGTGCCCCTCGATGAAAAGTATGGATTCGGGAGCATTGTAATGAAGTCATCAGAAGGGTACTCGTAACAAAGTAATCTGTATTACATAAATGTAGCAGCTTATTGTTTACAAAGTAATCGAAAAATTCAATTTCTGGAAAACCATACTGGTGTGTGGAAATTTTATACGCCCGTGTGGATGCCCGATTCCATCCCTATTTAAGTCGCAATTTGAGGCATTTTGAAGAATCTTTTTCCCATCTTCTTCCCAACTTTGGAGATGCTTGCGGCTAGGGTTTGAAAAGGCCTTGGCAATGTTTTTGGAGTGGGTCTACAACCTTCAACATCGCATTCCTTCGGAAGATAGTTATTATGGGTGCTTTCATCGGCATCGATTCGAAAGGTGTACCCTAGGCTTGACTAGGGAACCTTTGGAGAAGACAAGGCTATTTCACAAGACCATCGATACGGACTACAAGGGGATTTTACTCATAAAATTCATGTTTTTACTTTTGATTTCATTATTGATTGTATCTTGCTCCATGGAGAGCAAAACCCCTACTGGATGGTTAGACTTGTAAACCTTAGGATGATTTTGTTTGATTGACCTTTTGTTATGTTTTCATTACTTGATGTTCTAATTGAGTTCTAATCTGGAATGCGTGTTGAGTTGATTTTCCCTTATAGTGATACTAAAGTTGACAATCCATCTTGGTAATTCTTGTGGATGAGTGACACACCATGAGAGTTAGATAAAGCTAGGTTGGAGAGGGTTGAGAGGGTAACTGGAAAGGTAACGGAACGTCCTCTTTCCCTTCCGGTGTGATTTATCCTACCTCCGTGTTCTAAGAGTTTTTTGCGGTCATAATAGAGTGAAGTGCTAAGAAAGGAACTCCGCTGGGGCTTAGTTGTGTAAGTGATAGATTGAATCATTGAAGTAATCCTTAGTACTGGGGCTTAATTATGACTAGGGGTCTTCGCCTGAAACAAAGGGTTAGATCTAGATTAGGGAATGGGGTTTACCACATGGAGTCCCTAGTGCTTCTTGCAACCTTGCACAGTGTGAGGTGTTGAGACTGAGCGATTTCTCTGCCAAGGCATAATGTAGGGTTAGTCACATTTGACCTTAGGTTTGGGATGATGTGTTTAAAGATTTCCACAACTTATTTGACATCAGTTGGAGGTCATAATTATTGACCTTGCACTTAAAGCAATAGTCCTAGGGTGTGCAATGTCCGAGTGCCCTACTTTCTACCGATTGTCTTTCCTCTCATTTTATTGTGTCTCTCTTTCCTATTTTCTTTATTTTCTTTTCTTTTCTCATTGATATTGTTCGCACCACTATTGATCCATCTTCATCATAGTTAAATAGCAATTCCTGTATTTTTTATCACTATTCCCTGTGGATACAACTACCCACTCACTAAGGTACTTTTATTACTTCGACAACCCATGCACTTGTGGTACACACGCAAAGTGATAAGTGTCTAAATGTAGATGTTTTCATGTATATATCGTATTCACTTTGGATGTATTTTGTGAGGTTTAATGCCCGTTTTGCGCTTAATCCTCTATTATTTGCTTTGTAGGGCATAAGAAAGCCATGGAGAACAAGAAGATATCATTTGGGCAAAAAGAGAAGAAAACAGGAATTTCATACTACCCCTATACTACCCAAGATAGGGGGCCATATGCAATCTGAAAGCGGGTGAATGATTTGTAGTGTTTGCCCAAGATTTACATACTACCCAAGTATGGGGGCCGTATGCACTCCCGTATGGATCGTGAATCTAGGGTTTTTTTGAGTGCTATACAACCCCATACTGACCCAGATGCTGTATGCCCTCGGGGGTATAAATACCAACTTTTTAGGGCGTAACAAGGACTTTTTGGCTGGACCTTTTCTTGGCTGATTTTGGGGAGACCACTTGGGAGTTTTGGGAGACCTTGGGAAGGAGAAGAAAGGCAAGGAAGCTAGAAGATCATTCAAGCCCAAGGTCCAAGACTCTCAAGCCAAGAAGACAACATCATTCAAGGGGAGATTTACCACGATTTGAAGAAAGGAGACCCGCGGGTAGAGGAAGCGTCATGTGGCACTCCTTTGGCGGAGAAAGCGTCATTCGGCACATTCTTCAGCTCCTCCTTCACCATTTCATCTAGGGAGTGTCATTTATGCTTTTGTTTCATGTTTTGTTTGTTTGTATTGTTGTTGTGGGATGATGACACACTAGACCCCCAAACCCACCGGGTGTTGGTGAACCTTGGGGGGTTTTATCATGTATGTTGGATGATAACTTATTAATTCCATGCTTAGGTAATTTTGAGATTTAATCCATTGTTTTCATGCTAAGTGCTACACTAAGGAGAAATCCATACCTCTTTTATGAATGATGCATGTAGATGTAACTTTCTCGCATGTATTAGGTCATGAATGGATTAAAAGGGGATGCTTGTATCATCACGCCGAGAAATCGGGTGTTTGGTAGCCCTCCATGTAGGTTTAATCCGAAGAAGAGTAGGTTTAATCCTAAGTGAGATTTTCTCGTACTCAATGCAATCGTAGGAATGTGGATTTGGAAGAAATTCCTATCTATGTTCGTATGGGATTAGGGTTCAATCGCCAAGAAATTAGGGTTGTTCTAATTTTGGAATCTCATTGTCCATTTTACCCTTGCATCTTTAGATCATCATCCATGTTGCATGATAACCCCTCAAGGGGATCCTCATCCATAAGCCTTTTGCATCTCATTGATTTTCTTGCCTGCTTATTGCTTGTTCACTCTAATTTGGTCCTAATCTCGTTTTAGCTTTAATTACTGTTAGTAGAGTAAAACCCATCACTTGAGATCTTAGGCTAGATAATAGCTCGAGAAGGAGTAGTAGGAGATCCTTAGCCCCGTGGAATACGATCCTCGTGTCTTCACGGGAGGTATTACTTGGCGATCCCGTACACTTGCGGGGAAGCAATCAAGTTTTTGGCGTCGTTGCCGGGGAATTCTTAAGGAATTCTAGGAAACTTTTAGATTATTACTCTAGCCATTTCATTCTTTACTCATTTTTTATCGTTATTTTTCTTTTCTTTTAATCTTAACTTTCTATCATCTTTCTCGGTTTTGCAAGGTACTGTATATGACACGCTCAAATCCATCAACATTGATTACACCAGATAGTGAAATTGAAAGAACTTTACATCGGAGATTGAGAGAGGTTGGTGAAGGATTGGGTATGCAGAATATTGAAATTGAGGATAGAGATTCTTCAATCATGGCCAAGAGCGACGCACTCTATCTCGAATATGAAAGACCCCAATTCACGGGAGATGAGTTTAGTGTTCAAGCAATCGACCGTGGCATCGGACAACTTTCGAAATTAAAGCTAGTACAATCGGCATGGTCTAGAACTCGGTTCAATTCAATGGTCTAGCAAAATGAAGATGCACATGACCACCTTTCCCTGTTCCTCCAAATTTGCTCTACATTCAAGATTAATGGGGTGTCCGACGATGCAATCCGTTTGAGACTATTTCCATTCAGTTTTGAGAGACGGAGTTTATCGCTGGCTTACATCATTGTCTCCGGGGTCTATTAAAAACATGGAAGGATATGGTTGAGAAGTTCCTTGGGAGATACTTTCCGCCAAAGCAAAGCGGCGGGTTGAGGCAAGAAATTTCAGCCTTTAAACAAGGGGAGTCCGAAACATTGTTTGAAGCCTATGAGAGATTCAAGGATCTCCTTAGAAGGTGCCCCTACCATGGTTTTGCCTCATGGATGCGAGTACAAATCATTTACAATGGGATGAATTATACTACTCGCCAACTCATTGATGCCGCAGCGGGTAGTTCCCTTAGCAACAAGTATCCCGATGAGGGCGAGCAATTACTTGAGTCTATGGCAAGCAATGAATCACATTGGGCGCCAAGAGGATCTACACAAAAGACTGCTGGGCTTTATGAAGTTAGTAACAATGATGCCTTGGCCCCAAAGGTTGATGTGTTGACTCGAAAGCTTGATCTTCTTATGGGCAGTAGCTCGAGGTCAGAATCAGTGATGAATTGTAGCACTTGTGGTGGTGGGCATGATGCAACCCAATGTCTAATTGCTAGTTCCTTGGTTGCGTCCCATTGAGAATGTTGACTACATTGAGGGCAACAAAACCAAGGGAACCCGTGATAGCTCAACTTATAAATCCAGGTGGAAGAACCACCCAAATTTTTCATGGAACCAAAGCCAACAACAACAAAGAGGTACACCATCTCAAGGATCTCAATTCCAACAACCGGCCTTGGAGAGGAAGTTTTTCATCGAAGAGGTCCTTTGCCAAGTTCATGCTCAGCACTCAATGATAGGTTCAATAGTCTAACTAGTAGCATGGATGCACACTTTGGCAAGGTGAATGCTCAACTCACTCAAAGACGCCCGACAGCTTTAGTGAGATAGGTTCTGTTTTGAGAAACCTCCAAGCTCTCGTGGAAATCTCTTGAGCATCGAGTGGGGGAACTCACGAAAGCACACTCGAACATCCTCTAGGTTGTCTTCCAAGCAACACGTAAGACAATCCAAGGGAACACTTAAAAGGCCATTGCTCTTAGAAGCGGGAGGTAGGTGGTCAAGGTTGACCCAAGTGTCAAGAAATGTGGGGTAGCCTCCGGGGAAGATCCCAAGATAGTTGAAGAAAAATAGTGAAGACAAAAAAATCGGGAAGAAATGCCAAATTCCAACAACAAGGATCAAAAATCATCCGAGTATAAACCTCCAATCCCTTTATCCAACTAGATTGAAGCATGAGAAGGAGGATGTTCACTTCAAAAATTCATGAACATCTTCAAACAACTCCATTTTGAACATCCCGATAGTTGAAGCATTGACTCAAATGACGTAAATATGCTAAGTTTTTAAAAAGAGCTCCTCACTAACAAGAGGAAGTTGGAGGAAGAGGGCACTGGGTTGCACTTACGGGAATTGCTCGCTATTATAGAAAAGAAGCTCCCACAAAAGTTGAAAGACCCGGGAAGCTTCATTATCCCGTGCATGCTTGAAGGTGGAGTCCAAGAAAATGCTCTAGCGGATTAGGGGGCTAGCATAAATGTCATGCCCTACACCATGTACTTGAAACTTGGCTTGGATGAGTTGAGGCTCACGAGGATGACCCTACAATTGTCGGATCGCTCAACAAGAAAACCTCGTGGATTGTTGAAGATGTAATTGTCCCGAGTGGACAAATTTGTTTTTCCCTTGGATTTTGTCATCATGGACATAGATGAAGATGTGGAGATACCACTGATTCTTGGCCGACCATTCCTCAGCACATCAGGTGCCTTAATTGACTTGAAAGGAGGGAAGCTAACGTTAAGAGTCGGAGAAGAGGAAGTGGTGTACACTTTGCCTGCTGCCATGAAACACTCTTTTAGATCATGATGACACACTTTTACTTCATTGATGAAACCGATAGATTGATTTCGATTGTGTGCAGGAGGTACTCTATAAAACCCTTTGGATGAGTATTTGGGGAGTTGGAGAATGAAGAACAAGGAGAACCTCACCACCATCCTCAAATTCATAACTTTGAAGCAACCAAAATAGAGGGTGTCCCCGCACTAATGCTAAGGAAAAAGAGAAAAAAGAGTCATTTGTAGAAGAAGATGTGAGGGAGATTCATGGGAGAAAGAAGAAAGGTAACAAGCATCATCGCCCCACATCTCATGGAGGAAAGGTAAATTTTTCACCCCTCTACTCATGAGCAATTTGAGGTATTTTCAATGTTGTCACTGAATTTACTCGGGAAGAAACAATGCTACAAAGGAAACCGGGGATGGATTCAAACTCTTTGAGCCCCCGTGAGGTAAGAAAATGGTACGTTAGGCTCGTGACGTTAAACAAGCACTTTTGGGAGGCAAAACCAAGCCGCTCGGGGTGTTTGCTTTGCATTTTTCGTATTTTTAGTTCTTAGTTCATTTCAATTCTCTTATTTCTTAGACTTGTTTTTACTTTTAAATAAGTTCATGCTCACACACTCTGGCATAGTGCTCTCATCAGTTTTAATTGTGGTGTATTTGTGCAACTTCGAGGAACTCGATGTTTAAGTGTAAATTCACACGCTAGATCGCTCGCTTTTATTCAATTCACTCATTTTTGGAGGAGTCTTCTAGCTTGCTATATCATTTTTTTCTATCATTTGGGGGTAGGTTTTTCAAAGTTTTAACTTGTTTTAAAGGGCATACGGCCTCATCGAGTCAGAGGATGGCCGCCTCGAGATGAACACAGTAGCCAACCCGTAGCTCTGCGTTATATCTCAGCATACTCAAATGGCCCCCATACGGGCCATCCGAGACGGGCCAGGGTCTCGGCCGAGGTTTCCTAGCCCTATACGGCACATGGGACGTGGGAGGCTGATGGGAGCCCGGCCCCTTTAAACCTCATCCTCACTTTCTCTCTCCATTCTCTCTCATTTCTCTCATCCTCCACTGAATTTCTCTCTTCATTCTCACTCAATTCTTCACCAAATCTCATTATTTTTCTTCCTAAATCTTCTTCTCACTCATTGGAGACGTCGATCTAGTGGTTTTTCCCGACTTTAAAGCTTGTTTTCTCAAGATTTCGGGCTCGGCATGCTTTTTCTACTGCCCATAGATTTATCTTTCTCATTTTTGACATTCTTGAGATTTTGAGGGATTTCTTTAGTATTTTTCTTGGGTTGAATGATGTGAATGCTCATGGATGTATTTTCCTTCAAATTTAAGTAAAAACATTTTCGATGCTTGAATATAGAGACTCTCATCAAGATGAATAGTGACCATAATGCCCCATACTGCGGTATGACCTTTAAAATTTTGACTTTTTCATGAGTTTCCTCTATCTCTAGCATTTTCTTTTTGCTTTATCTTGTATCCTCATGAGCTGTGAACAAAGTTTATCTTCATTGTAGGATGGCTAACACAAAACGGCTCAGCCTCCAAGCGCCCAAGGACCACCGGACCCGCTTTCTACACCGATGAGCCCGCCTTTCAAGTTATCCCATCATCAGAGAGATATGATCGATCGAAAAACAAAACCATTTGGAACATTGTGCTACCTTGAGTGGGGACTTGTGGAGAACCTTGGATTGTAAGTCAAGTAACGGAATGGCAATATCAAAAATTGTTGGGACAAGCTTTTTGCCATAAACGCAGCCAAATCTTTCTAATTAACCTTGAAGGTTTTGAGTACATTTGAGGCACAACAAGATGGAGATTCCGGTGGAATAGGAAAATTGTCACTATCCGCTTTTCAAGCTTTTTGGGAGGAAGCGACTATGCACCAATTGGATTTTGACAAGTACTTGGGGATCTATGATGATGAGTTTATGAACCCATGCCCTGGAGAAGTCTTAAGCTTGGTTTCCAACTGGAGTGGGTAGAAGAACTATTGGGCGACTTTTGGCGTGTGATGATCAAACACGAAAGGCCCTCGCAGCATGATCGACCCGGCACACGTGATTCATTCATGCTTTGATTGCTCAATCTATTTGGGGCTCGGGCTGATAGCAAGGGGTTGTCACCGCTCGACATTTATACGATGTATGGCATATGCCCGTCGAATGACGACTTACTCCACCTCTGGCCACCTTTGTCGCCAATGCATTTCTTCACCTGTGGCCTCGAGCACACGATTGGGAGCTATATTTATCGCCCTATGTGACTGATTGATCCGCGGCATGAGTTTATCTTTGAGCAAACGCCAGGCATGACCATCAGTAGGAGGTGACAATACCCTCTGACCAACCCACATACGAGCGATAGGCTCGGGTGATCGCAGACGCGGGTCGACCCACACACGCCTCACTAGGCCACCGTGAGTCTAGTCACATACCGATACGCACTACAGTAGTTAGACCCGAGGGCACACCGCTCCTACCCCCGACGCTACATTTTTACCCCGACTTTCAACATGAGACCAGGGGACTGAGGGCAGGTTCGTGCCGCGGCGTCAGAGCAGCGTGGAGATTCGCGGGCTAGCTCACCAGATCATTGAGGGATAGCGTCGGCTCGAGGCAAATCTTCGAAGTTTCTTCACCTCCTACTGTGGTTCATCCCTGCACACTGTGGTCACTTTTCACCGCCACATGCCACCACCACCACAGACAAGATTGTGATGAGTAGCATTGTTGGAGCTTGACAAATATTGTTTACTTTTTGCTTGCTTTTATTTTGTATTTTGGTAAGTTGGTATGGTTCTACCCTACCAACTTGTGTTGTCAAACTTTAGTTTATTTTCATCTTTGTGTTTTGTTGACTACTCTCTAGTTTCTCCATTGTGCTTTTGTATTTTTAAATCTTTGTGGAATGATGATGTCCCCTTTTGCCCTTCGCAGGTATTAAGGGAATTTGGTGAGCTTTCCCGGGTTTTTAATGGAGGCTCTGACGAGACATGTCTTGCTCACCACAAATTTTCTCACTGCCCCAGCTCACGACGAGCACAAGTTGAACTCGTAGTTCGCTTTTCACCCTCCTTTATTATTTGCATTGCTTCATCTTGCATGTTTTTCATAATTAGTGCACATTGAGGGCAATGTACAACACTCAAGTGTGGGGATGGGTGTATTTCATGTATTAGGATCATTTGCTACATGCTAGTGTTACCTATGATGGCTTTGTTCATTCTTGTAAGATTCTTTTTGCCTTGGACTCAATGATTGATGTGAGTTATTTGTTTCTAGCTTAATTGAACTCGCTTTTTACCCCTAGTATTGTCATGTGCACTCAATTTCTTTGTCGATGCCCCGAATAGCCAATGTGACTACTCTCTTACTCTCTTGTATGCGTAACACACTACTTTGAGTACTGCGCTCGAACACTAAGTTCTATCCTTCAATGGACTCTTAAGAACTTCTAAGTCTTGTTGAGCTAATCCTAGTTTTGTGTCATGTAGAGTATTCTGAAGATGTGATCTAGGGTGATTGTATGAAATGATTTAAAAGAAAAGAAAGAGTCTATGTCAGAGATTCCTCCGCTATCAGCATGAATGCGCCTCATGTGGACAGAATCGAGTAGTTGCTGGCTCTTGTGCCTCAACCAAAGATGTGTACCCTCCAAAAAGATTTCAAAATGATGTTGGTGCAGTCTATGTTAGTCGGACTCGAAAAGAAAAAGAAAAGAAATGAATGATGAAATGAAAATAAAAACTCTAGTGATCTATGTGAGTACCTACCAAAGGTTTTGAGATGAAAAGTGGGATTTAGTTTCGAACAGTAGATTTAGAAGGATCTTACTTGGCCATTGAAGTAGCACTTAGTAGTTTAAGACTTAGTATTCTTTGTAAGTGGGAGTGAGCGATTAGTATCTAGAGTTGTACCGATTGAAGTCCTTAGGGCTAGACTAGATTAGGCATAAGGAGATATAAGATCTCATTTACACAAAGACATACATATAAGGGATGAGACTGTGATATTTTTATTATGCTTATTGAGCTATGACTAAACATCTATGTATCATTGTCCATCGCTTTTGGAGTCTTATATTTACTTGATGCCGTAGGTAATGCATTTAGCAAACACTCTGCCCTCTTTGTTTTTCATGAGTTGATTACTTGGGGGCAAGCAATGCTTAAGTGTGGGGATATTTGATAAGTGTCTAAATGTAGATGTTTTCATCTATATATCGTATTCATTTTGTATGTATTTTGTGAGGTTTAATGCCCGCTTTTGCGCTTAACGCCTATTATTTGCTTTTGTATGGCATAAGGAAGCCATGGAGAACAAGTGAAGATATCATTTGGGCGTAAAAAGAGAAGAAAAACAAGACTTTTCATACTACCCCATACTACCCAAGATGAGGGTCGGGATGCAATCGTAGGCAAATGAATGAGTTGGAGTGTTTTGGCCCGATTTACACTACTCAGTGAGGGGTCGAGTGCACCTGTGATGTGGATCACTAATCTAGGGTTTTTGAGTGCTATACTTAATTCGTATGCCTCGGGGGTATAAATTTCAACTTTAGGGCGTATCAGTACTTTTTGGATGGACCTTTTCTGGCCGATTTTGGGAGACCACTTGGGAGTTTTGAAGCACTTGGAAGGAGAAGGTTAGAAGGGCAAGGAAACTAGAAGATCATTCAAGCCCAAGGTCCAAGACTCTCAAGCCAAGAAGGCAACATCATTCAAGGGAGATTTACCAGCATTTGAAGGAATGAGATCACGCCAGAAGAAGCATCATTTGCAATTGGCGGGAAAGCTATTCTAAGACATTCTTCAATTCTCACCATTTCATATCTAGAGAGTGTCATTTATGCTGTCATGCTTTGTTCTGTTTGTATTGCTTTGTTGTGATGATGACATCTTGTGACCCCAAGGACACACCGGTGTTGGTGAACCTGGGGGTTTTATCATGTATGTTGGATGATGACTCTGTTAATTCCCATGCTTGGGTAATTTTGAGATTTAATCCATTGTTTTCATGTGCTAAGTGTGCTACACTCAAGGAGAAATTGGTAGCTCTTTTATGAATGATGGCATGTAGATGTAACTTGCTCGCATGTATTAGGTCATGAATGGATTAAAAGGATGCTTTGTATCATCACGCCGAAATCGGGTGCGTTTGCAGCCCTCCGTGAGGTTTAACCAAGAAGAGGAGGTTTAATCCTAAGTGAGATCATCGCACTCAATGTGCAATCAGTAGGAACGTTGATTTGGAAGAAATTCCTATCTCATGTCTCGCTTGGGATTAGTGGGTTCAATCAGCCAAGAAATTAGGGGTTGTTCTAATCTTGGAATCTCATGGTCCATTTTACCCTTGCATCTTTAGATCATCATCCATGTTGCACATGAGCAACCCCTCAAGTGGGATCCTCATCCATAGGCCTTGTGATCTTCATTGATTTTCTTGCTTTGCTTAGCTGCTTTGCTCCTCTCTAATTTGGTCCTAATCTGCTAGCTTTGATTACCATAGTAGTAGAGTGTAAAACCCATCACTTTAGATATTAGGCTAGACACAGCCTCAAGAAGGAGTTATAGGAGATCCTTAGCCCTGCGGAATATGATCCCCGTGGTCTTCAATACGCGAGGTATTATAACGGCGATCCCCTGTGACACTTGCGGGGAAGCAATCACAAAGGGTGTGTCAAAGTTTTTGGTGCCATTGAAGGGGAATAGGCGTTTTGGAAAGCACTTTCAGACTTTGCTATTTTGGCTATTCTATCACTTTATTCTATTTTCGCATTTTCTTAGCTCGTCCATCGCTCCGATTTGTTTCTTTTCTTTAGTTATAGTTCCGTGCCAGTGATTCCGAGGAAACCCTTTGGACATTGGCTGCAGGAAATCCAGGACATTGAAATCTAGAAGAATTCAAGGAAGGGAAAAGAACCTCGCGCAAGAAGAGTCAAATCGTCGAAAATAAAAAGGTGAAGGGCGTGATAACACAGCGTGTACGCATAAGCAATCGATAAGTAAGTCTCGTATCTAAGAATACGGACAGTCTCTTTCCTACGATGAGCATTACTTTTATTAGATTTTATCACAATATGTGTGTTTTTGTGTTCTTTTGGCGATATATAATTGTGGAGCCAAATAAAGAAGAAAAGGAGCCTTAGTAGATTGTAAAATGTATTATGTTGATGGAATCTTGAAGTGGGACACACGAGAAGACGCAAGTTGTGCTCGATAGGGCATATGAGGTGTGTGCCAACCCACATTATACTTGATGGAATATGTAAATTGAGGGACACAAAGGCAGTCATATTCATGTGTTCTGACTGTGTAAGGCTAGCAAGATTCACGCCAAATATGCTTTTACTTGAAGATGCAACACGATCTACAAAGATAGACGCTGCTCATTTGTGTTTCCTCGATAGAAAGGGGATTCTATCGGGTTTGCATAGCACTCAGAGAGAATCAATGTAGAAATTTACTATAGTAGTTACTGTCAGATGTCACCGAAAAACCCAACTTTACTAGACCACACAGGCAGTTGAAATTCCACAGCCTGTGGATCCCTCGATTCCACCCTTTATATAAGTCACGTATTCATCCGATTTCGTAATCCTTCTTTCCATCTTTTCTCCATCTTTGAGAGGCTTTGCGGTTAGGATTTAGAGGGTGATAACGCCTTTCGGGCGTATGTCCCACAAGTGCACGGGTTTGTCTAAGTAATAAAAATCCCAGTGAGTGGGTATCGATCCATAGGGGAGTAGGGAGTAAAAATACTTAAATTGTTTCTTAATAAAGCGAATATGAATAGTGATTTATGTGACCGATGTAATGCAAACAAAAAGATAAAAGAGACCCGAGAGAGAGCATAAGTAAAGGAGAGGTAAGGTAATCGCATATAAATGGGGTAATCGGATATTGATCCGCCTAGGACAATCATTTAAAGTGAAAAACCCTATTATGCTTCCCTAACTAATGCATTAATGAGTCATGGAGATCCTTAATACATGGTCCCAAACCCTAAGGTCAACTACTGCCTAACCCTATACATGTCCCTGGAGGAGAAATTGAACAATCTCTCAACCTCGCGACTCAGAGTAGAATTGCAAATGAGTTCTAGGATTCCAAGTGATAAATCCTCTTCCTATATGTACACCGAAACCCTTTGGTCCCACGTAAGGTCCCTAGCCACAATTAAACCGAGATGTTAAAATCACTTCAACGCTTCACCCATTGCACCTCACAACTAAGGCTCCAGCGAACGTCATCCCTTAGCGCATTCACTCTACTATGACCGCAAAGAACCTCGAGGGATTGGACGAGAATAAATCACACCATAGTGGGAAAGGGATGCCCGCCACCTCCTCGACTCACCCTCCTCAACTCTACTCTAATCTTGCCTTATCTAACTCTCACGGTGTGTCACTCACTCACAAAGGTTACCAACAAGAACTCTCAACCCTAGTGTTACTCTACGGAAGTATTCATACAATCAATGCATTCAATATTGGAACCCAATAAAAATATCAATTAATGAAAGCATAATAACAAGGTTCAATGAAACGAATACATCCTAGGGTTCACAATCCAAGTAACCACTAGGGGTTTAGCTCTTAATGGAGCTAATTACAATCAATGAAATCGAAATGTAAAAAGCAAATAAATCCATAGAAAACCCCCGATAGTCGCGATAATGGTCTTTTTCAGGGTCTTTTACTCGTCCAAAGATCCCTTTGTCCGGCCTAGGATACACCTCACCGGATCGGTGCAAACGAAAACTTTCCCACTAACCTTCTTCCAAACAAAGCGCGATGTCAGAGCAATAGAACCTCTCCCAATCCTCTGAGCTAATACCTCTCTAAAACTTGCAGTAGCAGCTTCTCTCAAGTTGGGGAAAAGATGGAGAAGACAATGCTCAAATCGAGGCTAAAATCGAGGCTAAATATGCTTTTTAAACGGTCGAATCGGGAATCCACATACCCCTGTGGATTTCCACATGCCCATGTGGTTTCTCTGGCCAACTCCTTCTTTGTTGTTTTGCTATAGTATTTTACTACAGTGTTGCTACAGTGCCCTGCTATGGTACTATTCCGAAACACTCCCGAAACCATGCTTTCATCGAGTTAATGTAAATGGGCCCACGCTTACGCTGCAGATCGCTTTCACTCTTTCAATGAATGGACGCTACAGGAGATCTTGTTGCACATGCACAAGCCAGAATACTTAGATTATGACTGCTTTTGTGCTCCTCCAAATCATTGTGCTAGCTTAAATACAAGGAGGTTGGCACACATTCTAGCCTCTTGAACCCGACTTATGTCTTCGCTTTGAAACTTCTCAAGATTTCCTCCAAAATGGTATACTCATGATCTACATTGGCTTCTTTCTCAAGATTCGCCTCTCACAACCCTATATCCATGAAAGTAACATAAATACACACATTTTAGTGTTAAAACCCAATAAAAGTAATGCTCATCTTAAAGAAACAACACTTCGCATTCTTATCACACAAGCACTTTATCGAGGATTTCGGCAAGGCTTTTTGGTGTGTGTTCTACGGATTTTACACCACATTTCTCTAAAGTTATTGGAGCATCGCACCCATCCGGCAGCAGTGTCCCAGGCTCGAGACATGAGACGAGAGATCTGCCCACGCTAATCATCACCTATCACGCAGCAGAGTCTCATGGATCACACTGTTTTTGATTCTTTGATTTCATTATTGATCGTGCTATCTCACTGGAGATCCAAAACTTTTCATGCTAAGTACCTGATCTTTAAACCCCAGGTTGCCATCGTTGCATCTTTCATTATGCATCTCCATCATCGCACTGAACTGAGTTCATCTGACGCCTGACATTGAATGATCCCCAGAGCGACACCAGGCCGAGAGTCCATATTGGTAATCTTTGTGAGTGAACGACACACCATGAGAGCCCGACACAGCAGAGGCTCAGGCAGGCCCAGCCCGAGCCCGAGAGGAGCATCCCTCTTTCTCCTCGACTCACCCTCTCAACCCTCCAATCTAACATTGTTCAACCTCATGCGTGCTGTCACCATCCATAAAGGCTACAAAGATGGACTCTCAACCCTAGTGTCATGCTAAGGGAGAAATCATTCAACAAGCATTCAAGATTGAAACTCAATTAAAGACATTAATTAAGGAAAACATAATAAAAGGTCAATGAAATAATAACATCCTAGGGTTTACAAGTCAAAGTACCCACAAGGAAGTTTAGGCTCCATGGAGCAAGATATAATCAACAATGAAAATTGAAAGTAAAAAGCGTCCGTAATCCATAAGAAAACCCAATCAATATTTGTGTGCGTGGTCTTGTGGTGTAGCCTCGTCCCTTCCAAAGGTCCCCTTTGTCATGCCTAGGGCGCTTCGACCGGATCGGTCCGATAAAACTCCACCGATAACTATCTTCCAAGAGAAACAGCAGGTGATAAGGTCCCTTGTGTATATCCTGCAGCGTACTGGGTTTGTCAAACTAATAATCCCGGATGAGCGGGTATCGAATCCACATGGAATATGGAATAAAAATACTTAATTCGATTCTTAGATATGTGAAAGATCAATGATGATAATTGTGACAATGATTCAATTCTCAAAAGTAAAAGCAACAAGTAAGAGAGCACGAGTAAAGGAAGAGGTAAGGCAATCGATAAAGATGGGGTACTCAGATAATGCTCCACCTAGGATAATTGTTTCAAGTGCAAGAACCCTCTATTATGCTTCCTAATCAATGCAATGGTGAGTCGTGAAAATCCTTAATTACATTATCCCAAATCTAAGGTCAACTATGCCTAACTCTATACATGTACTGGAGGAGAGATTAGATAACCACTCAACCTTGCACTCGTATAGAGTTGCAATGAGCTCTAGGGATTTCAAGTGATAAATCTCTTCCTAATTATAGACCTAACCCTTTGGTCTAGATGGAAGGTCCCTAACCATGATTAAGCCCTAGATATTAAGATACCTCAACACTTCACTCCATTGCACGCGCAACTAAGCCCCAAAGTGGAGGTTCATCCCTTTAGATCATTCACTCAATTGTAGCTCAAAGAACTCGAGGAATGGAGGTGAGAATTTATCACATCGGAGGGGAAAGGGGACGCTCCCTGCACCTCTCGACTCACCCTCTCAACCCTCCAACCTAGCTTTGTCTAACGCTCGTGGTGTGTCAATCACTCACAAGGTTACCAACAAGAACTCTCAACCCTAGTGTCACTTTAGCGGAAATGTTCATACAATCAAGCATTCAAGGTTGGAACTCACAATAAACATCAATTTATTGAAAGCATAATAAAGAGATTCAATGAAATGAATATGACAAGGTCCCCTTGCGTATATCCCGCAAGTGCACGGGTTTGTCAAGTAATAATCCCAGGTGAGCTGGGTCGAATCACAGGAGTAGGGAGTAAAGACACTTAATTGAGTTCTTAGCTATGTGGAGTATCAACAATGATAAGTGTGGTAATGATTCAATTCTCAGAAATTAAAAGCAACAAGTAAGAGATTAAAAGTAAGGAGGAGGCAAGGCAATCGATAAAGATGGGGTACTTGGATGATGCTTTCACCTAGGATAATCGCTTCAAGTGCAAGAACTCTCTATTATGCTTTCTAATCAATGCATGCGATGAGTCGTGGAAACTCCTTACATACATAGTCCCAAATCTAAGAGTCAACTATGCCTAACTCTATACATGTCTCGGAGGAGAAATCGTATAATCTCAACACCTTGCACTTGCATAGAGTTGCAATGAGCTCTAGGGATTTCAAGTGATAAATCTCTTCCTAGATTTAGACCTAACCCTTTGATCCGAAAGCGGAAGGTCCCTAGCCAATTAAGCCCCTAGATACTCAAGATCACCTCAACGCTTCACCCATTGCATATGGCAACTAGGGCCCCAGTGAAGGTTCATCCCTGTAGACCATTCACCTATTATGGCCGCAAAGAACTAGAGGAGCAGGTTAGAATCTATCCGCCGGAGGGGAAGGGGACGCTGCACTCTCGACTCACCCCTCTCAACCCTCTCCAACCTAGCTTTGTCTAACGCTCGTGGTGTGTCACTCACTCACAAGGGTGACTATATATGATTTGTTCATGCGAAATACAAGAGGAAAAATTTACATGAAGAAACTCCGAATTTTGATTAAGTTATATGCTTCTACCAACACACACATGCACACAAACTAACAGAGAGAATGTCCAGAGAGCCGGCTTTTAGAAAAGTAGAATAGGAAAAATCAGGCAATTAGTTAGAACCATGGAACGTGTCATTGGCCATCTGGTATTTTCCAAATTTGGTTAATTTTCATCTAAGCTGACAAGCACCTGCTCTTTATATAGATATTATAGAAACATCTAATTTGGATAAAGATCCAAGACTTAGAATTATGACTGATCCAAGCTTATGCACATACGCATCTGAACAATTGTTCATATAATTTATAAGAGCACATCAACAATACAAAATAAGATAAAGTTTCTCAAAAACAATCCAAAATAATCCAAATTCTGACTATTCTCAAAAATCAAAATCAAGGTTTCACCACAAAATTGAAACCAAGAAATTTCAAACAAATGGCTATTAATGTGTAGGGTCTTGAACATGTCGAGGAATTTCTTATACTCGCTCTTTCCTCGTGATCCTTCTTTACCTTGACAAGGTAAGCTATTTTTGGTTGATAAAGTCGGTAGTGTACTCTTCTCAATAGTCTATTCCGGTGCTTTCTCATCCACAACGACGGGACTCAAAGGTCAACAATGACATCTAGCTCACCCTTCTTTATCTCGAGCTCTTCTCACAGGGGGTTGGGAGTTGCTTTCCACCCACAATAAAATACCTTTTAAAGGATTCCTCTCGGGTTGACTTCTCGTGTGTGAGGAGTGACCCCATAAGCCCTCTTCCTCAATCCGGGTTTGGACATCCGAGCCATCCGGTGTTCTAGATTTCTCATAGTAGCATTAGTGTCCTTTTTCATTTCTTCGAGATTCAAGAAGCGACTTTCGATGTCTCTTGATGAATCAAACCTCAATAATCCGAAAGAAGTTCTCTAATTAAATTTGAGGATGATGAGGGATGACAGCTTGTTGTGTACTCTATTGAGGAGATCTATTTTGTTTTTGTGTCCCCCGCCCCTCGCATCCTGTCGCTACATAAGAAATTTGGGTGATTTCCATCCCGCATTATACGTGATCAGACAGTTCGCCCAACAAAAATTGACTTGTTCCAACTTACTAGTACCTATATCTCTGCGAGCCACTGGGTTCACATGGAGGTCCCAACTTTCACTAGAAGATCCACCCATCGGCTAAACGACTCACAATGAATCCAACCTTTTTGTAATAGCTTCAACCTCGTTACCTAAAGTGGTGATGAAATCCACTAGAGTAAATTCTAGCCGCCTTATCTCAGCTACTCCTCCTGAACTCGTGATAGCTCATTGTTTTCTATCTCTTCGATCAATGTATATGCCGGCTTGGTTTCTTGTTACACAACAAACCCCTTGAGGTTGCATTAAGCATTTGTTTAGTAGAATTGTTTAGTCCATTGTAAAAGATTTGGATCCACATCCATTCCATCATTACTATCGTTGTGGACACTTCCTCCACATTTCCTTTTATCTTTTCCAAGTGTCGTATAAGGACCCAATGCTAATTGAACAAAGGATGAAATATCACCCAGCAGACTTAGTGATGTTTGCCGAGGGAAAGATCTTGTAGATGAACGCTGAAACTTGCTTCCATATTGTCAAAGACCCTTACGACAGAAAGAATTTTAGCCAATGTTTGGCCATTCCAAACGAAAACATAAAGAGTCTAATGCGAGATAGCATCCTCAGACACATTATTCACATTCAAGGTATCACAAATTTCCAAGAAACTCCTTAAATGCTCATAGGGGTCTCTCATCCTTAAATCCATCGAATCGACACATTTGTCTGTACTCATTTGAATGATATTCGCTCGGTTTAAAAATTATTTACAAAGAATGTGAGTGTAGAACAATACTTGACTACACTAATCTCCACCGACCCTCGCTCACACTTAAATTGATCTGCCTCGGTTCTTCTTCAGTAAATTCCTCTCAACATCTAGATTAGGGTTCATAAAGCGGAGAATACGCTGCTTCCACATGTCAAATGCAACTATGCACACAAAAAGATAGGTCTATGTAAAGTTCAAGCAAGTACAAAGGATGAGAGAATGAAAGAAGGCGAAAAAATAATGACTAAGATAAAAAGAAAACAAATATTCACCAATATGAACAATATTAATCAACTAAAACACCATAATTAAAATTTTCCTAAAAGTTGCTAGACCACAGCAACAGCACCAAAAACTTGATGCAACTGGGTCCGTAAGTATACTGTCGCATATAAGCAATATAGATGGTCAACCCGTGAGGGGTAGGGTTGTTGAACAACAGGACTAGACTTAAAGTACTCACTCTTCTTCCGATGTCTAGTGAAACAAGAATTAGATTGATTTGAAGAATCGAAAAAACAAACAAAACAAAGTAGAGAATAAGTGGAGATAAAGGATGGATTAGGAACATGGTTTTCAGAGCAACAAGAGAGCAATGCCCCGGATGATTCCTATGAGCTATAGCATGCTAACACTACAAGAAAAAGCTTATTGTGACATTTATGAAACAACAATTTTGTGCAAATGTCACCGAAAAACCATTAAAATTACTTTTAAGCGATGTTTGTAATAAATGTTGGTGTAATTATATTTTATCCCGACGTTTATAGTTACATTTTTACTTATAGTAACAAGAGGTTTGGTTTTACAATTTTTTATAAATATTTTATAGACATTGAAAGAAATGTCGGTATAATATTAACTGTTAAGATGTTTATTACGACTTATGTAACAAATGTCATAATTCAATGTGACTCTCATTGCATCAATTTGCTATGACATATTTGAAAAACGTCATTTTTAAATTATTAAAAAATAATTTTTAAAAACGCTCATTTCATATAAAGCGTTGTTATATTTTTATTTTGCTAGTGACTTTTTAGAATCACACTTATTATATATGTCTTAATAGTTTAAAAATATTAATGTTAGTGACATTAGTAAGTTATGTTACTATAATCTTAGTATTATGTGACATTCAAAATAACTATTGTAAATAGTACATATGGCATTTCTTTATAAACATCTCAATAATCCCCGGCATTTATCTTTTAAAAACAATGTAGATAATGTGATTTGTTATGTTTTAAAATCACCACTATAGTTGAATTTGATGGTTATGTGGGGTTATCAATGGGGTGGAGATTCACCAAGGATATATTCCCATGCCTTAGCTCTAAATTTACAAGTCCATCATAACCCTGTCCAAGAACTTAAGTATGGGAAAAATTTTCCCCATCCCCATCCCCATCCGAATGGGGATAATTTGGTTTCAAAGATTTCTCAGGCCCGATTAATTTTCTATATATATATATATATATATATATATATATATATACTATTATTAGTTTTGAAAATGAAATTTATAAAATATTTGATATTCTGAGGCAATGGTCACAACCACAACAATATTTATTTATGTTTTTTTTAATAATTTTACTAGAGTTAATAAATTCTAAATATATTATCATTAATTTGCAAATTTTACATAATTTTTTTATAACTTCTACATAATTATTATTATATCTTATAAACATCATATTTACTAACAGTCCTCTAGTTTCTATACATATGAACATTGAAAAAAACAATATTAGCAATTATCGAATTTTTTCAATGTTCTAAACTAATATTACATAAAACAAAAGCTTCATATATTTGAAAGAATACAATGGAGCCTGAGAATGCAACGACCATACTTTCACCAAGGCACGAATCCCACTGAAGCACGAGATAAAAACATTAATATAAGATACATCAAGTTAAAACAGTTTTTCTACTACTATGTACATAAAAATAAGAAATTTTAGAATTTCTATAACTAAAACATTGTTGGTATCAAATAATTTTTTTATAATTTAAATAATTATATATATAATGAAACTTGGAAATAAGGCTTGTCCATAATGGAGAAGTAGTAGCATATAAAATTAGGAAGAAATATTAAATAGAGTTTGAAAAAATGAGGCATTAATGCACTGTATGTCCACAACTTGAGCCCATGCATGAAATCCACAAAGAGTTTACATTTATGATTAATCGCTGCACTTGAACGAGCTAAATGCACATAACTTCTATTTACCTCAATAACTATCACAGTATAACATAAGAGATGAAATATTATGTATATAATTATAGCTAGTCACATATGATGCTCCCTGAAGCCCAATGTTCTCCAGACAAAATATTAAATTGCCATGATTCCTCTCAAGAGTATTTATTTGCTTATGGAGTTCTTGAAAATCATCACATTGCTCTTTCCTTATCATGCGGACACACTGCATAAACCGCAAAAATATAATACTAAGAGTTGGAGGAAGCATAAAAAGAATTGCATTAAGCATGAAAAAGTAAGTATTTACCTCATCCTTTGTTTCCTCAAGTTTCTGTATGCAAGCTACAATAAAGCATGACGAATGGTTGGCAACTGGACCATAAAGGTATATTTGTTATCTGGAGTAGCAGCAACACATTCAAGTTGAAGATTATCATCCACTCTGAACATATCTATTCAATAATGGAAGCAATGTCAGGGGAACATTAAGAACCGACAGAGCTTACTATATCTCAGCATGATCCAATAAAATCTAGCACCTTTGCCTCCAATAAATTCTCAAGACTGTTAGTGCACCTGGAATATTCCAACTGATTCGGCCTGCCTAGAACAAGAATTTTTACAGACACCAGAAAGGGAGTTAACTGGAGTAATTGCAAACTTAACATTTAAGTGGGAAATACAAAATGTGAGATCAAAAGCCACGAAAATTAACTGATGGTTGTTGGTATCAATGGAAGAATGAGCACATGGGCAAAACAAATAAGAAATCGTCCATTGTCAAAACCTTAAGATATTCCAACGAAGGAAGAAAATAGAGGAAATGCAAATGCTAAGGCAAATTATATTGTTGGCTTTGACTGAATGAACACAAACAAGATGAATGTGCAAATGAATAAAAATGAACTCACAACATTTTCTTGCTTCTAATCTTTTGTTTTCTACCTCTTCCTTTATTTTGCACCAGCTCAGATAGAGCCTAAAAGTTACTCTAGCTAATTTAAGAAAGATGCAGAATTATGTGAGATTATATAGGATACTAACCACACTAGTCTAAACTTGGACATCAATTCAATCTAAATTTACAAATATACAACATGACATAGTAATTGCTGACATGATTGACGCAAACTTGCACAAAAGTAAAAATATTTAAATGAAGTGAGCTAACCCAATGGAACAAATGAAGGAAAGGATAAAGGTTTGCAATCTAGATGCATAATTCACTTCAAATAGCAAAGCAATCAGCATGTCTAATTGGCAAAATTAGCACACAATAGACACCAATTTGCTTTAGTAAGCTGGGGCATGACTAAATTATTAAGGTTACATTAGAAAATGATTTACATTAGTTAAACACCTTATTAGCCACAATAATGATTGATTAACAAAAAATGAGCATGGCATCGTGTCAATTGAAATATGCATAAAGAGAACAAATCTTGATAAAATTAATTCCAACAAAGGCTTATTGCTGAGTATATAGACAAGCGAAACTAGTATCCATAAGTAGTTCTTATTTATCATAAGTTAGGTCAAATTTGATGCTGATTTGCTAAAATAAGCTTAAAGATGGCATGAATTGCTGTTGAAAGGTTGAATTTACAAGAGGGTAGACTCATTATAGTTATAAAGGTAAACTAGAAGATTAATAGCAACAATCATTACTTCATTTAAATAATTATGGTTAACAAGAAGACAAGTTCTGAAATAAATTGTGGATACAATCAATAAATTAGGAACTTTATCACCCAAAGGAGACATAGAACGATTGTCTTATTCCCACAAAAAGAAACCATAAACAATGATAATAACTTTAGAATAAATCATTTGCTTGTTTTGAAAATATTTTTGAATATCAATTTTTTTTATCCCATTCATGGAAAAAGTTCCCATTTTTTTTAAGAACATGTTTTAGATTATTTTAGAGAACAACATTTATAAATGAAAACATAACAATGCAATTGTTAGAAAGCAATTAATCAGCAGATGTTTTTCAAATAGTATTGTGTCAACCAAACAATTGTTATAAAATTATACATATAACATGCTATTAAAATAGTGGCCATATAAAAAGTTTGGCAATTCAACATGGACCATAGAAACTTGGCATATTTCGGCATTTGAGTCAACGCTTCAACTATCGGGATGTTCAAATGAAGTTGTTTGAAGATGTTGATGAATTTTCTGAAGTGAACATCCTCCTTGTCATGCTTCAATCTTGTTGGATAGGGGATCGGAGGCTTGTACTCGGATGATTTTGGTGGTCTTGTGGGAGCTTCTTTTCTAGAATAGCCGAGCAATTCCCCGTAAGTGCAATCGTGCCTTCTTCTTCCAACTTTCTCTTATTTGTGAGGAGCTCCTTTAGAAACTTGACATATTTCGGCATTTGAGTCAACGCTTCAACTATCGGGATGTTCAAAATGAAGTTGTTTGAAAGATGTTGATGAATTTTTCTGAAGTGAACATCCTCCTTGTCATGCTTCAATCTTGTTGGATAGGGGATCGGAGGCTTGTACTCGGATGATTTTGGTGGTCCTTGTTGTTGGAACTTGTCATTTATGCCTAGATTTTTTGCCGAAATATGCCAGGTTTCTAAAGGAGCTCCTCACAAATAAGAGAAAGTTGGAAGAAGAAGGCACGATTGCACTTACGGGGAATTGCTCGGCTATTCTAGAAAAGAAGCTCCCACAAAAGTTGAAAGATCCGGGTAGTTTCATTATTCCATGCATGCTTGAAGGTGGAGTCCAAGAGAATGCTCTAGCGGACTCGGGGGCTAGCATAAACATCATGCCCTACACCATGTATTTGAAACTTGGCTTGGATGAATTAAGGCCCACGAGGATGACCTTACAGTTGGCAGATCGATCAACAAGAAAACCTCGTGGGATTGTCGAAGATGTGATTGTGCGAGTGGATAAATTTGTTTTTCCGGTGGACTTTGTCATCATGGACATAGATGAAGATGTGAAGATACCACTAATTCTTGGCCGACCATTCCTCAAGCACCTCGGGTGCCTTAATTGACTTGAAAGGGAGGGAAGTTGACGTTAAGAGTCGGAGAGAGGAAGTGGTGTACACTTTGCCACTGCCATGAAAACATTCTCTAGATCATGATGACACACTTTATTTCGTTGATGAAACCTGATAGGTTGATTTCGATTGTGTGCGAGGAGGTGCTCTCTTTAAATCCTTTGGATGAATATTTGGGGGAGTTGGAGAACGAAGAAGAAAAAGAACCTCATCGTCATCCTCCAATTCACAATTTGAAGCCACCAAAAGAGAGGGTATCCTGTACTAATGCTAAAGAAAAAGAAAAAAAAAGAATCATTTATGAAGAGAATGTGGAGGGAGATCCATGGGAGAAAAAAGAAAGGTAACAAGCTTCATCCTCCCACATCTCATGGAGGAAAGGTAAATATATACGGGGGTCGTATAGCACTCGGAAACCCTAGATTCGCGTTCCATACGGGGTGCATACGGCCTCCATACGGTCCCGTATACTGGGTAGTATGGAAATCTGGACAGAACACCAAATCAATCCACTGCTACAGATGCATCGCCCCCATCTCTGGGTAGTATGGGGGTAGTATGAAATTCTTGTTTTATTCTCTTTTCGCGAAAATGATATCTTCTTGTTCTCCATGGCTTCCATATGCCCTACAAAACAAATAATAGACGATTAAGCGCGAAACGGGCATCAAACCTCACAAAATACATGCAAAGTGCATACGATACATATATGAAAACACCCACATTTAGACACTTATCAGTTCCAATGGATAAACATGAGTTTTTAGCTGCTGTTTGATATTTTGATCAACTTTGCCATTGGGCACATCTCTATGCAATCATATTGTACCTGGACTCAAAACAGTGATTCTTGTAATAATAAATCAGCAGTAAGATCAATCTATTATACACTGTGCTCAGTTGATGGTCTACTCATATATGCTATTTATAGCACACCATCTTTTTTCATGCTCTCATCTGCACAGGTGTGTCAAAAACTTAATGGCATAGTTTGCACCAGACTACTGGAAAATGACATTGTTCATATGGATCTCACACATGTAGATACATCAACGATTTTAGAGCTATTATCTGTCTTATTTTGTTTACTACTTGCCATCTTTTTGCGTTATGACTTCAGTTTTGTGATTTTTATGAATGTCACGCATAAACTATGGCACGTTAGAGCTTTTCTAAGTCTTGTGGCACTTTTTCTGCACAGACAATTCACATTTACAAGAGCCACCATATTCATATAGCAATGAAATTATCAATGTAATTATCAATGTTCTTGTGGATTTTTAACATATTTTAGATATCAAGAATTAGAGTGGTATCATCTTTACTACCTTTCATCTGTGATTGGCTTTTTGTTTCAGAATTCCTTTTATTATGATTTGACTGAAGAGGAGCTAACTCAAGTTCAGGACTACAACTTTGATCATCCAGGTAGCCTACATCTTTATTTTAAAATCTGGATTGGAAAAGTGAAGCTTCAAAAATGCATTAAACATGAAGAAAAGCTATGATCTTTGTTTATTATTGTATGGGTGGTATCTGCAGGAGCTTTATGTGATTTGACTATTGAATTAGAACTTAATAAGGACATGCATATGTATTTAAAAAATGATTGATCACATCTTCCTTTTATGAATTAGAAGCTGAGGTATTGCATATCCAATGCTTATTCTTTCTTTTAACTGTCAACTTATATGAGATTAGAATGAAACTCTCATATAGTTACTTATACAAGATCAAAAGTTATTTGCCCCTCACATGGTTCATTCCTGCATAGATGCATGGTAAGAAATTGCGAGTGCCTTTTCTTTTTCACACATGCTCTATTCTTCCCTTTTATTTTGTGTCTTGCTCTTTTGCTTTTTTAAAATAACATGGCGTTAGTTGCTTAGTTTAAGCCTAGGTCAACTGGGTGATCATTAGATTTTGAAGGTGTGAATTGATTTACACATTTCTCTTGTCAAATCTTTCCTATAGAGTACAAAAACCTGTATTTTGATTTGAGTGGTTTTCCTTGTGTTGCTATGGTGTGGTTCATCCAATCATCTCCATTAAAGGGGTAGGAAACACTACAAAAACCAGAAATTGTGGTTTGAATAGTTTATCTTTAGCTTCACTATTTTTGGAATTGTCACTTTGTTTGCATACGTCTATGAGGCTTAGTAAATTGTTTATCATTGTAGTTCCTTTGTGAGATCTGATTAACTAAGTATACAATGACACATATGGTATAAAATGCATTTTGAATAGCTTGAATAATCTTTTCTTTACACGATTTATAAGGAGATTGAAAGGAGGATGTAGAGGAGGAGATGGAGTATAGAGGATAAGAGTTTGGAGGAAGAGGTGGGCAAAATTTGATTTCTAAATGAGAATGAAGGAAAATTCATGGTTAGAGAGTGAACTTAAAACCTTACCACAATCTCAGCTAGTTTAACCCCAATTTAAATCGTCAAATGAAGATCAGTATTTGATTACTCATGTTAGACATTAATTGGTTTTATGTTTATCATTTATTTGTTGATTAAAGAATGACTATATTTGAATTAATTCTGATGTAATGTTTCAAATCAAGATTGGTTATCCATTCAATTCTTGCTATCATTCTGATCGACATTATGAATCAAATGATACTGACACTGACTAACATTAGTTCTAGGATTATATATATATATATTTCTAATTCTTGAATTTCTTTCAGGTTCTTGTAATGACTGCACAAATTCTTTTCCACAGTTTACAACATTGTTTCATCAGGATGGAGCATATTGTCTTGATGATTTTTTATGAGTGCTATCATGCCCAAGCACAGAGTAGACACCCTTATACTCAAATTATGAAGGTGTTCCTGTCTCAAAATCTAACATTTCATTTACTTTAACACTAATTGACTTATTCCTTTATTATTGACATATCTTTAGGAGTTTTACAAGATGAACAACACAAAAGCTTCTCGTATATTCGGTATGACTACGTCGCCTATTGTTGGGAAAGGTAATTAACCTACCAGTAGTAGGTTCACAGCCTTGCGTAGAACTGTTGTGAAACCCTATTTTTATGACATAATTATTGGATGCCATGATTACTTTAAAATCCAATTCCTAAGTTATTCTATCTTTGCTTGAATATTGGGTTCTATTTGTTAGCATATGTTTTGTTTTCTTTTTCATATTTGGGACCTGTTTTAATAAAATTCAGCAAAAATGTATCTCTTTTTTTTCAGGTTGATTAATTGGAAATTTATATTAGGATCAATTTCTATTTTTAGTGGTCAAAATAATGTTTAAGAAAATCTGTTTGTAGTAATTTTAGAAAATTCAATTATCAATTTATATTTTTACTGCATCCCTGGAAATTGGAGAAAATCAAAGATCAATTTATTTTTTTATAAAATTTGTAAGTTGATTTTTGACGAATATACCAAATATGATTTTTATGGGGGGTATATTAACAATTACCTAGTTTGCAAGGATATGCAAGCAGTTTTCCATTATAATGTATACAGATATAAAAACTCATTTTCACTCATACTTTATGAAATCTAAAATACATAGCAGAGTATATATATTTATATTAGAGATATTTATATTTACAAAGCCAATTTATTAGAGATATTTATATTTATAACTTTTCGTGGGGATGCATCATAATCTGTTGACTTCGATCTTTTTATTATGAAACTAACTAAAAACTTTATGGTGGCCTCTCTAGATAGTATTTCATGGTTGGGTAGATTTTGCTGGAAGGTATTTCTAATATAGTTTATAATTTACTTTAAAATATTGGCTAAAAATGTTTAATCAAAATTATTTATTAATTGGAATTTTATTGTTTCTATAAAAAATATTTATGATTTAAAATAAAATAAATTATATTCATGTCATGTTCTCATAAATAAAAAAATTAAGATATGATGAGGGTGCAAGTGCCAATAAAATTTTTTTGTTTTGTTATGTTCATGGTTACAATACCAGTAAACTTGTTTTGTCTTGTCCTATCATGTCTTGTTATGTCCATGGGTCAAACATTTCCTCAGGTTAAATTTGATTGGGTTAAGGAAGAATTGCGTTAAGTTGGGCTTGGTTTAGTTGTTTGAGTTTGTTTTGGAGGAAAATTTTTATCTAAAAAATTAAGGAAAATTTGAGTTAATTAATACTAATGAAAATAAATATTTTAAAATTAAAATTATACTTTTCTATTTAATGATGGATGTTTATTAATATTAGAATTTAATATTAATTGATAAATTTAATTTAATTAATTAATTATTAAAAAAAGGGTATTTCTAACTCAAGTTATCCTTGAAAGATCTTTGGTTGGAGGCAGTATTTCACAACCAAACACCTCTTAAGAAGCTCCCACGAAAGTTGAAAGATCCGGTAGTTTCAGGAACCCAAATAA
>NC_052471.1:14415838-14428254 GCF_009730915.1 Dioscorea cayenensis subsp. rotundata
GAAGCCGACATTATTGGGAGAGAAACAAAAGTCTCCAGAGGTTGGCAAACACTTAATTGGATCTCTTGAAACGACTGTCTCACTTCCACAAAGATAATGGGTTTGTAGGAAGCAAATTGCTTAAAGGAATTAATTTAAATCCTGTAACAGGTCAGGCCAATCTCATGTAGATCTTCCTTCTAAGAAATTAACGAAACCGGGTCCAGGCTGTTCCCTTGAAGCGCCCATGCCGATTGATGACATTTATCACACAAAGATTGCCTCGCGATGAGCCAGCGAGCGAGATCGATCAGAAGAATGAGAAACGATGAAATACGAAGACAACTCCCCACCATGCAGTTTTTCAAGTATGAATTCACCGGCAAGCTTTACACACCCTCATTCTTTGTAATCAACCCAGGAGCTATAGCCACCCGGGAAACATTTCTTTGATATCAGATGGATTAGATGAATAAGCAAAACACCAAGGCTTTAAAACAAAAATGACTTTGTATGTGCTTAATGAAGTCATCTTTGAAAGCAAGAAGATGTTGGTAATTCAAAGAATTTGTGGGTAAGAAAAGGGATGCCATAATACCGACCTCCATATGTGCATGTACTGATCTTGATACAACCCACAAATTGATCCTTGGAGACATAAATCATGTTTGGTGCCCAAGCCTCACTAAGTGTACTCTCCAACGGGCAAGTAAGCTCACAGTGCTTTTAATGGAAAGAAGTTATGCAACTCTCTAGCCCGGAAGAGCGACACTCTTCAAGCCTCCATAAGTAAGCACAAGAGTACATCAAGCTAGTGACGTTAAACAAGCTTTTCTGGGAGGCAAACCGCTTTAGTTGTTTTCGGCTTTCTGGTTTTCCTTAGTTTAGTTTTTAGTTTCTTCTTTTAATCTTGAAATAAATTGGTGGTGCTCTTTTTGATTTCGTCTTTACTTGATTCTCAGTGATTCCTCCGATACACGTGGTGGTGTCGGCTTTTATTTTGCTTTATCCCACAAAGAGCAGTAGTATACCATAGGAAAAAGGTATTGTCCTCGAAAAATTTTCGTGCATGACATGGGCAGAACACAACCGCAGCCTCGTAAGCCACTCGAACTTCACCTATTTCACTTTCTCAACCATTCCGTGGATGGATGATGGCAGACATCGATCGTGTTAGAAGCAGCATGCTTTTCATTCACCTTGCACAATCATGTCCTCTCTTTTAAATTTCTCATCATTCTCCCAAAATTTTCAGAGCTGTGGGCAAATACACAATTATGACACCATCATCTTTTTATCTTGATTTTCTTTACATTTGTGGATTACTCTCAAGTTATTTTAGTAGTGATATCATACCGGGCTGAGAGCCATCACCATCTCGAGCATCACCAATCCTTCTTCGTTTAGTAGTGTTCTTTCTTTTATTTCTTTATTTTCTTTTTCTTGAGCTTCTTACTTTTGTCCTCTTTTCTTGTAGGATGTTAGGACATGTGGGAAGGTAAACATACATCTTGAGAGCGGGCCACACATCATTCCTCCGTGTTCAGGAAAGCTAAAACATCTCCCCAATTTTATTTGTCCTTGATTTGGCCTCTTCATGGATATATTTGTACATCGAGGACAATGTATGGTTTAAGTACGCAGAAGTTGTTTTCACGCCAGACTCCATTGTGATGAGGCATGACTTAGGACAAACTAAGATCCTGTTTGTAGAAATTTTTATGTAAGTAAGGGCACAATTAGTTTGTTGTGTATTTGCATTGAGCTTAATTAAGGTGCTTCCACTCTTTTATCTTCTAAAACTCTTTATCACCTTAACCCAATTGTAGAGCCACTTGTCGTTTAGGAGAGAACTTTAGCTCAATGACATGGTTTCTTGTGCTAAAAACCGAAAGCTCTGGATTATTTTAGTGGGATGCCCCCACTGCCCTTGTAAATAGCCTCTTTTAAAGATGGTGGAAAGAGCTTATCACCTTAGATGTGTGTGAAAAGCCGCTTCTTGAGTAGTCGAATTTTGAGCATATACGTACATTTGATGACCTACCGAGAGAAAGTGCTATCTCTAAGTCAGTATGAAGCTATTACCCATTTATTATAGTACATGAAAATAAAAGTCATTGTTAGCACCAAATTGGATCCAACATTCCATGGGCACCAAAATTAGGGTAATCATTAACAACACACAAACTCGAATGCGCGGTGAGAGTGGAACCGACTCATTTTGACTCACTGAACACACACCGATAAAATGGTTTCGTTCCACACTTTCAAATCTTGCTACTACATCGAGAGATCGTGAGGTCGCGCATTCAGCTCTGTGTGTTGATTTGTTTCTGCTTGAGGACGCTGTAAGCATGCGCCATGTTGGCATTTTGATGAGTGCATTTGTTGATACATTTCCACACCCTTTCATGCGTCTCAAGCATTTATTTATCATAATTCGTACCACTTTGGGTAATATTAGTGGCTTAGTGCAGGAAAAACAAATGTCCCTATGCAAAAGAGCAGCTCCGACGCGCTACGCACAGTGCGAAAAAGACAGAGGAATCTATAGTGCCTAAGCTCGATATCCTCTACGACGATCAAGTAAGTGCAATCCACCTCGATTATTCCAGTTATTTGTGAAGACCAAGCACTATACGTAAATCACTATAGCCGAGCACTGCACTCACTATATAGTAGCAAATCACCATAGCACAAGTCCCGAGAAAGGACATGGTCCGTGTGCCTCAGCATGACTACGCGTCGAGCAGACACCCTCTTGTCCTGTGGTGTCAAGTCGTGCGAAATCGCCTTTAGCTTTACTTTTTGCTTTTAGTGATTTTTGGGGGATTGATACTCATGTCGGTGGGCATGTCGTACAAGCCCAGAATCTTCGCTTTTAAGCCCATCTAGGCATGTGATCCTCTCTCCATCCTTTATCCATCTTCCCGGTGCACCAAGCTATGGTCTCCGGCCCACATCGGGTCCCGAATGAACTTTTGGTGGTAGATGCGTGAGTAGTGGATGCACAAGAGAAAGGGTCAGCAATGAAGCTTGACCATACGAGGGCTATCTTGAAGAAAAAGGGAGTCTCTATCTCTAGATCAGAAGTGAGTTTTCTCCATGTCACACCCATCCCTTAGGAGATAAACTCGGCTCTTGGTGCGATGTTGAATTTGATGCTTTGTATGTTTTGACCGCAGTCTTCTAATGATCCATGGAGTTCTTTTGGTGTGTGTTTAATGATGTGTGTGCATAAATTGATGTGTTTCGTGTTCACGCGGGTATGCTTTGGTAAAACCTTGCAGAAAGGGATGACCATACATTGCGGATTGCTTATTGGTGATTGTGACTTGATATGTTTTGAAATGCACAATTACCCCAGCGCATCTTTGGGTGCACTTTGAGAACCATAGATGCAACATTGCTTTTGGATCACACAGTAAGAACCATAGAATGTACCGTAGGCATTAGAGGTCACCGGCATGCACATAGCTCATATGAATCATCCTGCGGCAAGTGCTCACTCTTGTTGAAATAATATTAGACTGCTACTCCATCTTGCACCTATCTCAAACAGATCTCCTCACTCTAGTTCAGTTTCAGCCACCATCGCCATCCTTCCTTCCCTTTAAGATCTAGTTACCAACAATTATTTACGCTAGAGATTAGAAGATCAATTAGTACTTTGAGACCCAACTGTGGTTCGACAACCCTGGGCGCACGGGTACCACTTTACTACTTGTGCGCCACTCGCACTAAGACAACACATCACATCACAGTAGATTTTGAACTTAAATTTTGAAATAAAAAGGAATCAAATTTATTGGATAACAAACTTCGAAAATTATGACTAATTTGGTGTGGCAAAGGTGATCTCATTAACTCATGTATAGCTTCAATGATCGTACTCCTCGATGCATCATATCAAGCTACTGGTCATCCAATTTGAAACTTCAAAATTTGTCCTCCATCAAAAAGATAGGAGTAGTTGAACTTACCTTTAAAATAAAATAAGAATTAACTCCAATGGACAATAAATTAGAAATCTATAGGACTCAAGCTTTCAGCATATCTAAACTAAAACCTTATATTCAAACTCACGCAGTACCACACTTTGAATAAACACAAGATTGTTATAGCACCGTTGTCCATATTCTAAAAATTTGGGAATTTTTCCTCCATAAAATATAGTTATTGAACTTAATCTTCAAATAAAATAAGAATCAACTTTATTGGACAAATTAGAAAAAGTTATATAACTTTATCGTAAGTGTGGCGGCATCTATAAACTCATGTATAGCTACAATTATAAGACCTATGTCAAAAACCAAATTCCAAACTGTCATCTATTTTGAATTTCAAAATTTGTCCTCCATAGATAGATACTGAATCTCTAACTTTTAAATAAAACATGAATCAACCCAATGGGCAGTGAAATTAGGAAACTTATGACTGATTCAAGGTAGTGGAATCAGAAACCAATCGTATAGTCGCAATGATTGGACAAGGCGACAAAACCCAGATTTCTAACTCATCATCCATTTTGAATTTCAAAATTTGTTCCTGCATAAAAAGGACAGATTTTGAACTTCAAATTTTCGAATGAAACACTCACTGAACTCCAATGGATAATAAATTAGGAAGTTTATAACTCAATTCATAGCAAAACCTATAAACTTATATATAGAGCTCGCACACTGTGAATCTCAGCTGACAAAACATATTTCTAAGTATCATCCATTTTGAAATTCAAAATTTCTTCTTAATAATAAAGAAAGATTTTAAACTTAACTTTCATATAAAATAAGAATCAACTAAATTAGTCAATAAACTAGAAAAGCTCCTTGACCGACTCAAGCTATAGCTATCTATAAACTTATATAAATCTCCAAGCAGTCTTAGACTCTCAGACAAATCAGACATGCTAACTATCACCTATTTTGAATTTCAAAATTTAGTCCTCCAACAGAAAGATAGATTTTGAACTTAACTTTCTATACAGAATCAACTCAATTTGAGACAACATACATTCGAAAGTTTTGACCGATCTGCAATGTGGCGGCATCAATAAACTCATGTATACAGCAACACATAAAACCTCCGATGAAATCTGGGATTCTCAATCTATCATTCATTTTGAATTTTCTAATTTTTCTCCATCAAAAAGATAGATATTGAACTTGCTTTTCGCACAACAAAACAGAAACCAAATTAATGAAAAATATAAAATAAAAATTTTATGACTTATTCAAAGTGTAGCTAAATCTATAGAGTCATATACGCCATAATAATCATAATTCGGCTGAGCAAATACATACACGTTAATTATCATCCATTTTGAATTTCCAAAATTTTTCCTGCATCAAAAGATAGATATTGAACCTACCCTTTCTAAATAAAATAGGAAACCAACCTCAATGGGACAATAATAATTTAAAAGCGATCACCTCAAAGAGTAGCCAAATCTTATAAAAGTCATATACAACACAACAATAAGACCACGTGACAAAAATAGATTGGTATCAGTTACATCCATTTTGAGTTTTCAAAATTTTCCCTCCATACAATAGATATTCAATTTAACTTTCAAATAAAACAAGAATCACTTTACTAGGACAACACAGAAAGTTATGACTAATTATGTATAGTGGCATCTATAAACCCATGTATAGTTATAACGACTAGACACGTGAGAACCTTATTGACTACAGTTAACTATAGACCATTTTGAATTTCAAAATTAGCAATCCATAAAAAGAAAGACACATTTTTGAAGCTTTAACTTTCAAATAATAAACAAGAACCAACCTCAATGGGGACCATAAATTAGAAGGTTATGATTGATTTAGTGCAATCCAAATTCCATAAACTTCTATATACAGCCATACACAACAATCATAATTGCATCAAAACAAAATTGCTAACTCTTCAATCACACTTTGAAATTCAAAATTTCTCATCTAACGTACCACTCTTCTCAAGCTCTAGGCACCTTTAGAGGGTGAAATGGAAACCCACCTTAGTGCTATCACTCCCCATCAGCTTAATCGTAGACAGATTTTAAACTTAGCTTTCAAATAAAATAGGAACTCTACCTACTGGACCGTCCGACCTTGAAAAGTTGGTAACTACTTGGTGCACAACCTTATAAGCATATATACAACTACAACAATATGTTCTCCACACACAAAACCAGTATTCAAGTTAACTCATATCGATTTGAACTCTTTAAAAATTCTTCCACCATCAAAAGATAGATTGTGAACATAACTTTTTAAATAAAACAAGAATCAACTCAACTAGACAATAAATTAGAAAGTTATGATAAAATCGCAAGCAAAAGATCTCATAAACTCATGTATATCTACAACAATCAACTGTGGATAAAACTAGATTAAGCTATCTATCATTCATACTGAATTTCAAAATTCTATACTCCATCAAAAAGATGGATATTAAACTTGTCTTTCAAATAAAATAAGAATCAACCTTAGCAAGTAATAAAGTAGTAAAGATATGAGTGCGATTCAACAGAGCTACATCTATAAACTTATACACAACAACAATAACAATGAGACAAGTGACAAAACTGTGATTAAGCTAACTCAGTAATTTTGAATTTCAAAATTTGTCCTCCATCAAAAAGATAGATTTTTAAATTAATTTCTCAACAAATAAAATCAATTAAACTCGATCACAATTTGAAAGTTATGACCGATCAGCTATTAGGTGCATCTATAACTCATACTCAACTACACATTGCCAATCGACCGCGCAAAAGCAAAGTTAAGCTAACCGTACATCCTTTGGAATTTCAAATTTGTCCTCCACAGATAGATACTTTAACTTAACATTAAAATAAAATAAGAATGAACTCAATTGGACAATAAATTAGTTGTGACTAATTCAAGCATAGCTACACCAGTAACCAATACAGGCTAATCAAACTCCTCAAGCGAGCAAAACCATATGTTACAATGTTATCCATTTTGAATTTCAAAATCTCCTCCTTTATCAGATAGATTGTGAACTCCAACCTACAAGAATCAACTCACTCAGATAATAATAAATTATAATGTTATAATTAATTTAGTGTAGCTTCTAATCTATCAACTTATATACGCTAAACAAATCAAACGCAAAAGGCAAGATGTTAACTAATATCACTTCTAATTTTGTGACTCTCAAAAACTTTCTCCTTAATCACAGAAGATATATTTTTAATTTATCTTTAAATAGAACCAACAAAATGAAAGAATTAGGGCCTGAAAGCACTTATTCTCGCCTAGCCGGGCATCTATAAACTCATTTATATAGCTAGTACCATCCTACCTCACGACAAAACCACAATAATGCTAACTGGCTGTTAGTCATCACTGAATTTCAAACTTTGCCCCTGTGAAAATAGATCTTAACTTCACTCTAAACAAATAAAAGTGTCAACTGAACTGGACAATAAATTAGAAAGCTATGACCTATTTTAGCTTCACCTTAAACTCATGCAAACCATACACACGCACGACACCACTAGACCTATGACTCAAACTAGATTGCTAACTATCATCCATTTGAAATTCAAAATTTGTCCTCTATCAAAAATATATATTTTTAAATTTGATTTTAAATAAAAAAAGAATGAACTCAATTGGACAATAAATTTGAAAGTTATGACTGATTCAGTGTAGGGGCATCTATAAACTCATGTATAGCTACAACGATCAGACCTGCGAGGAAAACCCGATTGCTAACTGTCATCCATTTTGAATTTGAAAATTTGTCCTTCATTAAAAAGATATATATTGAATTTAAATTTCAAATAAAAGATGAATAAACTCAATTGTGCAAAAAATTAGAAAGTTATGACTGATTTAAGTTACCCAAATCTATAAACTTATACATATCTACTACTATCAGACCTCCAACAAAAATCCAGAGTGCTAACTATCATCCATTTTGAATGTCCAAATTTGTCTTCTATCACAAAGATAGATTTTGATCTTAGCTTTCAAATAAAACAAGAATCAACTCAATTGGCAATAAATAAGAAAGTAATGACTAATTCGATGTAGTGGCTTCTATAAACTTATGTACAACGATAAAAACCATATTGGTAGCTATTGTCCATTTTGAATTTCAAAATTTATCATCCGTATAAAAGATATATTTTGAATTAATTTTCAAATAAAATAAGAATCAACTCAATTCGATAACAGATTAGAATGTTATGATTGATTCAACGTACCTGTATCTATAAACTCATGTTCAACTATAACAATCAGACCTACAAAAAATCCAGATTGTTAACAGTTATCCAAATTGAATTTCAAAATCACGGTTTCCGTACTTTAAGCATGGGCATGCTCTAGCAAAGCATGAGTAAAGCACGACTGTGCTCTCCAAGTATATTTATTTGGGTGGCACTTAGCCGATTATCTAAAAAATCCTAACAGAAAACACAGTTTAAGCACGACTGTGGTTAGACAGTGTTGAGCCCTAAAAGTCCTTTTTATCTCTGAAATCTAGGTTGAGAAGGATTTTTTGGTTGAGGGTTTTCTTCACCAATTGGAGTCGACGGTCAGGATCAATGATCAGATTTCACCACACTATATAAGGAGATCAAGGTTGAGTTAGACGCACGGGAGGAGTGGAGTTGGCTCATATCTAAAGCTTTTAAAGCACAACTAAAAATAGTTCCTAAATGGGGGAGTCATGATTTCTCACCTTAGTGCATTTATTTTTGCCTCTCATTTGTATGAATTCATGAGGTACTAACTATTCCATGACACCCCAGGATGCTGAACTATGTTACTTCGTGTACTTTGATTTACTTTCTTTTAATGTTTATTGAGTCTTATCGCGTTCTTGTGTTAATTCATGTGTCGTATAACTTGGCATGCTTGATTTGCATAGTTACTTTGTAAAACTTTCCCCGTATTGGTTACCGTAGTTGTGATTGCCTTGTGTAGTTGCAAAACTCAGTGTGTATGACACCCATAGTTACATTAGTATAACTTGGCATATTTCAGAGCTATAGATGCGACATTGCTTTTGAGCACTCACAGGAAACTTAGAATGTATCTGATAAACATTAGAAGCAATTCAGTACACTAAACCACATAGGGATTGTCCCAGGGCATTGCTTCTTGTTGTGAAAAACTCAACCCTAATCTGCCTAGTACTTCCATCTCGTTTTCCTTTCTTTGTTTAGTATACATTTTACCAACGACTTTTTAACCGGCTAAAGATTAGAAGATCAACTAGTACTAGATGTCCAGTCTCTGTGGTTTGATAACCCTACCCTTTACGTGGTAGCACTTTTTTACTTGTTACAATCCGCACACTTGAAGAGAGTGCAACCATTTCTAATTTTTATGAATCTTTACTTTTCTGAGTTTCTTTGGATTAAATTAAGCTACAAAAAATGGCTCACAAGACCAAAAAGAAGATAATGTCAACTAGATGTACTAAAGGTCACAATAAAGTTCAACCAAGGTAAAGCGTAACATTCACTTAATTAATTAAATGTATTCTCATGCAACAGAAAACCTTTGATTAAAAGATAAATAATAATAAGCATAGGGTTACTACCATTTAATTAAAAAGTGCAATACGTATCAAAATGGAGTTCATTAATTGTTAAACCTCATAAATATCCTCATCAACATCTTCACAAACCCATTACGCATCATCATTACTACAAGTGATACTCCCACTAGTGGCAGGAAAAGATTCAGTTGTAGGGCCATTTTCAATTTCTTCATCACCCATGTCATACAACTCCCTAGATTGATTTCATATCGCAACATACTAACCATCTTCTAAGGGATCTTTGCAATAAAAAACTTGCTTCACTTGTGATGAAAAGACATAAGGCTCGTCAAAGATATATTCACCGATAAGGATTAATTTATAGAAATTCACCAATGTAAATCCATATTTATCCTTCTTAATACCTCTACTATTATTTATGTCAGTCCAATCACATTTGAATAACACAACCTTGAACGTTTGGAAAAAATCTAACTTAATAATATCATTCAGTATGCCATTATAATCAACATGTCCATCCATATTTTTAAGATCACCAACACTAGCATAGCTCATTATCAAAGAAATAATAAGACAACAGGAATTTTGAGTTCTTGATTGCTTCCCCGCAAGTGTACGGGATCACCAAGTAATACCTCGCGTGAAAACACGAGGATCGTATTCCACAGGGCTAAGGATCTCCTATTACTCCTTCTCAAGCTATTATCTAGCCTAAGATCTCAAATGATGGATTTTTACTCTACTAAAGCAATTAAAACTAAAATGAGATTATGACCAAATTAGAGAGAACAAGCAATGAGAGCAAGAAATACAATATAATGCAAAGGCCTATGGATGTGGATCCCTTGAGGGGTTATCATGCAACATGGATGATGATTTAAAGATGCAAGGTAAAATGGACCATGAGATTCCCGAAGTTTAGAACAACCCCCAATTTCTCGGCGATTGAACCCCTAATCCCATACGAACATAGATAGGAATTTCTCCCAAACCGCATCCCTACGATTGCACTTTAAGTATGAGGAAATCTCACTTAGGAATAAACCTACTCTTCTTCGGATTAAACCTACATGGAGGGCTACCAAACACCCAATTTCTCGGCGTGATGATACAAGTATCCCCTTCTAATCCATTCATGATCTAATACATGCAAGCGAGTCACATCTACATGCATTACTCACAAAAGAGCTACGGATTTCTCCTTAATGTAGCACTTAGCGTGAAAACAATGGATTGGATCTCAAAATTACCCAAGCAAAGAATTAACAAGTAATCATCCAAAATACATGATAAAACCCCCCCAAGGTTCACCAACACCCGGTGGCCTTGGGGGTCTAGTGTGTCATCATCCCACAACAAGTAACATAATCAAGTAAAACACACAAGAAAAGCATGAGTGACACTCTCTAGATGAAATGGTGTAGGAGGAGGTAGAATGTGGCGTCGAGTTGATGCTTCCTCGCCAAAGGAATGCCGAATGACGCTTCCTCTAGCCGTGGTCTCTTCTTTCAAAGCATGGTAGATCTCCCTTTGAATGATGTTGCTTCTGCCTTGAGAGTCTTGGACCTTGGGCTTGGATGATCTTCTAGGTTCCTTGCCTCTTCTCCTCCCCAAGGTCGCCCAAAAACCTCTCAAGTGTCTCCCCAAAATCGGCCAAGAAAAAGGTCTCTGAAAAAGCCTAGCTGAAAAAGTTTTTCTTTTCGCCTCTAAAGTTGGTATTTATACCCCCGAGGCATACGGGTCAGTATGGGGTCGATGGAAACTGCGAGACACCTCCAAAAACAATCCGTACGCTACAGTGCATACGGCCCTATCACCGTAGTATGAAATTCCTGTTTTTCTTCCCTTTTTGCCCAAATGATACCTTCTTCTTGTTCTCCATGGCTTCCTTATGCCCCTACAAAGCAAATAGAAGACGATTAAGCATAAAAGCGGGCATCAAACCTCACAAAAATACATGCAAAGTGAATACTGATAAATATATGAAAACACCTACATTTAGACACTTATCAAATATCCCCACACTTTAAGCGCTGCTTTGTCCCCATAGCAAAACAACTCATGAAAAACAAAGAGATCGAGAGTGGCTAAATGCATTACCTCTCGCTTAAGAAAAATATAAGATTCCAATAGCAATGGACAATGATACATAGATGTTGAGTCAAAGTCAATAAGCATAATAAAAATATCCTGTTTCACCACTTATATGTCTCGTGCTCAGTGAAGTGAATCTTATGTCTCATTTGCTCTCGATCCGGGTCTCAGCCTAAGGACTTAACCAAGCATGCAAACTCTAGATGCTAATCACTCCACTTACAATGAATACTAAGTCTTAAAACTACTAAGTGCTACTTCAATGGCCAAGTAAGATCCTTCTAAATCTATATCTTGAAACTAAATCCACTTTCATCTCAAAAACCTTTGGTAGGTACTCAAAAAGATCACTCGGTTTTTATTTTTCATTTCATCATTCATCAATTTCATCTCATCGAGTCCGACTAACGCAGATCGCATCAACATCATTTTTGAAATCTTTCCCGAGGATGCACATGCTGGTTAGGCACAAGAGCCACCCAACTTCTCGACATAGCTCACATGCACATCGCCCTCAATGTACACTCAATCATGGACATGCATGATGAAGCAATACAACACATAAAGGAGTGTGAAAATGAACTCCCCGTTGAACTTGTGCTCCGCCGTGAGGTAGGACTCTACAAAAAGGTGCGGTGAGCAAGACATGTCTCGTCCGGCCCATTAAAATCTAGGGAAAGCTCACCACACCCCTTTAATGCCTCAAAGTGTCTCGGGGCGGTGGGTCTCGCTTATGTGCACCATCGCTTCATCGCCTGTATGTGGGCTGGTCCAAGAGGTACTGTGACCTCCCACAACGTCACCTCGTG
>NC_052471.1:14429254-14607086 GCF_009730915.1 Dioscorea cayenensis subsp. rotundata
GACTTGCTATTCAATGGCCGGATAAATTGATGGAATCTTGTTCTGTGTGGTAAGTCGGAATGCTTGGTGCAGCGCCCTTATGCCCTCAAATGGTTGTGGCTCAAATGCGGAGGTTGTACACACTCTAGCATCACAAGCTGTCCCTGTAATATTAGCGTTTGAACCTTAAAATGAATCTCCTCCCAAAATAGGTGCATTATGATCCACGTTAGCCCTATTTCCACTTCATGCCTCGGCCTCCTGTATTTCTGCGTCAAGTAACATGAAAACACACCTGATGATATAAAACCCTACAGAAAAGTAATGCTTGACATAGGAATGGGCAGCTTAGCATTCATATGTACAAGCACATATCACGCCCTCGTTGTTGACAAAGATCTCCCGATTTGGGAGAAATCTGGGGTTTCTATAAAGTGGGTCATGAGGCCTACTGCAGGCGTTGTGATACTTTGGTGAGTAGAGTTATTGTTGGGCTCAGTCGTGTGCTGGCATGGCTTCTTGGGTGTGGGTGTTTTGATTATGGTTGAGTAAGTTATTTTGCTTGGGCGTTTGAGGTGTTGTGAAGCTTTGTGTTGTTGGTAGTTCCGTGGCTACCGAGTTGATCCGGTGATTGGTGAGTGTAGACATGGGCGTGGTAACGCGTTCCAAGATTGTGGTATGGTGAACAGTTTAGCAACGGTTTGTTTTCTTTAAAACACCCTGAATTTAGTCTTTTCCTAAAATAGAAATAAGGGTTGTGGTGAACTAAAGATGAAATTTCATGCCAATGAGGTGCTAAACAAGTAGAATCTCATGCTAAATGCGATTGACGATATTGAAAGCCAGTGGGTTATCATGCTGAGCAAAAAGGATGATCATGGAAACCATAAATTCTACATTACGAAGGAAACTAGATGTAGTGCTTTGGCGATCTCGCTATAATGCAGTGCGAGAATCTCAATACAATCTTGTCGGCATCCTCATGGGCTAAAGGGTTGCCCATGGGAATAACTTGAAAGACCCATAATTTCTTCATTTCTTTGGTATACAATTCTTACCATCAATATTACTATGGTGCCATGCTCTAAATGCCATTTTCCTCTCGTTTCTTTCACGGTCCTTGTTATCGACTCACCTTGGCTTTTTGGAGCCTACCAACTTTTAAGCCTACAACCAATAAAACCAGCACAAGGCATCGAATCTAACAAATACAAATAAATTATTGATTTTATATATAAAATACATACATTTAGTCTTATACGTTATTTTTAGCAAGGAGTTTGTGACTAAGAGTCAAAGTCCATGTGGATTTGACTACCACCCTTTGGGCCTTATTACTTATACTGTCCACTTGCGGTTTTGGTGTGTCAAAACCTAGGCTTTCTATTTTGGAGGAGGTTCTTTTAGCAGAATAAGATAGAGCAATCAGAACTTTGGAGAAATGATAATTAGTACGGAGATGACTTTCAACACTATTATGGATTACAGGTGGTTTTCCATTTAAGTTCGGCGTACATCATTAGGGGGTGTGAAGATATTTGATTATCTTGTCAATCTTACAGGATCCTCTCTCAACCTTTCAAAACTTGATCAAGTAAAGGTTAGTTTAGTGGTTCTTGTTCTTATTCTTTGATTGAGTAGGATCCCAAATTCAAGGGAATTGGCCATGTCTAGGTATTTTGATGATTGCTTATGAAACGATTGATAATTCATTAAAATCTATCACACTAATTTTGATGAATTGAATGCTTACTATCATCTGTTAATGTGGTGAGAGATATACTGCATTAGAACATACGACTTGATAGCTCTATGCATCGCTGAAAAATTAGAGCATACGCTAGATTTTGGATTAGGGTTTGATCCCACCCTTAAGCTTAGGGCTTGATTTTTCCAATTTAGAGGAGTTCTGAACTTAAAGGTGAACACTTGGGAGGCTAGGATAAAAGGAATTTCCGCATCGTGAGTTCACTAGCATTTCAGACAGCCTGGTTGCTAAGAGATTGGGACTAGATGGGCCTTTGAATTCTCTGGTCCACATTAGAATGCGAGTTGTCGTACTCAGCGCATACCATTACTTATAATCAAGAAGCTGACGTCCTGACTGACCCATAGCTCCTTCCAATCATGCTTAGCCAGTCCTCGAGTGTATAGTTTAATAAATTATAGAAGTAGATTAAAGAAAGAAAATGTAGATATTTAGGCGCTCTTGATTAAAGCGAAAAGGAAGTGATATTAGTCTCTTGCTATTCCTACTTACCCACAGGGTACTGACTAGATGACCGGGTGGACTTTTCCACGTATTCGTATTTACATATTTATATTTCACACACACTGGGTTTCCATCTCTGTGCAAGTTGAAAAGTTAATCATCTACATAGTGGTGATCTCATGCAGCTGGTAGTTTCAGTGATAACCACTATTCGGTTGAGATTTGGCATCTGCGACACCCCACACAAAGATGTACACGTATGTTTATAGTTAGTAAACTATAACATATATATATATCTTCTCTATATGTATATAAATCCTACTTAAAGAGATTGTTAATAGTATAGATATTTTTCAAACAAATTCTGAAAAAGCCATCTTAATAATAAATCTTTTTAGTGTCGAGTAATAAAGTACTAATGTCATATACCATATTTAAATAAAATATTTTATATAAATACACATGTCTAATATAAGTTATAATCATGTATAAATTCACTAAGTATTCTGTTGATGTGGGCAGTAATGATGAAATTCTATTAGAAATAAATTAATAATTGAGCAAAAGGAAAATATGTTAGTAAACATTTGATTTATAATGATAGTAATAGAATTTTGTGGTATAATACCACTGTATCAAAGCAAGCGGAACTTAACCATTAATATAGATAGTCGTATATGACAATAATATTGTACCAGCGAAACATAGAAGTGATAAGTAAATATTTCCTAATTTATTCTAACAATCAATAGATTCCATTAGTATAAAACGATTATATAACTAACAAAGAATTTGGCCCGTACAATAGAAAAACATCAATATATAGTAGTAATATGATACCAGCGGAAACTATGAGCGATCGATGAAGTAATGTGCGATTTGACCAACGATACTTATAAAAATCCGTTATGAAGCGAGGTTCCATAGCCACACAATTTAATCGTCACTATAGATAAACATCTATATGTTACGATAAGCTCTACAAATGAAAAGATGCCAGATGTCGATAAATGTTTAGTTTATTCTAAAAAGTCCTTTAAAGTTGCGTTGGTTTTAAAGTAATCTATTCACAGACATAGGCGTTCCGTGAAATGTTTGCAGTTTATTCTAACATTCATAATGTTCGATGTTCAGTATAAGTAATCTATTCAATGATTTGACCATCACTATGGACGTAAGTGTTAGTACATGGCAATCTTTGTAGTGAGAACTAACCTGGTCCTTAAAGGCTCAAAGTGGTTCCATTCATAGAGAACAAATATGAGTGGCCTATCTGAGCTTTTCAAATCCAAGCTATAAAGATGTATACTTATACAAGAGTCATTTTTAAAAGAATTATAAATCAGCTGACGATGATATATGTATAATATATATACATAAATCAGAGTGTTATATAAATAACATGGCATGAAAGCCTTAACCAGAAATGTAGCATACTGACCTGCAAACAACAAAGGCTGCCAAAATGTTGAGTACCATCGAATTAGCTAATATTATATATATATAACGATTGCTTGTAAAATATTTAAAAATAGAGGCTAAAGGCTTAGAATGGATTCAAATATATATATATATATATATATATAGCAAGGATGGTTGAAATTCGATGCTAAAAGCACATATATATATATATATATATATATAAATCAATGGATATCGTGATATACGTCTGAGTGTGGGTAAATATAGTAACAATAACCCATGTTTAACAACAAAGATTTGAATATCAAAAAGGCTTGAAATACACTACAACTAAAACATCAAGGTATTAACATCAACAAAAAGCATGTAATGATCTCAAGGGAGATGGATTACACACTTTAATGTCTCTTAAGATCACAAGTTGAAACATAACATTAGCAAAATTGAAAAAGAGTAAAATCAAAGAATATAATAAGCAACCCTAGTCATAAACCAGCTGGCTATAAACAACAAAACCAAAACCATTTTGATATCATCAAATAATCCGATAAAAAGCTAGAAGATTACTTGGAAGAGTGAAATGATGAGGTGAGAATTCCTTAAAATTGCTACTATAAAAATTCATTAGCGAGCCGTACGATTTTACGATCATGGAATCAGTTCTCTCTCTCTCACCTCTCTCTCAAGATGTAAAAGGAGTCTGCTAATGGCTTTTGGCTCAACACTTAATCAACAAGATGACAATAAATACTAAAAACAAAACAAGGCTTACATCACTTGGTAGCGAAAAGAGAGCGAGTTTTGCAACTTTTAAACAAACAAAAGGGAGACAAATAAGGCGGGCCTGCACTCCTCTCCCATAAAAGGAGTTTGGTCCTCTAAACTCACTTGATAAGTGAAAATGGATACCTTGAGGTATTAAAACAAAATCCAGATTATGTCCAAAGCTACAAGGACAACCAATAACTAGCAAGACAAGAAAGTGAGTAGTAAGACATATCTAGAGGTTTCCTCTTATATATACTATCCTATACATAAGTTAAAAATGCTGTCTCCTTGTGTCACTCATTAATCACCAATTACGGGTCTATTAATTAAATAGTTGTTATGCTTAAGCTTTTTCGTTATCAATGGGTTGACATCAACGTTAGATTTAAACCTCAAATTCACTATCCTCATTTATATATCATCGATATCATCATCATCATCGTCGTCATCATTGTCATCATCATCGAAATCATACGTCATTTTGAAAACCAAAAGATCCAATTACGCAACTCTTAAGTATGTTAAGGAAACATTATCAAAAATGATGGATTGAAATAAAAATAAAAGACGACTCATTTTAAATGATATACAGATAACATATCGATAGCATCTACAGTGAACATAGCAAAAACTATCAAAAATTATTAGAATGGATCTACACAATGCGAGGGTCCAAAAATATCAAAAAGCAGTCACAGAAATTCTTCATCAATTGAAAAACCATATTTCCAATAAAATTAATTGAACAAACAATTACTCAATTTCCTCACTAAAATCAATGGAAAAGGCAATTCCTCGAATTAAAACAAGTATACAACATCACATATGCACGAGCTCAAGCCTTAGCATAAACAAGGGTTTAACCAATATCCCACACCTTACAATCATTATTAATGCAATCGTATAGTAATCACCTTGATGATCACACAGTATTCACCAAATTTGAAATTCTCTAATTCTCCACAAGAAAATGTTCTTGTCTGCGCATCAATGATTGCATAAGATTAATTAAATCGACTTGAACATTATGGCATCAATCCTTTCATAATGAAGATGAAACACTATAGTGATAAGGCTCATTTTACCTTCCCAAGATGATTCTCCAATAATTATCAATTATTAACTGAAGACATTACAACAACATGACACTCAAAAATTATTCTTAGTATCAAGGGTATGAGAATATCATCAAACTATAGAAATGTTGTTCCTAGAAAATTTCTAAAACACTATCTTGCCACCCCAAAGGTCAATTCAATACTTCAACAATTTAAACAAGAGCGAAGGAGAAGCACAAATTAAATTCATAAACTACTTTGGCAACCCAAAAGATGTCAATGAAACACAATTAACTAAAAAGCGGTACAGAGGTAACCATTCTATGATTAGGAAATATTGAGCAAAGGGTCAAAATTTATAAATGCCTGAATAATTGTTTTGATTATTCTTTTATGATTCTAATTTCTACTTCTTGATTGCTAATTTATGGTAGCATTTTATTTAGTTTAGCATAATCTTTATATATTTTTGTTTTAGTCGGTGAAGCCATTTTCAACAGCATAGATTGATTCAATGAAGCTAATGGTGAGGAAAAGAAATGACATATAATGCAATTAACTTTCTATCTGATCCAAATGGTGCTTTCACTCACTTCTCTGAAGTCAGTCGATGCAAGGTTCTCTCGATTTCCTTTGTCTTGTGCAACTAGATTTGTCGGTTGCTCGTGTCATGCATGATGCCTTACAAAAGTCAATAAAGATAAAGGAAGTTAAGCTCAAAAGAAATAAAACAAATAATAGAAATGCAAGAAAAATAAAAATGGTTGAGAGCAATAAGCTAGAAGTTTCCTAGAATTCCCTTAATGTCCCCGGCAGATGGCGCTGGAAACTTGATTGATTACACGAAGTATACGGGATCATCAAGTAATACCACGTGAGTGACAGGGGTGCGTAGTATTCCACGGGGCTAAGGGAGCTCCTATTACTCCTCCAACACTTACTTTCTAACCTTACAATTGAAACATGGTGTTACTCTAGTACGTGCAATAATATAAATAAGAATCAAAGTGTAGCTTGAGTCCCACAGATAAGCAAGGAAATCGCAAATGAGCAATAATGATAAGAATAGGCCTCGGGATGAGGATTCCCAAGAGGGTTCACCATGATGCATGGATGCAAAAGAATAGATTGCATGGATGATTTAGACCGAGCCGGATCTCAATAATAGTTCAACCCGATTTCTCATTGGTCAAACCCCTAATCCCATACAAATGATGACAAGGATTTCTCCCCTAGTCAAATTCCCTACGATTGCGTTAAGAACATGGAGATCACATGCAACAAGGATGCACTTAACCTAAGTTCATCCTCATGGTTCGGAGGGGGCAACCAACATCAATTTCTCGGCATGTTGGTCAAGGATCTCCTTTAGCTCAAAAAGTGATCTAGTACACATGAGTGAGGTCACATCTCGTGTACAACTCAAGTAAGAACTAAGGATTTCTCCGTGATTATAGTTCTAGGCATGAAACAACATGAGTTAAGCCCACAAATCACACCAATGCATTCCAAATAAAAGTGAAGCATCAAAAATACATGATGAACCTCCCAAGGTTCCTCACCTACATCCAGTGGCCTTGGGGTCTAGTGTGCCATCACACAAATAAATGTCTCAAACACAACAAAAAGCAAAAGTAAATGCATAAATGGCACTCCCTAGTCCGAATGATGAAGGAGGGAGGAAGAATGCCGGCCGAATGACTCTTCTTCTAGCCCAAAAGGTGCCGAATGCTTCTCCTCCCTGATAGCGAAGCTTCCCTTTGCAGTTCAAACCCTTGATCTTCCCAAAGCTTCTAGCTCAAAAATCTCCTCAAGAATATAATATCTTCGTTTCTCCTTCTTCCCAAGTGGTGGTTGCCAAGAACCCTCAAAAATGTCTCCCAGAAATCCTCCTCCCAAAAATCCCCCTTTCTTTTCCCCAAGATGCTCTTTATAACCCTCCTCATTTACTCCAAGATCCATCAATCCCGAGGTGGTATCTTGCGGCTCAATGAGGGACCTCGTGAGCTCCTCATTGACCTTTGTTCGAGGGCTAGAAAAGCTCCTCGTATGCACACCCAATAGTATCCATCTCTGGCTCAATGAGCACCTCATTGAGCGGTGTCGCTCAATCAATCAACTTCCTCACGTACTACGGTGATTATCCGGGCTCTATCCCGGGGCGGCATTGAGCGATGTCATGATTTGATTTCTGCCATGAAAACTCTCCAGGTGCTATAGTGGAAGCTACGTTGTCGGTGTCACGGTACAGCCTTTCACGATACAAGCTTCGATGACTTTGCTACAAGGAATATGCTACATTACCCCCGACCTGGTTTTCTTCTCTTTTTCGCCCAAATTGTATCTTCGTGTCCTCCATGGCGTCTCTGTGCCCTACAAAGCAAATAATACACGATTAAGCGCATAACTGGCATTAATTATAATAAAATACATGCTAGAAGCGAGCAATACATATATAGAAATACGTACATTTAGACACTTATCACCTTTCATTTTAAAATGTTTCTTTTTTTAATTTTTAAATTTATTTACTTGTATTTCTTATTATTCTTTTAACTTGATCCATAGATTTATTTATTTATTGTTTTTCACCAGAGAGGATGCAGTTCAAAGTACTTAAAGATATGATGTTTTCACAAGTAAAGCAAATGGAAAACATGAGTTAAATGATCCAGAAATTGGGAAACATAATAAACAATGCTCAATATCACTCCACAAGGAATTGTATGTTGATCAAATGGATGTATGGGGATATACTGTGTTCATCGTTGATGGTATATTCTGTAGTAAAAATTTCTCAAAAACTATGTTTGATGGTCATGTATTGATCACTTCTTTATTTGTCATAAATATACATTGGCACAGAAGGAACATCTAAAGGTAAAGAATGTTGTCAAATTGCAAGCTGTTGTATATGGGTAAATTGTCAGAAGACAAGCAGTTGCCACTTTGCGTTGTGTCCAGACCATTGTTAAAATACAAGCACTTGTCTGAGCATCTTAGTAATAAGTGTCTAAATGTATATTTTTCTTTGTACTTATAATCTATACTTAGCATGTATTTTATGAGAATTGATGCCACTTTTATGCTTAATCGCTTGTTATTTGCTTTGAGGACATGATTAGGGCGAAAAAAAGCAGAAAACTAGGAGTGCAATACTATAGTAGGTTTATTGTAGCTGATTTACTGCATTGATTTCACTATACCAATCTACTGTAGCACATGGAGATTTTTCAAGACAAAAACTTTGGCCTAAGTCATGGGGCTCCATAGGTCCTTATCGGACCCATGTGCCCCCGGCATAGTTCAAAATTTGGGGGTATTTACGGTGTCTTCTAGGGCAAAACAAGGAAGACTTCTTCTTGTCCATTTAGGCCACTGGAACCACACATTATTGAGGCATTCGGGCCATCTTTTGGTGATGATCCTTGTGGGAAATGAGCACACATCATCACCAAGAGGGAGAGGAGAAAAAGAGAAGGAGTAAAAGTGAACTGCCAAGCCATTTTTGCTAACCACTCAAAGCTTCATCCATTCAAGGAGACTGAGATCATAGAGGGAGTTTTCTTGCTTTTTATTTGTATTTCCTTTCCTTATATGTTGTATAAGTATCTCTCGTCATGAGGGATGAACTTATTGTGGCATTTAGATTTGGATGAAACGTAGGGTTCGTCTTGTGTAAAAACTTTGGATGTTGTAATTTCTTAATTTGATGGTTGTGTAAGATTCAATCCATTATTCTTTGCATGTCTTAAGCTACAAATGGAGAACTCCATAGTTCATTCTTGAACTACGAAGAATCTGGTACTCAAACTAATAATTGAGTATAATTTGGTGACCAACCAGTAAGATTTACCCACAGAATTCCATTGTTGATAATACAAAATTCCGTTGGTGTTAATATTGAATTCAGATGGTGATAATACAAAATTCTATTGGTATTAGTATTGAATTTAGTTGGTTAAAATACAAAATTCCATTGGTGATACTATCGAATTCCGTTGGTGATATTACAAAATTTCATTTGTGATAATAAAAATTCCGTGATAGTATAGAATTCCTATGATGATAATACAAAATTCCATTTGTGATAGTTAGTGGCGGAGCCATAGACAATGGCATAAATAAAACTTAATAAATTAAAGTTTAAATATAATCAAAATTATATAATTATTTTCTAAGACAAGTTTTTTACATAAATAAGTACTTCAAAACATCAACAAAAGCAAATTCATAATTGACCCCTATGAATTTTAATATTTTAGAAATAATAAATAATTGTTTCATTATATTTCTATACAGTCATATTTTTTTCAATGAATGTCACAAAGCAATCAATTAAGAATTGATCACCAATTCTATTGGTCTTCACAATCTTGATTGCAGTGAAAACCCTCTTCACAATTGATCTTGATTGCAGTAAAACTAGAGCTAAAGTTAAGACATTAAATAAATAAATTTAATTTCAAACCAAACCAAAGTCATGGCTTCATCATTGGATAAGATCAGTGACACACCCCTTGCGTGTGTGTACCGCAAGTGCACAGGTCATTGAAGTAGTAAAATACCCCTGTGAGTGGGTAGTCGAATCCACAGGGAATAAATGCTCAAAAAGAAGAATTATTGCTATTTAGCTGGAGTGAAAACCAATTTGTGATTTGATTCAAGATATTAATGCAAAGAAAAGTAAAAGAGAAAAGAGAATAAGCAAGAGTAATTAGAGAGGACAATCAATGGTAAGATGGGGAACCCAGACAATGCTCACCCTAGGACTAATGTTTCAAGTGTAAGACTAATATTATGCCTCCTAATTGAAGTTTAATGAGCCGTGAAAATCCAAAGACACATAGTCCAAAACATAAGGTCAACCGTGACTAGCCCTCTACACTATGCCCTGGCAGAAATGGATACTCTCAACACCTCACAGTGTGTGGGAATGCTTGAAGCTCTAGGGATTCCAAGTGATAAATTATATTCCCTAACCTAGATCAAAGACTTTGGTCCAGGCGAAAGACCCCTAATTACGATTAAGCCCCAGCACTAAGGATTACTTGACACTTCACTCTATTGCTCGCACAACTAAGCCCCAGTGGAGTTCGTCTCTTAGCACTTTACTCTATCATGATCACAAAGAACTCTTGAAACATGGAGGCAGGATAAATAATGTCAAATAGGAAAGGCTACGTTCTGCTGCATCTCGACTTACCATTTCGACCCTCTTCAACCTTGCTAAGTCTAACACTAATGAAGTGTCAGTCATTCATAAGGACTTCCTAGATAGATTCACAACTCTAGTTTTACTTTAAAGGAAATTCAAATTAATAATCACACGAGATTGAAACTCAATTAAAACATCAATTAAAAGAATCATAATAGAAGTCAATAAAACAAAATCATCCAAGGGTTTATAAGTCCAAGCACCCACTAGGGGTTTAGCTCTCCATAGAGAAATACAAAGTCAAAGATAAAATAAAAAAGTAAGTGCAAGCAATCCATAGAGATAAACCCTTGTCATCTGTGTCGATGGCCTTCAAGAGCCTCCTCATCTTCTCCAAAGACTCCTTCATCAGGCCTACAGCACACACTGCCTAATCTAAGCCATCGGAAGCTCCCCCAATAACTCTCCTCCAAAATCCCAGCAAAAAATCTCTCCAAACCCTAGCCACGCTCTCCCCAAAAGATAGGTAAAAGATAGGAAGAAGATCCCCCAAAATAAACTGTCAAAGCGGTATTTAAAGGTCTGAAATCGGGCATCCACACACCCTTGTGGAAATTCCACATGGGCTTATGGATTTCTAGGCTTTGGTTTTCCCGCACGCTGTGAACAGTAATTGCTACCGAAATGATGCTACATTGAGTTGCTATAGTAAACTGCTACAGTACTTTCGCTAAGCTCCCAACTTCAAGTTCTTCATCGAGGCCGCATGATTGGGCACACATCCATGTGTTATATCATGTCTCATCTTGCTTTCAACCACATTGACGAAGCTCTTGACAATGTTGCACAAGTTGGAACAAATGAGTGTGACTGCTTTTGTGCCCCTCCACTTTATGTATTCACTTGACCATTTTGGTGGTTGTCACACACCCACATGTCTATGAGCACAACTTGTGCCTTGATCCTTGTTTGGTCCAAGAGTTTCCTCAACAATTACGTCCATGATCTATTTTTGCTTCCTTTCTTCCAAACTTGTCTCCACAACCCTAAATGCACAAAATAACACAAATACATACAAATGAGACATAAAATTTGATAAAAGTGATGCTAAATATAAGAAAATTATACTTAGTAATACTAATATACAAACAATTATCAATGAGACTCTAATCTTCATTTATTATTAGTGTAAGGATAAGGGGGGTCAATTATAAAATAGATGTGGACCAATTATGATATTAACCACTTAAGTTATTATTAAATAGATTTATTAGAGAGACTAATCACTTGAAGTTTTATTCCATAAGATGAGAATTTATTTTTTTCTTTTAAAGAAAAAGATAAATTGTGTTCATCGAAATAATAAATGGGTGAAATTTAAAACTCCATTTTTAATATAAAAAATAGTGATTTAGCAAATATGCGACTTTGTTGTTTAAACTTTGGTAGGCCTGATTAATTTTATTTGCAAATCAAAATCTAGAATCTTGTGATCATCAATTTTGTTAAGTAATATATAAATACTTTGTTAATTACTTGTAAATTTCAAATATTTATTTCTTAATATTAAACTAATTTACACTATTTTATTAAAATTCAATATCTTTTTGAATTGTAAATTATAGAAATTTATAAATATTATTTTGTCATATTTACTTGTTTAAATGAGGAGGGAAATATGTTTAAATATATACTACTTTTGTGATTATTACAACTTATTTTTTGATATGTCAACAATTTCGAATTTAAAGAGTTGTTTCCTTGTTTGTAGGCCAAGGATCAATAGGTAGAAAAAGAAATCTTAACGATTGGGTAGATTTATTAATTGTTAACGAACCCGTACACATGCTTGCCTTGGAATGTTTTTTTATAAAAAGAGCTCAAGAGCTAATTTAATTAAAAATAAAAAATACGAAAAAGAAGAAGAAAATACAATAAGAAAACAGAAGGGAAAAAAAAGACTCAGAACCAAGGAGGAAGAGCAAAGAAGCTAACATGACAAGAGAAACAGTTGAGGTTACGATATGAAAGCCAAGATTTGAAATACACTTCATGATCCATTTTGTGAGTTCCGAATCTTGATGAAAAAGAGTCAGCTCATGCATACTAGAACCATCGGAGGCCAGATTGGAAGCAAAAGCAGACAAATTGTGGGGGATGGCTTAGATCTTGTAACAGCCGGCATTCACAAGAAGGAGCTGAAGTCTTCTTAAGCCATGATTAGTCCTCTAGTCATGATGAATTCTGATTGAATTGAGAGCTTCCTTTAACTCCGAATTAGAAACAAAAAATGCTTGACACAAATATCGTTCCCAATGATGTTGCTGATAGCAAATGAAAAAGAAGAGACTTTGAAATCCAACTGAGAGTAAGATTGGAGGCTACAACAATCAGCAACTAAAATACCAGCTTTAGTATTGGATATATAGAACCTTTCACCTCTTTCCCCAACTCTTCATTCCAAGAAGCAGCTGTGAAGAGAAAAGGTCCATCTTGATCTGTAAAATTTGTAACAAAAAAATTCTTGCCAATATAGGAGTTAGAGGAGTAGGAATACTGTTTAATGTGGGCAATAACTTGGTTGACAATAAGGTTGCAATAAAAAGTGTCAACCCTGAAAATATAATTGCAACGAGTTTTCCAAATTAACCAAGTAGTTATTGCTATGATAGATTTGAGATGAATTGAGCCTTTAATACCAATAGACCAGAGCCAATTACCATAGGTGAAACCATTATGAAAGTTAAAAGACAAGTGATTGTTTATTAAGGCCCACACAGGTTGAACCTTAACACAAAAATGAAAAAGATGCCTAGCTGTTTCAGTCTCTAAATCACATAAAGCACAATATCTATTAGAGCCCCAAGTTCTTATTAAATAAATAATCCTTTGTTTTGACCTTACCATAAGTTCTTATTAAATAATTAATCCTTTGTTTTGACCTTACCATCTAGCATGAGCCAGATGAAATGCTTAGCTCGACGGGCCACTATAAGGCTCCATAAAACCTTCCAGCCTTTGCACCAATCGAAATGATCTAATGTGTGATTAAAATGTGAATAGAGTTTGGGAGAAAGATGATTACCTTTGGAGTTGGAAAACCGGACCAAAGAATTAAAATAAAGAATGTCAATCCAAAACACATTATTCATCCACAAGTAAGGCTTTACTAAATGAGCATTGTTTTGCATAATCCTCAGTTGCCATATTTAAAATAAAGAATGTCAATCCAAAACACATTATGAACATTTAAATAACTGTAAATATTCTTAGCCATTAAGGATAACTTCACAGTCATAAGATTTTTAATTGAGAGACCCCTCAGCATGATCAAGTGTAAGATCTTGCCAACCAATTGAGTAAATGCCTTTTTTATAGCCACCCTTAGACTAGAAGAATTTTCTAGCTACCTTGGCAATGTCATCAAGCACAATATCAAGAATAGGATAGACAAATAGATAGTATAGAGTAATAGAAAGGAAAGAGCTATTAATAAGAATTGTTTTCCCAGTAGCAAAGATACAAGAATGATTCCAGTTAGAAATAGTTCTGTCAATTTTCTTAAGCATGAAGGAGAATTGAGAGACAGCTAATCTCCTATGTGAAATAAGAATATCCAGGTAGATAATTGGGAAAGAGCAAACTTTGAAGTTGAGAATACTACTAATACTACGACCGAGTCTTTTATTAAAATGAGCTAGAAAGAAAATCTCAGTTTTAGCATTATTAGCACATTGGCCAATTATATTCGTATAAATGGAAAAAAAGAGATTGATATTATGGGCAACTTTCCTAGACGCTTGAGAAATCAAGGGTAAGTCATCAACATACATAAGATGATTAAAATTACACTTCAGGCCAGCATTGACACCAAGATTTATATTATTTCTTAGAGCAAAATTTAGCATGGCAATCAAATTCTAAGAAGCAATAATGAAAAGATAGGAAGAAAGGAGATCCCCTTGCCTAAGACCACGGGAAAAAGATACCCACTGAGTAGGCTTTTTATATATGATAAAAGAGAAAGAAGGAGAGCTAATATATGCATGAATCCAAGAAATCCAAGTATTGGGAAATTTGATTCTAGTAAGAGTGGTGAGGATTGCATTCCAACTCATTGTATCATATGCTTTTTCTCTGTCAAATTTAATCAACATCGTAGCGGGTGGTTAATCTCATGATTCATAGAGTACACCATTTCTTGTAGAGCTATATTATTATCAAAAGGGGTGTGACCCGAGACAAATCCACATTGCTCTCTGACAACTCCCCTTGCGCGTGACCTGCAAGTGCATGGGTTTATCGAAGTAATAAATCCCAGTTGAGTGAGTATCGTATCCACAGGGAATAGTGAATAGAAATACAACGATTGCTACTTAACTATGATGAGAATAAATCAATGGTAGTGTGAATAGAATTTATATGAAAATAAATAAAAAGAAACAAGAAAGAGAGGCACAATAAAATGAGAGGAAAGACAATCGATAGAAGTCGGGTACTCGGATAATGCTCCCCCTATGACTAATATTTCAAGTGCAAGACCAACTATTATGCCTCCTAACTGATGCTTAATGAGTTGTGGAAATTCTAAAATACACGATCCCAAACTTAAGGTCAACCTTGACTAACTCTACACTATGCCCCGGTGGAGAAATCGCTCAGTCACAACACCTCACACTGTATACAGTTGCAAGAAGCTCTAGGGATTCCAAGTGATAAACCCTTTTCCTGTGTATAGTTCTAACCCTTTGGTCAAGGCAAAAGAGCTCTAGTCAAAATTAAGCCCCAGATACTAGGGATTACTTCAACGCTTCACTCTGTTGCTTGCGCAACTAAGCCCCAGTGGAGTTCCTCTCTTAGTACTTCTTCTATTGTGACCGCAAAGAACTCTAGGAAATGGCGGTAGGATAAATCACACCGGAGGGAAAAGGGGACGCTCCTCTACCTCTCGACTCACCCTCTCAACCCTCTCCAATCTAGCATTGTCTAACCCTTATGATGTGTCTCTTATCCACAAAGGTTACCAAGATGTACTCTAAACCCTAGTGTCACTCTAAGGGAGAAATCATTCAACAAACATTCAAGATTGGAACTCAATTGAAGACATCAATTAAGGAAAGCATAATAAAAGGTCAATGAAACAATAACATCCTCGGGTTTACAAAATCCAAGTACCCACTAGGGGGTTTAGCTCTCCATGGAGCAAGATACAATCAATAATGAAATCGAAAGTAAAAACATGTAATGCATAGAAAAAACCCCCTCGGTATTCATATCGATGGGTCTTGTGGAGTAGCCTCATCTTCTCCAAAGGTCCCCTTGTCAAGCATAAGGCATAGCTCGCCAGATCTGTGCCGACGAAAGCTCCCCCAATAACTAACTTTCAAGAGAATCTCGGTGTTGAAGCAGTAGAACCACTCCAAAAGACTTGTCAAAGCCTCTCTAAACCCTAGCCGACGGCCTCCCAAAAGATGGAGAAAAGTTGGAGAGAAGGATGAAAGATGGATTCCCAAATCGGTACAAGTCGTGGCTTTAAATAGGCTGGAATCGGGCATCCACACGGCCTTATAGATTTTCCACATGCCCCTGTGGAATTTCCACACAGGTGTGGGTAATTCCACATGCCCGTGTGGATTCTTTGAAATCCTAATTTTCTATATGCTGTGAACAGTAACTACTATAGTAGTTTGCTACAGTGATTTTGCTACAGTAACTTGCTATGGTGCCCCCCTCCCCGCGGGTGAAAAACAATTTAGAATCCTCTTTTCATCGAGGTAACATAAACGGGCACATGTTCATGCCGTAGATCACATTGTTTTTTCAATAAACGGGTTCATTGGTGAAGATCTTGCTATCATTGCACAAGTTGGGATAATCAAATGTGACTGCCTTTGTGCCTCTCCAAATCATTGTAAATTGCTTGAATGTATTGGATGTTGGCACACATTCACGTATCTTCAATCATAACTTGTGTCTTCGTGTTTGTTCCTTCTAAGATTTCATCAAACAATGCGTTCACGATCTACTTTGGCTTCTTTCTTCCATATTTGGTTTCACAACCCTACATGCGCAAAAGAACACAAATACACATGTATTAGGGCTAATATCTGATAAAAGTAAGGCTCATCGCAAGGAAAGAATACTTCGCATTATTAACACACAAGCACTTATCACTCTCTACCAATAAGATGAGGTAGAACATGGTTGAGCCGATTAGCCAAGATCTTAGAGATAATCTTATAATTGACATTGCACAAAAAATCAAACACATGCTTAGGATTATAGTTTTTAGGGATCATAGTGCTATATGTTCTGCCCTAAGCATAGCTATAACAGGATTAGAAAATAAATATCTGATGGCATAATATAAATGATTACCCACAAAATGCCAAAAGGAAAACCTATAGAATTCCATATTTAAACCATCAGGACCAGGGCTCTTACTAGAGGAGAAAGACAAAATAACTTGTTACACCTCATTTTTGGTGACCTCTTTCATAAGCAACTCAAAGTCATTATCAAAAACAATAACTAAGTCATCAGGAAGAGCTTGTAAAATTTCAGTAAAGCTAAAATTATGCTCCTTAGTCCACAACTTAGTAAAGAAATTAATGAAAACATTTCAATACCATCTCTATGAATATGAGTATGACCATGAGAATCATAAATATGTGAAATGGTGTTGTGATTATTATGAAGTCAAATAGCATTATGAAATAAGCTGATATTGTGATCGCCATTGTGTACCCACATCAATCTAGCTCTCTGAATTTACTTTATAGAGGTTTTCCTTTGAAGAGAAACAAATCTGTTATACATGGTCCATAAATCAATATGAGAGCTATCATCTGAAATATTCAAGGCATCATTGATCTCAGCTTCTTTGATCTTCTAATTAAGAGTATTCAACTCTGATTCAATTAAGCTCATGCCTTTTGCCCTCCAAGTAATCAACTGAGATCTAGTCCAAGTAACCAAATGCGAAAATGCTTGCATGGGAGTAGAATAAGGAGAGGAGGTATAGATATTGTTTATGATGTCATGACAAGAGAGATTCTTAAACCAATAATTATCAAAATGAAAATATTGTTTTAAATGAAACTACGGGAAAGAGCAAAAAGTAACATGGGAGCATGATCTGAAAATATGTGAGATAAGTGCTTAACATGGTAGGAATCAAACTTGGAGGACCAATCAAAATTAATCAAGCAATGATCAAGTATGGCCCAATGTCTAGCTATACCAACTTGATTATTGCACCAAGTAAACTTCAAACTGACAAAATTCACATCTAACAGTTAATTATTAGAAATAAATCTAGAGAACAAATTAGCATTGTGAGCATAGTAAATATAAGAACCCTTTTAAATTCGCTCAAATCAGCGATAGCATTAAAATCACTAAATAAAGTCCAAGGTAGGTTCTATTAGGATTATGCCCTCGAAAGGAAATGATGATACTTGTATTAGGCCATTTCATTTATATTATACATTCTTATTATTATAGGTATTTATTTTGATGTTCATATAAATCTTGTGATGACATTATAATTAGTTTTAAATATCATAGTTCATGTGTATTAAGTTAAACCTTCTGCTCTTTGTGGGATAAAAAGGAGAGCACTAGAAGGGTTTAATACTTATACACTTAAATAGTTCGCAAATTGGAGAACCACTAATTGGGTGTTAAAAGTTGGTAAGGATTTGTATGACATATACTTTGACAAAGAGTGCTAGTTAAACACTATGAAATAATGAGAGCATATATCATAAATGTATCAATGGGATTGGTGTATTCGAACATGACTCAAAACAAACCAATCACATGGGTTTACGCTTTGACGGTAAATGATTGGGATTGTTGGGTATGATCATTTTAGTGGACCTTAGACCTAAGGTATCATGATCACAATATATTTGTTATGACTAGTCTATTACTAGAGTCGTTAGGCTTAGTTTACCTTTTGGTAGAGCCAACCTCGAAGTGTACCTATGTTGGGTAAGTAGCAGTTATGAGTGAGCACCAAGAAGGAATTCATTCTCTCAGAATTAAACGAGTTAGTCTCCTATACAACTAAGTATGTGAGATTAGAAGACCTTAGCCAAGGCAGTCAAACTAATAGTGTGGAACACGAAGGGTAGTTTGGTAATCTCACTCCACTATAGTTATTTGCATATGATCAAGTTCAATGAGTTTGACTATTACCATAACTCTCACTATGTTGGGATACAAGAACGAAAGGTTTATACAAATATGAAAATCATATCGGAAAGGTTCATGATGATTTACTCATTCGTGTTCAATTGGGTTACGACATGGGGCCACCGCTGTTATAACCAATTTTTTTTACTGTAGCTATGTTAGCTTAGTACTGTAGTTGTTTTTAGCCAACACTGCAGTAGCCTATTACTGTAGCAGCACGAATTCTTCATTACTTCTTTCTTCTTTTCTTTTTCTTCTTCTTCTTGCTTTACAGCATTTGGCTGAACACCTCAACCTTGGAGATATTTTTTCCTGTGACTTGTTTCCGGAGGACCAAGCTAGAAATTTCTTCCTCCCTTGCTTGTGAGTACTTTAATAAGTCTTGACTCAAGTTTTAGGCCGTATTTTACTCCTATTTCATCATTTTGAATTCTTTGATAACCTATGGTTTGAGTTGACTTTAGGCTCAAATAGAAACTAATGCCGTTGTTATTTATTTGTGTGAATGCTTGTAAAGAAATTTCTTGATTTGATGATGTAAATCAGGAGGAAACCATTGCATAGCATTTTCTTGGTTACTGTAGTAATCCCGAGTTTATAGTATTACCAGTGTACTTTTGTTGTTACTTTAATTTCTATGGTTTAGAGTGAAGCTCAATACCTTAGGAATTCAATAGTAACCTGAGAAGAAAGTTTTGAGTTAATCCTAGCATTGTTTGAGGGTTGTGAGTTAATGTGTCCTAGGGTTTCATTTCTTTTGATTGGTATTCTTTGTTTAATTCTAGTTATTGCTTGTGTGTGTGCGTGCTTTGGCTAGGAGTTGAGTGCTCGCCTCGAGGTTGTGTGCTGGCGGAGGATTAGATCATTCGGGAATATTAAATCATCTAAGTTGTGAGTGGACTTTGTGATGCATAATTCTATTAGAGTATTACTTATAAATCTATATTGCTTTATTTTAAAGTTTTCCTTGGTTTATCACAACCAATCAATGTTTTGAATCGATTGGGAATGAGTTTCTATATCACTGATGCATTTATGAAATTCTTGATGTTCTAATGAAAATATTATTGATTGTGCCTGTATTTGAATTTGGATTGATTTATGAGGCTCTGGTTATTATATCATACTTTTAACATTGGCAAATATGGGAATGGCATCTTATTCTGGATATTTAAAGGTTGTCCTAGTTATGGATTCTTTGATAAGGCATGCATGTATTGCATTATTTTGGTTGGTGACATCCTACTGCAGCAGGCTGTTTCTATGCCCAACCTATTAAGGTGGCGTGGAAGACCCGCTGAATTATTGATCTAGTTCAGGTGGGAGTGGAGAGCCCTGATTGGATAATCATTTGGAAGCTGGGGTCACTATATGATGAACCAATGGGTCAACGTTAAGGCCATGAGTACCTTGACCGCTCTAAACCTAGCCGTTCGTGGCCACGGTGAAGGTTTTGAGAGATTCCTAGACCACTACTTGCTGGTTGCATTGCAGTGTCATCTTAAATTTGTGGTGAGTGGGTGAAGCCCAGCTGTCACTCTTAGGAGAGCAATATTCCACAAATTCGATTTAACGCCGAATATTATGTGTTCCATATCATTTATAGTGTCATCTTAAATTTTTGGTGAGAGGGCGAAGCCCAGCTATCACTCTTAGGAGACAGTCTCTCACAAATTTAATTTGGCGACGAGTATTATGTGTTCTATATCTTTTATAGTGTCATCTTAAATTTGTAGTGAGGGGGTGAAGCCCAGCTGTCACTCTTAGGAGAGCAGTCTCCAGAAATTTAATTTGTCGATGAGTGTTATGTGTTCCGTATCTTTTATACTGTCATCTTAAATTTGTGGTGAGGGGGCGAAGCCTCGCTATCACTTTTAGAAGAGCAGTCTCCCACAAATTTGATTTGGCGATGAGTATTATGCATTCCATATATTTTATAATGTCATCTTAAATTTGTGGTGACGGGTGAAGCCCAACTGTTACTCTTAGGGGAGCAAGTCTCCCCCAAATTTAATTTGACGATGAGTATTGTGTTTTATGCATTTTGAAACTCACATTATATATGTTGTTATATACCAAAATGTCGTGACCTATATGTTTTATTGTAAAAACATGGCTTGATCTTCAACTTGTTTTAATGTTTAAAACCTGTGTATTGTATTTTGGAAAATTGTTTGTTGAAACCGTAGTTGATGAAAAGGTATCTTTTATGCTATCTTTGGTTTTATTGCACATGTGATTACTATTATATGTCATTAAGTTCTAATGTATGAGTATTGTTGGTAAAAGCTTATTCTGGTAATTTGTCTTGATTATTTTGATATATCCTTTAAGAGTTGTGCTAACCCACTCACTAAGTGACTTAGTTTGCTCACCCTCTATCTACCTTTTTTAGATTTCAGATTTTAGAGGCGATGCAAAATGGTGGAGTGCTAGGCATGGCTCGTATTGTTTAACTTTCTTTTTCTACAGTCTTGTATATTTGTATCTGTGGGCATGTTTGCATTGTATAACATTCATGGATCCACTACTACCGTTAGGTTTTGAAAATTAGTATTGTTATTGCATGTTCTACTTTATAGGTTATCTTGGTTGTGTGATGTATTATTTAACTTTTGAATTCATTTTATTTTATTTGTGAGTGTGTAGCTTCCTCTCTATATATTTGTATTACGTAGCCTTGGATATTCCTGCTTGTGAATACTCTGTTCAGGTTAATTGATTTCTTGTATATTGTTAGCCTTGCGGTGACTTAAGGGTCGAGTGGTAGGGTATCCTTCATTGGGTTGTCGCGGTGGTTGTTGCATCCCGGGGCCCACGGGTCGGAGTGCGACAAGAGGGCTATCTAGGTGCTACCCAAGTCCTTGGGTATCCTCCCATTGCCAATCAGAATGAGCCTAGGGAGTCACGCTTAAAGGGATAAAAAGCAGTCTCGTTTTTAGTGTAGGTGTAAAATTATCAATTTATAATTTTACTTCATGGGATGAGTGAAATTGTAAATTGGTTTTGGATTTTTATCTTAAGTTAAATTTTGATTTAATTTCGATGAAGTAGAATAGATAATCCAAATTATAAGGACTCAAAGACAAAAGTGGTTTTAGTTACATTAGAGCTCATATTTCTAATAGAACTTCTATGATAATGTTTATTATATTATTAAGGTTCATATTTTGAATCGGACTTTATAATTGAATAATGTTTATCATATTATGAAGGTTCATATTTCAAATAGTACTCATAATTGAATAATGTTTATCATGTTTTAAGAAGTCTCTATAAATATGACTCCTCTCTAACCCTTGAATCAATCAATTAATTCTCTAGTGAAAAAAATCCCCTGGCTCTCTCTTCCTCTCTAACCCTAGCTGCTATTTGGAGAAGAAGAGGAGATTGTTTCTTAATTCCGACATGTAATCTAGAGGCGTGGGACTTTTGTTGGGCGCTAGGAGATCTATGGTAATTTGGTGATGTTATTTAATTTTGCAATACTACCTAACAGGTTCGACTTACTTATGCCTGATAATTCTTTCCATAGTAGCATCTATTCTAAAGTCTGAGTTGAGTTATAGATGACCAAGAGCACCTAGTCAGAGTTATTACCTGCAGAAATAACCAAGAATAAGGAAAACCTAGATCTCACAACTAGAGAAACCAAACCAGTTTCTTTTCGGCATATTACAATTATCCCCCCAGAGTAGCCATCGGCTTCTATGTTCCCAACTCTAGTTTAGATCAATTTTGGTAACAAAGTGATCAACACGATCCTCATTTGCTCTAGTCTTCACAAGATAGATAATATGAGGCTTGGTTTTTTTCATCATTTGAATAACTCGATAAACATAAGCATGAGAAAATAAGAGAGAAATGAGTTAGAAGACATTCTGATAGGATGAGGGTAAGACAAAGAGCACTAAAGGAACAACTGCCAGGCTTACGCCTCTCCCAAACCCTTGTTGACTCTTCCTTTTTTATGGGTGGCTTCCAGAGAATGAGGGATTTTTCGAGTTAACAACTCCTTTCTTACACTGTGTTGGTAATGATCTAACATCATTGAGTCATCTTGTTCTTCAAACTCTTGAATTTCTTCATCTTATTCATCATTTCCACTCATCCCTTGATCAGAAAGATCCGATGAAGAGGAAGAAGAAGCGATAGCGGCTTTAACTCTCTCGATGAGTAACATATGGTTCTACGGGTCTTGATTAGGGTTTTTCTTTGACCGATGACTGATCAAAAGATCTCAGTTTTGGTGGAGAAACACCCAAGTATGAATGTTATTTAACCAGGTCCTCTAAAGTTTTCTTTTTGTGTTATATATTTTATAATGCCTTGGAACTCATTTAGGTAATTAATTGGGGTAAATTTCTTGGTTGGGTACTAACTTTTGGACAAATCTCACTTTGAGCACAAACCTTCAATATGTACCAAAGTAAGCACTAAGTTTCTATTCTCTTTCACCGACTGAGCACTTGGCCCTTTTCGGTGAGAAACTTATGATGTGGCCACCGGATCGCTTGCGTGGACTCCTATTTTCCACGTAAGAGGCTATTCTGGAGCCGTCCACATCAGCGACTTATCCACATCAGTGCGAAAGTATCCATGTCGGCTATCACGTAGGCATCTTTGACATCTTTCAAGTGAGCACTTACCTTCAAATCGTTTAACCCTTTTCAACCTAGTTTTTTACAGGGGTCACAAGGGTGAAATTGGAGGCGTTCATGTACCAGTTGATGCATCTAAGTGAAGATGAGAAAGAAGCATGATAGTTTTAGTGACAAGTAATGTAGAGATTAGGCCGGAAGTCCATCAGAACAAAGAGGGAGTTTTGGCAAACAGTGCATCTGAAGGAGAAGCATCATGGTGATCGACTCGGCCATAAGGCCGTCGGAGTTGGAACCACCAATTTACCATAAGTTAAATTTAATGTTACGGGTCTGTACAAATGGAATTATTGTTGATGTTAGGGTTCGAATGTTTATTATTTTCAAATCCATGTGCAGTTCTGTGGGTTTAGCAAAATTTTTGACACATTGTATATGTAAAACTGTAGAATTTTTATTGTTTAACTAGACAAGTGCATTGTATGTTAAGTATTGAGTTTATCATGATTAGTGTTTAATTTCTTGAGATTTATTCTTTGTGTAATTAAAGGATAAGTTTTTTTGTTTCCTCTCTTGGGTTATGAATAGAGTTTGGTGTTACTGTTTTATGAACTCTTGAGTTTATCATGGCTATTGCTGAATTTAAGTTTTTCCCCCTGTTTTATGATTAGATATTCTAGGATTGGTATGATTTATTGTGATTATGAGCAGAACTTTGAGTTGAGAGACTTGTAACGCATTAACTTCAATGTCTCTAGACAGATAAGTTGTTAGCTCTTGTGTTAGTGATGATTATTGTTCAATTTCTTGTATCAATGTTAGATGAGTTTGTAAGTGAAGTTATATTTCTTTCCTAATTCTAGGTTTATTTATGATTCTAAAAAGAACTAAAAGTCTTTACCAAGATTTTAGTGTCATTCTATCTAATGCATTGCGTTTGATATATTTGTTAATCTTTGAAAGACCTAGAGATGATAATTTGATTGATGACACATAACCTGGTAATGATATCAATTTTTGCCCAACTTTTGACTTCCACCCATGCTGTAATGATAACAATCATCATATTTTCTTAGATCCAAATAGAAATATAACCGTATTGTAATGAATGATTAATTACATTTTTTTATTTTGTATGTTTCTATCATTTTTAAATCATCAATTAAGTTAAGTAATACATGTTTGGCCATTTTAATCCTACCATGCAACTCAGACTGCTTCACTCTATTGTTCTTCCACATAGTAAACAATAAAGTGAACATGTCTCCACCAAAGTTAGCAGGATATGTTGATTTTTGTTGCCATGAAAAAATGTCTTTATTAGAAATAATAGCCATGGCACAAGAACTAAATTTAGATGTGGATGACTATAGTTTCTATTGGATGGATTACCAGAGTGATAATATGGGGAAGAGAGATTAAAACTGATGCAGATGCTTTAGAAATGGTCCGAAGTGTTGAGTTGCATGGTGAGGTGAATATCACTGTTAGGGTCAATAAGGAACTGCCACAAATTTTCTGTGATACAAATTATGAGGAAAATTCAGGGCAAAAGAATTTTGATGATAAGGACCAGGATGATAATCAAAGCATAGATAAGAATGAAGGCTGTATGGACCAGGACCGAGAACAGAATGAAGATCAAAGTATGGATTAGGTTGTAGAGCATAATAAGGACAATGTAGATGTTGAACCTGGCAATGGTCTGTATGACTCAGATTATAGTCTTAGTGGTGAGGAAAATGATTTACATGAGGTTAGTGGTTAAGGGCCTGTAAGAGATGGCGATGACTATGAGAGTGAGTATAAGGCTTTAGAAGAACTGCATTCCTATTCTTCAACAGATGAGGAAGATGTGGTTGCAAGTAGACATAAATAGTAGACATAAATATGAAGAGTTTGTTGAGGAGTTTGATATGAAAGGCCCACAGTCTAAAGTTGGTATGAATTTCAGACCAAGTAACAACAAAAGGTGTAAGGCAATATGCAGTAAGATATGTCCTTTTTATTTGTGGGCTGCTCCAATGATTAAGGACAAGAATATAGTTTAAATCAAGTCAGGAATCCTGACATATGAATGTTCCAGACAGCATAGGATAAGGTATGTGAATGCCTAGTGGATTGCAAACAAGTATTTGGAACAATTTAGGGCTGATCCTAACTGGTCTATTGCTGAGATTATTCAAGAAGTTAGGACCAATGAGGAGGTTGAATTAGTACCTGCAAGGCCTGGAGAGCAAAGGGTATTGCAAGAAGTTAAATTCTTGTTACAATTATTCATACAGCTTGATAGATGGTAAATTTTATATGTATAATTTAATGATATTTCCTTTCCTGCTTAATACAGGTTAATAGATGGTGATGAGAATGATCAAATAAGAAGGCTGTAGGACTACAGTCTTATAAGTGCTTGTGCGATATGAATGCGAACCGTTCATTCCTTATGTTGAGCATTACTTTTCTCAGGTTTTTACACTAATATATGTGTTTTTATGTTACTTTTATGTAAGTAGGGTTGTGAGGCTGAGTATGAAGGAAATAGGCCAATGTGGATCATAATGCATCTATTTTGGACGAATTCTTGCTAAGGTTCAAACGCGAAGACATAGGTCAGGTGTGAGATGCTAGAGTGTGTGCCAACCTCCTCGTATTCGAGTGGGCACATCCATTTGGAGGGGCACAAAGGCAGTCACACTCGAGCATTCCGATTTATGCACATAAGAACAAGAGTTCCACCAACATGTATATCATTGAAGAAGCAAGTGATTCACGATGTGAACGTGTGCCCGTTTGCGTTACCCCGATGAAAGTATGGAATTGGGAAGCTATTCAGGTCGAATACTGTAGCAGAGCACCGTAGCAACATTGTAGGTACTGTAGCATCACTGTTCACAGCCGGCCGAGAAACTAGAGAAACAGAGAATCCACACGGGCGTGTGGAAATTATCCACGCCCGTGTGGAAATTTCGCACGGGCGCGTGTAGCGTCCACGCCCATGGAGTCGCCCGATTCTAGCACTATTTAAAGCCGATTCAGACCCGATTTTGGTATTCTTTTCTCCATCTTTTCCCCAACTTGCGAGAGGGCTTCAGCTAGGGTTTCGAGGGGTATTGGCCAAGGTTTTGGAGAGGTTCTACAGCTCTAACATTGTCATTCCTTAGGAAGAAGGTTGGTAGGGGAGCTTCCGTTGAGGCGTATCCTATACCGGACGAGGGAATCCTTGGATGACGAGTAGAGGACTTTCCACAAGACCATCGACACGACCATCGAGGGGGTTTCTTTATGGATTCATTACTTTTACATTCTATTTCTTTGTTGTACTTAGCTCCATGGAGAGCTAAACCCCTAGTGGGTACTTGGATGATTGTGAACCCTAGGATGTATTCGTTTCATTGAACTTCTTTATTATGCTTTCAATAAATTGATATTTATTGTGAGTTCCAACCTTGAATGCTTGATTGTATGAACATTTCCCCTAGAGTGACACTAAGGTTGAGAGTTCTTGTTGGTAACCTTGTGAGTGAGTGACACACCACGAGCGTTAGATAAAGCTAGATTGGAGAGGTTTGAGAGGATGAGTCGAGAGGTACAGGAGCGTCCCCTTTCCCCTCTGATGTGATAGATTCTACCTTCGTTCCTCAAGTTCTTTGCGGCCATAATAGAGTGAATGGTCTAAGGGATGAACCTCCGCTGGGGCCTAGTTGCGCGTGTAATGGAGTGAAGCGTTGAGGTGATCTTACTATCTAGGGCTTAATTGTGGCTAGGGACCTTCCGCCTGGACCAAAGGGTTAGGTCTATAATTAGGAAGAGATTTATCACTTGGAATCCCTAGAGCTCATTGCATCTCTATGCGAGTGCGAGGTGTTGAGATTGTTCGATTTCTCCTCCGGGACATGTGTAGAGTTAGGCATAGTTGACCTTAGATTTGGGACTATGTATGTAAGGATTTCCACGACTCACCATTGCATTGATTAGGAAGCATAATATAGGGCTCTTGCACTTGAAGTGATTATCCTAGGTGAAGCGTTATCCGAGTACCCCATCTTTATCGATCGCCTTACCCTATTCTTTACTTTTGCTCTCTCACTTGTTGATTTTATTTTTGAGAATTGAATTATTTCCACACTTATCACTGTTGATATTCCACATAGCTAAGAATCAAATTAAGTGTTTTTACTCCCTACTGCCTGTGGATTCGACCCCGCTCACCCGGGATTATTACTTCGACAAACCCGTGCACTTGCGGGTTATATGCAAGGGGACCTTGTCAAGTTTTTGGCGCCGTTGCTGGGAAATAGATGTTTGGAGATACTTTGCACTTTGTTTTCTTAGCTATTTCACCTCACATTCTATTTCATATCTTCTTATTCTATCATCGTTCTGATTTTCTTTTTCTTTTTCTTTCTTTTTGGTGCAACTCCAGTTTATGACCCAAGGGAATCCATCAATATTGATTGAAGGAGACCCTGGGCTTGAACATACACTTAGAAGAAAAGGGAAGGAACTCGTGCAAGAACAAGCATAATCCGACTGATTTGGAAGTAGAAGAATCGAAAAACATGGCGAACGTAATGAGCAACAGCGATCACTATCCGATTATGCGGCACCTTCGATGTTGGGGACACAATCGAGTATTTTGCGTCGCCCAATTACAGCTCAGAACTTCGAGCTAAAGCCGACATTCATCCATATGTTGCAGCAGTCCGCACAATTCAATGGTTTGGCCGATGAGGATCCAAACAGTCACATAGAGAGCTTTCTCAAGGTGTACGATATGCTGAAGATAAATGGGGCGACGGATGATGCCATCAAATTGATAGGCTTCCCATTTTCCTTGAAGGGGAGAGCGAAGCAGTGGCTACACTCATTACCTAGAGCATCAATCACTACATGGGAGGAGATGGTAGAAGCTTTTCTAGCCCGTTATTTCCCTCCCGGAAAATCAGCCAAGCTTAGGAATGAGATCTCATCCTTTGTTCAGTTGGAATTGGAGTCTCTATTTGAGACATGGGAAAGGTTCAAGGAGCTCCTGAGAAAGTGTCCGCAACACAGATTCCCGGAGTGGATGATTGTTCAAACCTTCTACAATGGTTTGAACCCGAGTACAAGGCAACTCTTAGATGTGGCAGCAGGAGGTACCTTAGGTAGCAAAACCCCCGACGAGGTACGTCAATTGATTGAAGAAATGGGGTTAAATAGCTACCAGTGGAATGCTAGGCAGAAGAAAAAGGTTGCCGGTCTCCATGAAATTGATGCGGTAACCTCATTGGTGGCGCAAGTAGAGAGTCTGAGTAAGAAGCTAGATCTCATAGCTTAGAATAGAGTTGCGGCCATGACCAATTGCACCGGTTGTGGTGGAGGACATGCTCCTTCCAATTGCCCGATCGTTATTGGTGATGTTTCTTCAGTGGAGAATGTTGACTTTGTAGGTAATGGCATGAGACCTCAAGGGAACCCATATAGCAATACTTACAATTCAGGTTGGAAGAATCATCCCAACTTTTCATAGAGTAATCAAGGACCACAAAAGACCATGGGGTCATCGGGTTTTCAATAACAACAACAAGCCCCTCAAGTGGAAAACATAATTTCAGGCTTGGAAACCTGAATGACGGATTTAGAGAAGCACTTGGCTAGATTTATTCAATCTGCAAATACATGGTTTGAATCAGTCGAGGCTACACTTCGCAACCACACCGCCTCTTTGCATAACCTTGAAAATCAGGTGGGGTAAATTGCGAAGTCACTTTCCGAAAGACCATATGGAAGTTTACCAAGCAACACGGAAACCAATCCGAGAGAACATGTGAAGGCGATCACTTTGAGAAGTGGTTGTGAGGTTGAAGGGAGGCTTCCGAGTGAGAAGCCGAAAGAACATGCACCCGAGGTTGTAGAGGTTGAGGAGGGAGCAAACAAAGAGAAAGAGGTGGCACCCCCACCCTTCCAGCCAAGAATCCCTTATCCCTCTAGATTGAAAAATGACCAAGGGGATGAACAGTATAAAAAGTTCCTGAGTCTGTTCAAGCAACTCCACATCAACATTCCTTTTGTAGAGGCATTGGCTCAAATGCCTAAGTATGCGAAGTTCCTGAAGGACTTGTTGACTAACAAGAGGAAGTTGGAGGAGAGTGCTTCAGTGGTGCTAGATGCTTCATGCTCGGCGGTGTTGCAAAAGAATATGCCGAACAAGAAGAAAGACCCGGGAAGCTTCATCATTCCGTGTAATATCGGCAACTTAGGTGAGGAAATGGCATTGGCAGATTCAGCGGCATGTATCAACGTCATGCCATACACTTTCTTCCAAAAGCTAGGCTTAGGAGAGCCTAGGCATACTCGGATGACTTTACAATTAGCGGACCGAATGGTGTGACATCCGAGAGGCATCATTGAAGATGTCCTTGTTAAAGTGGACAAGTACATTTTTCCGGTTGACTTTGTAGTGCTAGATGTCGATGAGGATGCAGATGTACCCTTGATACTTGGGAGACCATTCTTGCGGACTTCCAAAGCATTGATTGACATGGACGGCGGAGAGCTCACATTGAGAGTTGGAAACGACAAGCTCACATACTGCCTTGCTGAAGCCATGCGGTATTCTCTTGATTTTGATGACACTTTATACTTTCTAGAAACTACTGATGAGCTTGTTGATGAATACATGCAGGAAATGTTCAACCCGGATCCGTATGAAGGTTTGTACGACCTAGAGGAGATCAATGAAGTAATGATGCTTGGGTCGACTAAAGAAGTAACATCTACCCCGGGGATATTTAAGAAGGTGCTCCGGAAAATGAAGAGGGCTAGGAGACGCCACCGAAAACGCTCCAAGACTGTTGGAGACGTACATGAGCCAAGAAAGTTGGATGAACCATTGCTAGGGGGTCCGAAGCCCGATAGTACACCCTCTACCCTCAAGAGACTTTGCTCATCATGCTTTCAAGTAATGGGTAAGAGGGCAACCTTCATTCATGAACCCCCGTGAGGTAAGAAAGATACGTCAAGCTTAGTGACGTTAAACAAGCGCTTCTTGGGAGGCAACCCAAGTGTTTACTGTTTTCCTATCTCTTTAGTTTAGTTTGTTTGCATGAATAAACTATTAAGTGTTGGTGTTTTAATGTTTAGATGCTTGTGCAGCGATTTTGTTGTGGGTTTTAAAATTCATCGTGTGTTTTATGAAGAATTGGCAAAATTTGGTCGTTTGGGTTCTTTTTCATGTTTTTATCTGGTAAATTTTGCATAATAGCCAGGCTCTGAGTGTGTAAACATGTTCAGAGAATTTTTGCAGAGCCTGCCGATTTTTCTAAGTCATACAGAGAAAACACACGGTCGTGTGGAATTTTCACACGCCCGTGGGTGTGTATTGTGAGCTCATGCAGAGACGGGACAGGGGCGTGTGACTGCCCCTATGGACGACCATGCGAACATCGTACGCCCATGGACACTCGCACGCAGCGTGGGAATTCCCCGCAGTTAGGCAGATTTTCCCGAGAGCACACAGGGGCGTGGACTCGCCCAAGTGGACGACCTTGTGAACCATACACAGGCGTGGGTAATTTTCACATGCCCGTGCGAAACTCTGCAGGGTGTTCCCTCCATCCCGAGAAGACACAAGGGTGTGCGGCTGCTCCTGTGAATTGGGCATGTGAATGTCCACGCCCGTGGGGAATTTTCGCACGGGCGTGTGGAAGACTTGATATTTTTCTCGGATGTCCAGGGAAGCCACAGCGGCGTGAATCTACCCTTGTGGGTCGGGCGCACGGGCGTGGATAATTTTCGCACGCCCGTGCGAGAGCAGTCAGAGTCAAAGGAGCATTTTTCTGAGAAAGCACAGGGACGTGTGTACGCCCCTGTGGCGTTCTTGAAGTGAGGCGCACGGGCGTGGGGAATTTCCACACGCCCGTGTGGATGCGCAGAGTTCTAAGAGACGCGATTTTCTCCTTAAAAACCTTGTGATCCGTCTCATTCTTCATTTCCAGTCACCGGAAGATGAATTCTGATCATCTTCTAGACCGTTCATCGCTGTTTGGAGGATTTTTTCTTCACAGATCTTACCGATTTTCAGAAATTTTTCACATTTATTCCTTCAGTATCCTTTTCATCTTTTTCTTTCTACGCCAACTAAGGTTTTTCACAGATTGAATATCTTTAATTGTGAATTTTCATGCATGATGAATGTTTAGTAAGCATCTAGAAGTGGCTTTAAATTGAATTGTTAACAGTTGTTGTGCACCCGTGCGAGAGTTTCACGCTCTGCAGATCCACACGGGTGTGGGTAATTTCCACAGGCCTGTGTGGAATTCTGCAGTATATTGCTTATGAGATTTTTTGATTGTTTCTTTCTTTTGTATTACAGATATGGCACCTCGAGCGAAGAAGAACGAAGTGAAGCGCTCCAGACTCACCCCACCCGAGCCGATACATATGGAATTCTCGAACTCCGAGCATCAGGCTCGCTTCGAGAAACTTTCAGCACTCGGGTTTGGTTAGACTTGCTTCGCGGATTTGCAAGTGCTTAGAGATATTCAGCAGGGTGATGAGGTGATTAATAAGATTGACGAGATGCTAGCAGTGGGAAGCTGGAGGAGGCTGCTGACGATTTGTGAGCCAGCTTACAGCGCATTAACGCTAGAGGTTTTAGCGTCCTTTGAGTTTCGATTGATGCATGGGAGAGTGGACACTACAGAGGCGATACAGTTTCGGGCATTCGGACATCCGTTCTCCATGAGTGTCACTAAGTTTTCGATTAGGACGGGCCTGTACGATGTCGCTTATACAGGTACCGTGGAGTATGGACGATTACCAGCAGATTTTCCAGTGTCAGTCATTCCATATCATGCGTATAGGCTTGTGTGTGGACATGGGGAGTACGAACCGGGATTGTCGAAGGCCTCTAGTTTATCCCGGTTCAGTTACAGATACTTGCACGCAGTCATCAGCAGGTCCGTGACAGGTCGAGCAGATAACACAACTGCTTTGACCAAGCTGGATTTGCTCTTTTTATACTCCATGGCCCGCAATGTACCACTTCACTTGGGGTGCATATTAGCGGATGTTCTATAGTACCATGGTCATTCGACGAGAGTAGGTTTACTATTTGCTGGTCCCTATATCACCAGACACATTTTGGGAATGGGTTTGGGCGACGCTCTACGTGGTGCTGAGAGGACAGTTATGCCCACTCCTCTTGAGTTTGATACGATCAGAATGATGGGGCTGGTACAGAGGTTTGGGCCACGGGTCTATATTCTCGCTACAGCTACCGTTGAGACCACCAGGAGCGAAGGAGATACTGCGGGGGGTGTCCAGCAGACTTCTTCACCTTCTATAGCACCGGGTACTCGAGCCTATGATCGTATTGAGAGGCTGGAGACCGATGTTAGAGAGATTCTGACTGAGGTAGCGGAACTCCGGGCTATGCAGTCGGCGCAGTACTCAGATCTTATGGCCCGGTTCGACTTCCTACGAGATCTCCTGAGATCCAAACCCTCAGTTCCTCCAGCAGCTCCATCCTCGACCCCAGCACCGGTGGACCCACCATGTGCTTCGTCAGCAGCAGCAGTAGCATAGGAGCCCGAGAGCGACACCGACATTTGACACTTGACTTCTGAGTTTATGTTCATTTTGCATTATCGAGTTGTATTCATTGCTTCATCTTTTATATACACTTGAGTTATTTTGTCTTTATTGAGCTTCACTGAACCCCCTCGTGTATGCGTGCAGATGGTCTTGTCTTCTTGGGAATTGAGACTTAGTCATGGGCACAGCCAAGATGCTTAGGCACTTGGCCGTGTGAGCTTCACAACCCGTCGGAACACTACTGCCATGGAATTAGCTTCATCAAACGCAACACTAGGAGTCAGGGGAGTATTGTTTTGATTGCTTCTCCCACATTTATTTTTGAATGATATATTTTGAGTGAGCTTGCATGTGTACATTGAGGACAATGTACAACTTAAGTGTGGGGGGGAGTTTCATAATGCGCACATCTTCTCTATTGTTCTTGATTGATATATGCTCACATAGACAATGGCAGTTCACCTTAGATGCAACGATTGTATTCTTAAGTCTAGGAGAATTGTTAACATTGAATGTTTTCATGCTCTAGTTCTTGCTTGAATTTTTAGGAATTTTTGCCCGATTTACACTTAGTGCACTACTCACTCTTTGAATTTTATTGGAAACTCATGTTCGATGTTAAAGGGACTAGTTAGGTTTATTTTCTTGTGATAAAAAAAATGAAAATGAAAAGAAGGAACAAAATAGTTTTATTGTTTATTTGTATTTGTTGGGTGGAAAGAGCTACCAACCATGAAGTATGAAGCTACTCTCACAAGTCGGATACTAGTTATGCCCTAATGAGAGAAAGAGCTATCTCATAGGATGAGTGAAAGCTACCACTCGGGTAGAAAGAGCTACCACCTCGAAAGTGTGAAAGCCACCTTAGCGGCCGCTTTGGAAAGGGCTACCTTAGAGGATGTGTGAAGCTACTACCATCTTTTAAAAATTTTTTTATCACTTTTTGTAGATAAATAAGTCCCTTGTACTTAGAACTTTGAGGAGTATAACTTGGGTTGCTTTGAGTGAGTTCACACACTTACACGAAATTCGGGTTTGTTGTCCTTTTTGATTCAAGTTTTTAGCTAGAGCATTGATTTTTCGTATTTAGTATTGAAATTTTCCTTACTTGTAGAATGCTATCTTTGTATACTTTGGTGAACCTAAGGCCAAGCACTTTCAATATTTTCTTCATGGATGCACAGAATGTTTTAATGTTTGCTTGAGGACAAGAAAAAGCTTAAGTGTGGGGGAGTTTGATAAGTGCTTGTGCGATATGAATGCGAAGCGTTCATTCCTTATGTTGAGCATTACTTTTCTCAGTTTTTTACATTAATATGTGTGTTTTTATGTTACTTTTATGCAGGTAGGGTTGTGAGGCCGAGTATGAAGGAAATGGGCCAATGTGGATCATAATGCACATATTTTGGAGGAGATCTTGCTAAGGTTCAAACGCGAAGACATAGGACAGGTGTTAGATGCTAGAGTGTGTCCCAACCTCCTCGCATTCGAGTGAGTACATCCATTTCGAGGGGCACAAAGGCATGCTCACTCGAACATTCCGTCTTATGCATACAAGAACTAGAACCCCACCAACATATATATCATTAAAGAAGCAAGTGATTCACGATGTGAACGTGTGCCCGTTTGCGTTACCCCGATGAAAGTATGGAATTGGGAAGCTATTCAGGTCGAATACTGTAGCAGAGCACCGTAGCAACATTGTAGCATGCACTGTAGCAGCACTGTCCACAGCCGGCCGAGAAATTAGAGAAACAGAGAATCCACACGGGCATGTGGAAATTATCCACGCCCATGTGAAAATTCCGCACGGGTGCGTGTAGCGTCCACGCCCGTGGAGTCGCCCGATTCCAGCCCTATTTAAAGCCAATTCAACCCCGATTTTGGTATTCTTTTCTCCATCTTTTCCCCAACTTGCGAGAGGGCTTCGCTAGGGTTTCGAGGGGTATTGGCCAAGGTTTTGGAGAGGTTCTCACGGCTCGACATCATCATTTCTTAGGAAGAAGGTTGGTAGGGGGAGCTTCCGTCGAGGCGTATCCTATACCGGACGAGGAAATCCTTGGACCATCTAGTGAGAGGACTTTCCACAAGACCATCGACATGACCATCGAGGGGGTTTCTTTATGGATTCATTGCTTTTACATTCTATTTCTTTGATTGTACTTAGCTCCATGGAGAGCTAAACACCTAGTGGGTACTTGGATGATTGTGAACCCTAGGATGTATTCGTTTCATTGAACTTTTTTATTATGCTTTCGAGAAATTGATGTTTATTGTGAGTTCTAACCTTGAATGCTTGATTGTATGAACATTTCCCCTAGAGTGACACTAAGGTTGAGAGTTCTTGTTGGTAACCTTGTGAGTGAGTGACACACCACGAGCGTTAGATAAAGCTAGATTGGAGAGGGTTGAGAGGATGAGTCGAGAGGTACAGGAGCGTCCCCTTTCCCCTCTGATGTGATAGATTCTACCTTCGTTCCTCAAGTTCTTTGCGGCCATAATAGAGTGAATGGTCTAAGGGATGAACCTCCGCTGGGGCCTAGTTGCGCGTGTAATGGAGTGAAGCGTTGAGGTGATCTTACTATCTAGGGCTTAATTGTGGCTAGGGACCTTCCGCCTGGACCAAAGGGTTAGGTCTATAATTAGGAAGAGATTTATCACTTGGAATCCCTAGAGCTCATTGCATCTCTATGCGAGTGCGAGGTGTTGAGATTGTTCGATTTCTCCTCCGGGACATGTGTAGAGTTAGGCATAGTTGACCTTAGATTTGGGACTATGTATGTAAGGATTTCCACGACTCACCATTGCATCATTGATTAGGAAGCATAATAGAGGGTTCTTGCACTTGAAGCGATTATCCTAGGTGAAGCGTTATCCGAGTACCCCATCTTTATCGATCGCCTTACCCTATTCTTTACTTTTGCTCTCTCACTTGTTGATTTTATTGTTGAGAATTGAATCATTTTCACACTTATCACTGTTGATATTCCACATAGCTAAGAATCAAATTAACTGTTTTTACTCCCTACTCCCTGTGGATTCGACCACGCTCACCTGGGATTATTACTTCGACAAACCCGTGCACTTGCGGGATATACGGAAGGGGACCTTGTCAAGATCATACCCAGGATCAACTGTCAAGATCAAGTGTAATACAACCATATTTTCAGGTTAGTATGTGTGTTTGGCTCCATTGAAGGTAGGTTTAAAAGATGGTTGCAAGCAGATTATATCCTTTGATGGTTGCTTCCTCAGAGTACTTTATGGAGGCCAGCTTCTCTCTACTATGGGAATAGATGTAAATGATTACATCTATCTCATAGCACTGGCCGGGGTGGAAAAAGAGAACAGAGAGTATTAGACCTGGTTCTTGGAGTTTTTGGCACAGGATTTGGAGATTGTTAATAGCCACAATTAGGCTTTCATGACTGACATGCAGAATGTATGGTTACTTTATATGGGTTTTTAATAATTCAATTGCTAGTGCATTGCTAATGTAATGTTGTTTTTTAATCTGTGTTTTTATTTGTTCTGTGAATGTGTGAAAACCTTACTACTGCACCACAGGGCTTAATACCTACTATAGAAGAACTGTTTCCCCATAGTGAGCATAGATTTTATGTCAGACACATATACACCAACTTTAGAACAAATTTCAAGGGCAAGAGACTTAAAGATCAAACGTAGAAGTGTGCTAGGGCTTCCTATGTTCCTGCCTTCAACAAGGAATTAGAGACCCTTAGTGTGATATCTCCTAAAGTATGTGAATACATGAAAAACATTGACCCTCATCACTTGACTAGGTCACACTTCAAACCTCAGTTCAAATGTGACATACTGTTGAATAATTTAAGTGAATGTTTCAACAGTGTCATCCTTGAAGCCAGAAACAAAGGGGTAATCAGTTTAAATAAAGCAATTAGAACAAGATTGATGATAAGGATTCAAATAAAGAGATGTAATGGAAAAATGCCAAACAATGCTTTGTCCAAAGTTCATAAAAAAAATAGAGAAAGCAAAAGCATTAAGTTGGGCATGCAAATCAACATGGCCATGTGGTAGCCAATAGCAAGTAAAATAATCTGGTGGCTAATTCATAGTAGACATGACTGATAAAACATGCACATATAGAAAATGGCAGCTCACTGGGATACCATGTTGCCATGCTATTTTAGCCATTTTTTCAAATCTGGACAACCCTAAGAATTATGTAGATGAGTGCTATAGGGTGTCCACCTTTCTGGAGACATACAACTATATACTATACCCTACACAAGGCAAGGACTGTTGGCCTGAGAGTGACCAATAACCAATAAACCCACCAGAGCCTATCCACAAAAACAGGGGAAAAGACCAATGCTTATGAGGAAAGAAGAAAGTGAGGAGGCTAGATTCAACAAAGGTAAGGTCAGTAGAAAGGGTTTCACAATGACTTGCAGCATATGTGGTGGTAAGGGACACAACAAATGGTTTCACTCATCACACATTTGTAATTATTATTTGATCTTAGTGGGTTTTACGTTATAAATTTGATTATTATAGTAACACAATCATTCATGCATGGTAGGGCAAGAAGAGGAATAGCAGGGCATCAAGCACATCAAGGCCTGGTGGAGCACCTACCAACAATGATGTGAGTAGATTAATGAGTGTTTGAGACTAGTTATGGTTAAATATGTCATTAATGAATCCAATTTCCTCAGGAAACAGAGAATGACCCAAGTGATGCAATTGACCCTGATGTTTTACAAGAATATTACCAACAGGTTTTTATCTCGTAATATTAGGTTTTTGATTTTTATGAGGAAATCTAAATGTTTTTTCCAAACAATAATGCTAGGTTGATCTACTGAGTGGAGGGGATTTTAGGATGAATGGAGGACATGCACCGACTAAGAAGAGGGGCTTCTGGGATGATTCATTAAAGGTGAATATAAATTTGTTCACAATATGTACCCCACTTCAATTTCTAAATTCTTGTTCATCTTGCTTTCAAGTGAAAAATATCTATAACCAAGATTTGGTAGTAACTCAGACAAGTGGAACGAAAAAAACAACTGCCAACTGGAGTGGCCATGAAGAGGAATAGCAGGGCATCAAGCACATCACGACCTGGTGGAGCACCTACCAGCGATGAGGTGAGTAGATTAATGAGTGATTCATAATAATTATTGTTGAATATGTCATTAATAAATCTAATTTCCACAGGAAATAGAGAATGCCCCAATTGATGTAATTAAAACTCATGTTTTACCAAAACATTACCAATAGGTTTTTATCTCATAATACTGGGTTTCTGATTTTTATGATGCAATCTAATTTTTTTGTCCAAACAATATTGCAAGGTTGATATACTTAGTGGAGGGGATTCTAGGATGAGTGGAGGACATGAACCGACTAAGACCAGGGGCTTCTGTGATGATTCATCAAAGGTGAATATAAATTTATTCACAATATAAACCCCACTGCAATTTCTAAATTCATGTTCTTCCTGGCTTTCAAGTGGAAAACATCTATAACAAAGATTTGGCAATGACTCAAACAAGTGGAGGAAAAAAAACAACTGCCAACAGCATCAGGATTGGGAAAGAAGAAATTGGGTACATGACATATATTGAGGTCTCAAATGAAAAACAACAATTTGGAGAAAGAAGGAACTATTGGGAAAAGAAAGAGAAAATGGAAACCACCTAGTGTGGTAAGGTCTTGATGGGGTGTTTTACTTTTGTTTTTTGGTAAACTACATAGTATAAATGAATACTTGAATGTTCTGTGTTTTTTGGAATTGTGGGGACAACATTAACTTGTATGTTCTGTTGTTTTGGTTTTGGGCAAATGTGAAGGCTATAGCTTTTTCTTTTTTGTTTTGTGAAATGTTGCTTCATACTTGTATGTCTTGTGGGGACAACAATAACTTTTATTTACTTATTTTTTTTTTATGTTCTTTTATGTGAACTTCATATTTTTTTGTTGTTAATGAAAAATTTGTATAGTGTAATATGGTCTGATTGTGTTTAATTAGGGTTGAATTGAGTCAGATTCATCCTGAATTGAATGAATTTTTATGGAGGAGTGAACTTTGATACTTTTTGCAGAAATTGTGAACTTTTATCACAAAAAAATGATGCATGAGTTAACCTATAATTGTGTATTAACCCAGACAAAATGAGTGACTTCTTCTATTGCTTGCCAATTAACCAATGATGCATGGAGGAATTGTAAATTTCCCAATTTATGCCTATAATGCTTCTACTACAGCTTCTTCTCTATTGTTCAAAGTGGAAGACCTCTTGCAATAATAACAAGAATTGTAACCTTTGTTATTACTTCAAAGCCAGGCAAACATCACCGAACATCGCCGAATATGAAGCAGTGCTACCAATGATCTCATGCTCACGGGAAGCGCGGTAAAAGAACTAGGGCTAAAAGTAATCCCTTCTTCGATGATGAAGAAGATGCCTACATGGCAGCTGATGTGGATCCTTTCTTGCTGATGTGGGTAAGTCACTAACATTGACGACTCCAAAATAGTATTTTACAAGGAAAATAGGAGTTCACGCAAGCAATCTTGTGGCCATGTCATAAGTTTCTCACCGGAAAGGGTCAAGAGCTCAGTCGGTGAAAGAGAATAGAAACTTAGTGCTCACTTTGATACGAATTGAAGGTTAGTGCTTAAAGTGAGATTTGTCCAAAAGTTAGAACCCAACCAAGAATTTAGCCTAATTAATTGTTTATTGGAACTTATAACCTGCATTTTGTCAGAAGGGTTTATAGCTGCCTGATCAAATTCTCTGGGATGATGATTTAAGAAAATTAAAGCCTATTCATGAATGATAGCCATCTCATCCATGCTTGAAACATTGTAACGAGTATTGGGCGGTGAGCGACCTCCACTACCCCTCAATGCCAAGCTGCCACATTTTGGAGCAATGTCTTCACTTGGAGAGCTCTCCATCTTGGATGATTCATCATCAAGATCAAGTGATTTTAGAAACTTGTCAAGTGAGGTCGGACCATCGGATCCTTCATGACCCCATTTGTGAAATTGCCATTATGAAACTAACATCTAAGGCCCATACTCCAACTCCAACGAGTCTGGGAAAATTTTCTCTAGACCATGGTCGGCAATTGCCAATATGTCAACCTCCGTTGAGCTACAAGAATGACCGACTACCTTTCCTTGTGGATTCAACAAATTCAGACGAGAAGGTATAGGAAGATATTCTAAGCTCTCCGAAGGTTGGCAGCTGCAAGAGTTAGAGCTATGTTCAATCAACCAGCATCGATAACAAAACATGGACAACTTTTTATATAATATAACAATGAACATCCATGTTCATCGTCTCCAATCCATATTCCCTTTTTCAAAGGTTGGGTTAGATATATTTCAACACACATAGAGCAAATTTAGAACAAGAGAGAAGAAGTAAAATCATTTATTTTGGGAAGCCTCCCAATATGAGAAGCTACAATTTCGAGAGAATCCCCATCCCAAAACTCAACAGGGAGGTTATGTAGTTGAAGCCAAATCACTGTCGTAGAAATCTTATAATAGGTTGGCTCAAAATATAGCTGCCAGGGTGCTAATTGAAGTGTAACTCCATTAACAACCCATGGACCGTCGAAATGAAGCTTTTGCATAGCCTCATGAGTTTTACATCTGATGAGCAGATAGCCATTTGTGACATTTGAGGTATGAAAAACTCCAATTTTACTCCATTTAGTTTGAAGTATCATCTTCAACTAATCACAAGGAGGTTATTTACTGAACAACTTTCCATAGATAAAGCTGTTTGGAACCTCAGTCTTACTCTTAAGAAAGCATCATTATCCATCCGTATAAACTCATAAGTATTAACCTTCATTTTTTTTTTCCAAAACTAGGCCATTGAAAAAGGGGGAGAGATTAGGATGATGATTTATAGTCGATGTTCTTTCCATCCATGAAAAAGAAGATGATGAGGGAACTTGCCCCTACTTGCCATAGCAAGGGAGGAAAAGGAAGGAGAAGAGGGATGGAAGAGAGACTCGACACTCAGAAGCTCAAGAGGATGCTCAGATGCTCAAAACGCTCAGTGGTTTTGTGAGTCCCGTAAGAATACGGGGTCACCAAGTAATACCCTATGCGTGACACAGAGGTTATATTCCACGAGGCCAAGGAAGTATTATTACTCACTCTTCATCTACTTTGTAACGCACAATTCTGAGTAATAAGAATAAATAAAATAGACTAACTAATTTATGGCCGAGTTACTAACGCACATAAATTAATGAACAAGTGAGTGTCAAGGATGAGAAAGAGGTGTTCAAACAAGGAATCCACCTAAGGTTGTTGTTAAGGTCCAAACTAGGATGGTTTAAAGTGTATTGACGGTAGTTAAGACCTAGAGATCTCTTAAATAAGTTAACCCCAATCTCTCGCCGGCTAACCCCTGATCCCATACGAGTGGTGATCGGAATCTCTTTCGAGTGAACCCCATATGATTGCAATGGATTCAATGAAATCTCTAAATAGGAGTGAACCTACTCTTCTTTAGCTTAAACCTAGCAATAGAGGGCTACCAACTTCCGATATCTCATCATGTCAGCACAAGCATCCCTTTTCAATCTATATTTGACCTAGTATAAGCACGCTCTCAACTCTTTTTTCTATGGGAAAAAAGATAATTGAGTACCACATTTTGATTAAGAAAAAGGAGAAAAAAGAAGAAGATAAAGAAGAAGAAGGGGGCTGGCGTGGCTTTAGTAATACACATATGGCATTATGATCCACGTGGCACATGACACTGGGCAAGTGATGTCGAAATACGGCAACCACATTGAATTTCCAGCTTCCACGTCATAATAAGCTCACCGAAATCCTTTGGGCAGCATTTTCTTAAAATGAAATGAAAATGGGGAAACATTTTGATACAAATCAAAATGTGGTATCCAAACTGATAATTGGGTATAATTTGGTGACCAACAATAATATTACCATTACCAATATATATTATTTTGAAATCATCTATAGTAGTTATAAAAGATTAAAAGATTAAAAAAATTCAAAAATCCTTTAATCATTTAATATTTATATTAGAAAAAAATTGCTCTCCATAATCGCTTTAGTATAAATTTTTGTAACTCAATAGGGAGGGGATGTGTTTCTAATTAACTTTCAAACAAATTAGCTCTAAAAATATTTTTATTGGTTGGTATCTCATAATTCTGTTGGAGATAATCTCATAATTCCATTTGTTATATCCCATAATAGCCTTCCCATAAAATATTTTTAGGATTACAGCTTATTGTATAAAATTTTGAATTCTTTATTGGTGATAAATAATTTTAGCAAGATACGTAGCCAATTTATTCCAAATGCCTTTAACTAGTAGAGATCGCAATTTGTACTCTACCCGACGGGTATACCTGTACCCGTACCTTGTCAAAGAGGGTACCCTCTTTCACCGGGTACAGGTAAGGGTATGAGTACCGGTATTACTCATTATTTTTTGAGTGGGTATGGGTCGGATATGTGTATGCCCTACCCTACCCGTACCCTTACCCATATCCTTACCCGTTAAAACGGGTATGAGTAAAACCCATACCCATACCCTTATCCTCATATATGTATATATATATATAATTTTTTTTAATAAGCTAAACATTTACAACAATTTAGTAATTTACCGGAAATCTATTTGGCTTGGCAAGCTTGAACTCATCTCAATTTCAAGCTAAACTAACCCAAAGTCAAATGAATCCTATATATTTCTTGTTTTGAGATATGCTGCAGAACTGATCTCCCCCATAATGTATCTCATAAGAGAGTTGTTTACTTTTTATGTGTTCCTCTCTTAGCACTTCACTCTATTGTGACCGCAAAGAACTCTTGGAATATGGAGGTAGGATAAATCACACTGGATGGGAAAGGGTACATTCCACTACCTCTCAACTCACCCTCTCAACCCTCTCAAATCTAGCTTTGTCTAACCCTCATTGTGTGTCACTCATTCATAAGGATTACCTAGATGGATTATCAACCCTAGTGTCACTCTATGGGAAAATCTCTTCAACAAACATTCATGATTGGAACTCAATTAAAACATCAGTTAAAGAAAACATAATAAAAGGTCAATGAAACAAAACCATCCTAGGGTATACAAGTCCAAGCACCCACTAGGGGTTTAGCTCTCTATGGAGCAACATACAATCAATAATGAAATCGAAAGTAAAAACATGCAATTCATAAGTAACACCACCTTGTAGTCCATATCGATGGTCATGTGGAGTAGCCTCGTCTTCTCAAAAGGTTCCCTCATCAAGCCTAGGTTACACCTCGCCGAATCGATGCTGATGAAAGCTTCCCAAATAACTATCTTCAGTAGGAATGCGGTGTTGAAAGGCTGTAGAACCACTCCAAAAGCCTAGCCAAAGCCTCTCCAAACCCTAACCGCAAGCGCCTCCAAAGATGTGGAAAAGATGGGAAAAAGATCCTTTAAAACGACTGAAATCGCTACTTAAATAGGGCTGGAATCAGGCATCCACATAAGCGTGTCAAATTTTCACACGCCCGTGTGAATCTCCAGCAAATGAATTTCTGTGATCTGTGAACAGTAATTGCTGCAGTAATTTTACTATAACAAACTTCTACAATACTTTGCCAAAGTGCTCCTGATTCCACACTTTTCATCGAGGCCACATGAATGGGCATGCATCCATATGGTAGATCCCATTGTGTCTTCAATAAAAGTCACATTGATGAAGATCTTGCTAGTAATGCACAAGTCAAAACACATGAGTGTGGCTGCCTTTGTGCCCCTCCAATTTGCATGTTTACTCGAGCCCAACAGAGGTTGGCACACACTCACATGTCTTTTAGCACAACTTGTGTCTTTACGTTTGTTCGCTCCAAGATTTCATCAACAAAATGCATCCATGGTCTACTTTTGGTTTCTTTCTTTCACTATTGTCTCCACAATCCTCCATGCACAAAAGAATACAAATACACATGTATAAGTGATAAAATCTGAGAAAAGTAATGCTCAAGGTAAGAAAAAGAATACTTCGTATTACTAATACACAAGCACTTATCACTCTTCCTACCATCATCGCCGCTATCGTCCTTGCCTGCCTCCGGTGATGCCATTGCTGTGATTTCTTTTTCTTCTCTATCGCCATCGAGAAAATATTGAAGCTGCTCTGGTTGTAGTTGCTCATCACTAAAATATATACATACATATATATTGACGCCACTATCACCGTTGTTGTTACCGACGCTGCCACTGCCTTTTTACAAGATAGGAGTCTGAGAGAAGATGAAAAAGAATCCCAGCTATTACCCACTCTGTCATGTCGATTGGAAGATCTGAAGGAAAGAACGGATAGAGCAGCTACCAGTGAAGGAATGAGGCGTTCTTGATAGTGCTGGGAGAGATCGAGAACCTGATTAATGAGAACAAGACGAAGAACCTCATTTACCTCCATCTTGGCACCATTACCTCGACTGTCGCTATCATCATTTTTACTGTTGTTATCATTGCCACTACCTTCTCTACGATATGGAAGATGGAGGATGAGAACAAGCGAAAAGAATCCTTCAAGATCATTCGGAAGGTCAAACCTGATGAGGGAGACATCCATGAGGCCGAGTTATCGATCCGTGAAGGTATGTCTTTCAACTATGAAGAAGCAAGAGCCCTTTTAGGGAGGTTGAAGGATAAAAAAGGCAACATAGAAGCGGATCATAGAGTATTTGAGGGAATAGATCTTGAGGCCGTCATACGATTTCTGAAAAGCCTTCTTCAAAGAGGACTTGTTCCTGTACAAAATCCCTACATATAGTGTTTCAGCATACTGTTTGGCTAGTCCTCGAAACCATATACTTGAAGTCCATGTTGCTTTTAAAGCTTGGTAAGATGTAGAGACTGTTCTTCTTTCTCTTGACCTCTTCATTGAAATAAATGATGGATACTCCGAAGAGCCAAGCGGTGAAGAGCATGAGTACTAAGCGCAAGATGGTCTAAGAGAAGTCGGAGACTAGTGAAGTGTCGCCTATTGAGTACATAGTCAAAAAATTCTAACGCCTACCCAATGCTCTGCTGCCACTGATTGCTCCACTGCCTGTCATCCATCCCAGTCGGCCAGGCAAAGTCGAGGAGATCAAGGGCGCCATCTCCGTGAAGCAAGAGACATACTAGAAGCTTGGATCAGTCCCATTCCTAGCTTGTTATGCAACAGAAGGGGAGGTCGCTTAGCTTCTTTGAATTTGCTTCCAATATCATACCATTTTTTTTTACATTCATGGTGTTGTGGGTTTGCTGCGGATGTAACAGTGAAAACGACTGTGGAAGTACTATAGTAATTTACTATTCACTATACAGTAGCGATTTTACTGTTCATGTACGTCCTGTATGCGAGCGCACACTTGCCTGTGAACCCCACTGTCGATCCTGTGCGGCTAGTATGTGGCCCAGACAATCTCCAGCCTACTGGGAATACTGTAGCAAAACAATGTCTACTGGTACTGTTCGCATGTACCGTAGCAAAATTACTGTTTATGTGCGCGGCTTATGCAGCTGGAAAACACCCGCGCACTTCACTGGCGAAATTGTGTGGCCCGTATGCAACCCGCATAAGTTGCAAACAACCTTGAATAATATCCTTAAGGCTTTAAAAGTCTTCTCAAGGTTTCTACAATGCACCACTGCTTCAAACCAAGCATAAAACACTACCAAACCCCTCAATTCTTGTTAGAATGAGATGAATAAACATACAACAATGCAAGAACACAATTTTAGTGTGGAAAACCCATCGAATCGAGGGAAAAACCATGGGACTCCTTAGAGCCTCTTAAATATGCATCCACTATGTCAACAATGGGTTACAATGGTTCCTCTCTAGCTAACTAGAAGTTTACATGCATGAGGGCAATAACAATCATAAGAGAGGGTTTTATATGACATTACTACCATCATCATCACCAAGGATAGATAACAAATAACAAATAGGGGTAAAGGAAGGATCAAACCTAATAAATAGGTAGATCTTCTTGTAAGGAATCTCCTCCCAGATTTTGAGTAAGATTCAGCGATGTTTGACCGTCTGATTTCGTTGCCATAGCCCTTCTCTTCCCTTTCTCCCCTCTTTTGGGTTCTTGGTGGTAGCTCTCTCTCTCTCTCTCTCTCTCTCTCTCTCTCTCTCTCTCTCTTTCTCTCACATGTTGCACAGTCACCCTTATGAACCAAGAATGACTTCTTCTCATTTACAATAAATGAGAGATTTTTAGCCTACAAAATTACCTTGTTGCCCTCCACTTCTTCATTATTGACATAGCTTTATTTTATTTTATTTTTTCATTTTTAACTTGGGCCAAGCCAAGCCCAAGCTTTATTTCTTCTAGCCCAAATGAGCTGAAACCCAACAAACCTCCCCCTTAACTCCATTTGGGGGCTTCATTTAAGCATACCCTTTGCCTACAAGCCTCAAGCTTCTCCTTAGGCAAGATCTTCTATTTGTACACTTGCTTGTACTTGAGTGTCTTCTTGTCCTTAGGCAATTTCACCAAATCATCATTGTGGTTCTGACACAAGGAACTCATTCCTTCTTGCATGGCTTTAGACAACTTCTCTTCTTGTCATTCAACTTAGCTTCTTGGTAGGCTTCTGGCTCTCCACCATTACTATGCATGATAGACTCCACACAACATCTACTAGAAGGATAATGCTCTCTAGTAGTTTTTCTCAACTGAGGATTTACTGGTGGTGTTGGTAATGGTTATACTTTTTGTTCTTCACCAGTTGGTTCTATAGCATCAACTGAATGAGATTATCATGCCACTTTAACTAGCCTTAATTCATCAGTCAGATAGGCTTGTATTGCCCTGTCAACTAGCTTTACTTCATTAGTTAGATGGGCTGAAATTACTTTGTCTCATCACCATCTTTTTGGATATTTCCCCTTTGATTTACATTCACCATAAGAGGGGATATAGGATCCAAATTGTCAAAAACTCCAACAGAGAAACTAGGAGATTCACCTTGGTTTCCATCATCTGTCACTTGGCCTTCAAGGAATGCCACATCTCTGCTCTTAACAATTTTCTTGTTTACAAGATCCCATAGCTTGTATGCAAACTCTTTATGGCAATACCCCATGAAAACACATGGCTTTGCCTCATTACCATCAAGCTTACCTTCCATATTCAGGAACATGAACATAGGCCCTACAGCCAAACACTCTCAAGTGATCATGTGAGACATCTTTTCTAATCCAAACCCTGTCTAGCACACCACTGTCCAAAATACCTACTGGAGAAAGGTTGATCATATCAACTATAGTACTCATTGCCTCCCCAAAAAAGGTCTTAGGTAGCTTTGCATGATAGAGCATCCATCTGATCCTCTCAACTATTGGCTTGTTCATCAATTCTGCCACACCATCCAACTGAGGTGTTTCGGCAGGTGTCTTCTCAAGCTTGATACCACTGAGTTTGCAATACCTTCCAAACTGCCCACTGTACTCAAGACACACCCTATGCGTGTGTGTACCCAAGTGCACAGGTTGTCGAAGTAATAAAGTACCCTAATGTGTGGGTAGTCGTATCCACAGGGAATAGTGATCGGAAACACAAGAATTGGTATTTAACTATGATGAAGATGATTCAAAAGTGGTCAATGTAAATAGAAATAAAAAGAATAAGAATGAGATGCAATAAAATGATAGGAAAGGCAATCAATAGAAAGTGGGCACCTGGATATTGCTCACCATAGGACTATTATTTCAAATGCAAGACCAATCATTATGTCTCCTAACTGATGTTTAATGAGTCGTGGAAATCCTAAAATATACGGTCCTAAACCTAAGGTCAACTATGACTAACCCTACACTATGCTCGTGAGGAAAAGAGTACTCTCGACGCCTCACACTGTGCAAGGTTGCTTAAAGTTCTAGAGACTCCAAGTGATAAACCCTATTCCCTAATATAGATCTAACCCTTTGGTCCACGCGAAAGACCCCTACTCATAATTAAGCCCTAGCACTGTGGATTACTTCAATGCTTCACACTATTGCTTGTGTAACTAAGCCCCAGCAGAGTTTGTCTCTTAGCACTTCACTCTATTGTGATCGCAAAGAACTCTTGGAACACAGAGGTAGGATAAATCAAACCGGAAGTGAAAAGGGACATTCCACTACCTCTCGACTCACCCTCTCAACCCTCTCCAATCTAACTTTGTCTAACCCTTATTGTGTGTCACTCATCCACAAGGATTACCAAGATGGATTCTTAACCTTAGTGTCATTCTAAGTGAAAATCAACTCAACAAGCATTCAAGATTGGAACTCAATTAAAACATCAGTTAAAAAAAACATAATAAAAGGTTAATAAAACAAAATCATCCTAAGGTTTACAAGTACAAGTACCCACTAAGGGTTTAGCTCTCCATGGAGCAAGATACAATCAATAATGAAATCGAAAGTAAAAACATGTAATCCATAAGTAAAACACCCTCATAGTCCGTGTCGATGGTCTTGTAGAGTAGCCTCACCTTCTTCAAAGGTTTCCTCGCAAAACCTAGGGCACACCTCACGGAATCGATGCCGATGAAAAGTCCCCCAATAACTATCTTCCGAAGGAACGTGGTGTTAAAGGCCGTAGAAGCACTCCAAAAATCTTACCAAAGCCTCTCCAAATCCTAGCCGCGAGAACCTCCAAAGATGGGGAAAAGATGTGAAAAAGAAACTTCAAAACGTCTCAAATAGCGACTTAAATAGGGCTGGAATTGGGCATCCACACCGGCGTGTGGAATTTCCACACGCCAGTGTAAATTTCCAGGAATTGAATTTTTGTGAGCTATGAATAGTAACTGATACAGTAATTTTGCTAAAGCAAACTACTACAGTGCTTCTCGTTTACTCGAGCACAACGGAGATTGGCACACACTCACATGTCTTTGAGCACAACTTGTGTCTTCACATTTGTTCACTCCAAGATTTCATCAACAAATTGCGTCCACGATCTACTTTTGGTTTCTTTTTTACATAATTGTCTCCACAACCCTGAATGCACAAAAGAACACAAATTCACATGCATAAACGATAAAATCTGAGAAAAGTAATACTCCATGTAAGAAAAGAATACTTTATATTACTAATATACAAGCACTTATCAACTCACCACAACTATCTTCCTTGCCTGCTTTCAGTTTCTTCCCTGTCTCTTTTTCAACTTTGAGATGGAACTCGAAAGCATCAAGCACCAGATTTTTGGTTTTCAGAGAAATGACCCACACCTTCCTTGAGTGATCATCCATGAATGTTACATAATATTGTGCTCCTCCAAGGGTTTTTGACAAGGTCCCTTTTCGTATATCCAGCAAGTGCACAGGTTTGTCGAAGTAATAATCCCGGGTGAGCGGGTATCGAATCCACAGGGAATAGGGAATAAAAACACTTAATTCGATTCTTAGCTATGCGAAAGATCAATATTGATAAGTGTGAAAATGATTCAATTCTCAACAGTAAAAACAACAAGTAAGAGAGCGAAAGTAGAGAAGGAGGTAAGGCAATCGATAAAGATGGGGTACCCGGGTAATGCTCCGCCTAGGATAGTCATTTCAAGTGCAAAAACCCTCTATTATGCTTTCTAATCAATGCAATAGTGAGTCGTGGAAATCCTTAATTATATAGTCCCAAATCTAAGGTCAACTATGCCTAACTCTACACATGTCCTGGAGGAGAAATCGAACAATCTCAACACCTGGCACTCGCATAGAGTTACAAAGAGCTCTAGGGATTCCAAGTGATAAATCTCTTTCTAATTATAGATCTAATCCTTTGGTCCAGGTGGAAGATCCCTAACCACAATTAAGCGCTAGATACTAAGATCACCTCAACGCTTCACTCCATTACACGCGCAACTAAGCTCCAGCGAAGGGTCATCCCTTAGGCCATTCACTCTATTATGGCCGCAAATAAGTCAAGGAACGGAGGTAGAATCTATCACGTCGGAGGGGAAAGGGGACGCTCCTGTACCTCTCGACTCACCCTCTCAACCCTCTCCAACCTAGCTTTGTCTAACGCTCGTGGTGTGTCACTCACTCACAAGGTTACCAACAAGAACTGTCAACCCTAGTGTCACTCTAGGGGAAATGTTCATACAATCAAGCATTCAAGATTGGAACTCACAATAAACATCAATTAATTGAAAGCATAATAAAAAGATTCAATGAAATAAATACATCCTAGGGTTCACAAATACCCAAGTACCCACTAGGGCTTTAGCTCTCCATGGAGCTAAGTACAATCAAAGAAATAGAATGTAAAAGCAATGAATCCATAGAAAAACCCCCTCGATGGTCGTGTCGATGGTCTTGTGGAGAGTCCTCTACTCGTCACAAGGGATCCTTTGTCCGGCCTAGGATACACCTCGCCGGATCGGTGCCGACGAAAGCTCTCCCAATAACCTTCTTCCAAATGATGCGCGATGTCGGAACCGTAGAACTTCTCCAAAAACCTAGCCAATACCCCTCAAAACCCTAGCCAAAGCCCTCTCGCAAGTTGGGGAAAAGATGGAGAAAAGAATAGAAAAATCGGGGCTGAATCAGCTTTAAATAGTGCTGTAATCTAGCGACTCCACGGGCGTGGATGCTTCACGCGCCCGTGCGGAATTTCCACACGGGCGTGGGTAATTTCCACACGCCCGTGTGGATTCTCTAAAACTGTCATTTTCGGCCGGCTGTGAACAGTAACTGCTACAGTGGTTGCTACATTGATTTGCTACAGTAACCTACTACAGTACTATACCAAAAATACTCCCGAATCCACTTTTCATCGAGGTAACATAAACGGGCACACGTTTATGCCGTGGATCCCTTTGCTTCTTCAATGACGGATAAGTTGATGGAGATCTTGTTCTATGTGCATAAGTCGGAATGCTTGAGTGAGACTGCCCTTGTGCCCCTCCAAATGGTTGTGCAAACTCAAATACGGGGAGGTTTGCACACACTCTAGCATCTCGCACCCGACTTATATCTTCGCGTTTGAACCTTAGCAAGATTTCCTCCAAAATCGGTGCATTGTGATCCACATTGGCTTTTTTCCTTCATAATTGGTTTCACAGCCCTACCTGCATAAAAGTAACATAAAAACATACGTATTAATGTAAAAACCCGAGAAAAGTAATGCTCAACATAAGGAAAGAATGCTTCGCATTCATATCACACAAGCACTTATCAGTTTTCTCTTGCATGAAACATACACCAATATGAATCAAATCAAGAATATATAACTTTGTATATGGGGAATATGAATATGAGTGAAAAACAATTCTATGTATTTTTCCCTCTAAGCAATCATCACAAGCTTTGAGAGTCATACCTTGCAAGTTAGGTAGACATTAGTTCATGGTGAGAAGATGCAATTCTTTCTCGCCGATGTGGCCAAGCCTCTTTTGCCATAGATCAATGTCTCCAACCTTCTTAACTGTATTCACCTCTCTTTTGTGAACCCTTGCTTCAGAACCATGGAGTGCGTCCATCTTCCTTCCTCTGGCAACCACTAGGGAGCCTTTGGTGTGCTTGCATTTATCTTCACCAAACCAATTGGCGAACCCCTCATCATCAAGCTTGCTTGTTGATATTAGGTTTAGGCGCATGTCTGGAACATGCCTAACATCTTTGAGTAACAACTTGTACCCAAGGTTTGTCTCCAACCAAACATCTCCAATGCCCACAATCTTTGATGTAGCATTGTTCCTTATCTTCACATCCCCAAAGTCACCACTAGAGTAAGAAGTAAAGAGGTCTTCATGAGAAGTAACATGGAATGACACTTCTGAATAAAGCACCCAATTACTCTTTTGGCTTCCCAGACTAATACAGCTATCATCCCAAACAACACAAATATCATCCTCTGTGGTTACTTTATTTACCTTTCTTTACTCCCTCTAGACTGGTCCCTCCTTAGGAATCTGCACTCTTTCTTTATATGACCCACTCTATTGTAGTGAAAACACTTGATAGTTTTCCTGTTTCTTGGCCTTGCTCTGGATGTTTCTCTGTCCCAATAACCCTGTGGAAGTCTACTTGCACTTCTTACATGTTGTACATGGGTTTCTGATATGAGTGCTTCAGAAGAAGATTCACCTTTCTCTTTTTTTCTGGCTTCTTCATTCAACAAGCTTTCTTTTATCATCTCCATTATCAACACTCCTCCAGGGGCTAAAGTACTCAGAGATACTACCAGTGTTTCCCAACTATCTAGTAGAGAGCTTAAAAGTAGCAACGATTGTAACTCATCTTCAAGAGTTATCTCCATAGATGTCAATCGGTTCACGAAGCCCTGAAAGTCATTAGTATACTCAGTCATACTCCTTCCATCTTTGTACCTCAAATTTATCAATCTTCTGATAGTTGTGGCCTTATTTCTGAAAGTATTCTTCTCATACAAGGATGCTAGCTTTTCCATAGCTCTTCTGCCTTGACATCCTCAAGAATATAGTGGAAGATACTTGCATCAACACATTGTCTGATTGTTGCAACTGCCTTCAAATGCAATATCTCCCATTCATCATCAGTCATCTTCCCTGTCTTTGCCTTTCCTATAGTAGGGAGGTATATATTTTTCACAATCAATAAGTCTTACATTCTTCTTTTCCAAATTGCATAATTGGAAGGATTTAGTTTGATCATCCAACATGCATTTTGTCCTTCAATTCTACCTCACAAGAATTGCCTCTGTCAACCTGACGCTTTGATACACATGTTAGTGGTTTGCTGGTAATGCAATAGTAAAAAAGACTACTAAAGCACTGTAGCAATTTTACTGTTCAATGCAATGTAGCGATTTTATTGTTCATGTGCAATCTGTATGTGGGCGCATGCTTACCCGTGAATCTCACTACTGATCCTGTGCGACTAGTATGCGGCCCGCACAATCTTTACCCTACTGGGGGGACTGTAGTAAACACTGTTTACTGGTACCGTTCACATGTACTGTAGTAAAATCACTGTTTATGTGCGGGCTCATGCAGCCATAAAACAACCGTGTACTTCACTAGTGACCTTGTGCGGTCCGTATGCAGCCCACATAAGCAACAAACAACCTTGAATAATGTCATTGAGGCATTAAAAATCTTTCCAAGGCTTCTACAATGCACCACTGCTTCAAACCAAGCATAAAACACTACCAAACCCCTCAATTCTTGTTAGAATGAGATGAACAAACATACAACAATGCAAGAACACAATTTTAGTGTGGAAAACCCTTCAAATTGAGAGAAAAACCATGGGACTCCTTAGAGCCTCTTAAACATGCATCCACTATGTTAACAATGGGTTACAATGGTTCCTCTCTAGCTAACTAGAGGTTTACATGCATGAGGGCAACAACATTCATAAGAGAGGGTTTTGTATGATATTACCACCATCATCATCACCAAGGATGGATAACAAACAATAAATAGGGGTAAAGGAAGGATCAAACCTAATCAATAGGTAAAGCTTCTTGCAAGGAATCTCCTCTCGGAGTTTGACTGACACCCAGATATGTTTGGCCATCCGATTTCCTTGCCCTAGCCCCTCTCTTCCCTTTCTCTCCTCCTTTGGGTTCTTGGTGGTAGATATCTCTCTCTCTTTCTCTCTCTCTATCTCTCTCTCTTTCTCTCTCTCTCTCTCTCTCTCTCTCTCTCTCTCTCTCTCTCTCTCCCTCATGTTGCACAGTCACCCTCATGCACCAAGAATGACTCCTTCTTATTCACAATAAATAAGAGATTTTTAGCCTGTAAAATTACCTTATTGCCCTCCACTTCTTCATTACTGACATAGCTTCATTTTTTCCTTTTTCATTTTTAACTTTAGCCAAGCCCAAGCTTTATTTCTTATAGCCAAAATGGGCTGAAACACAACAAATGGCTATCGCTAATGAGGAAGGAACGAAGTAGCAGAGGCAAGAGTTAATCTACTGTGCAAACCCATCAGTCTATGAATGAAGAGATCTTAACGTTTAGATTTTCAACCAAGAAATCAAGTAATGAAGTAGCGTCAAAAGCTGAGCATATTCAAGAAGGTGATTATGAGATTAGATCTCTTAGGACAACTGCTAAAAAAATGATGAGATGGAAGAGGTGATTCTCAAGAGTTGTTTTCATGATGCAAATGATTTGGAGGAAGACAAGCTGTCATGGGATGCAACCAATGTACCTGAGGAATGAACAGGTTGGCATCAAGATGAGGATGTTTACTTGACGTTCAAGAAGCGATGTTTAGAGATTGACAATGGGGAGGGAAACCAATTGGTAATATATTCATTTATGAGTCTTGTATTGCAATATATATGTATATATATACAGTCACATGCAAGCTGGTTTTTTTAACATAAATTCACGTAAGGCCAAGAATGCGCCTTTGACCTGAGATGAAAAACTGCATGGAAATAAATAAATGATAAGGAGACATGTAATGATATATACTCATGTGCATCATTCATTGTGATATACTCCCTCCGTTCCTAAATACATGTTGTTTTAGGCAAAAAAAAACTTTATTCCAAAATAGTTGTTGTTTACAATATCAAGGCAATATTTATTCCTTTTTTTTTCAATTTTACCCATCTTCAATTTCGTAAGTTATATATATGAAGAGAGTAATATCTATAGTCCCAAGAAAAATACATGGTTTCAAGAGAGGGATAGTTAAGTAATTTGATTGGTTTTTATGTTAAAATTTAGATAATTTAATGTTATCTTTAATTCTTGTGCAACATCCTTAAACAACATATATTTAGGAACGGAAGGAGTAAGGGGCTGTTTGGTTGCAAGGAATGGAATGGAGAGGAGTGGAGGAGTAATGAAAATGAGGGGGATTGGAAAAGGCATGGGAATGAAAACTATGTTTGGTTGGAACGATTGGAGAGGTAGTTTATTGGGAATGAGAAAAAGTGAAAAAGGAAGATATGATAAAATGACTGTCATGCCCTTTTATACAAATGAATATCATTATTATTATATATATAGTAATGAGGTGTGAGAATTATTTTTTTTAAATTATTTAAATATTAAAATAAATTTATTATTATAAAAAGATATTTTACTTTAATAGCTCACGAGTGACAGTATTTGTTAATATCCAATTTTTTGTTAATATCATTAATTAACAATTAATTAACCATAATAAATAATTATTTAACTTTAATTAAGAAAATTAAGTCATAATAACCATTCATATAAACTATTATTCACTTTAATTACAAAAATTAAGCATTAAATTAAAGTAGTTCACTTATATACTATTCATTTTATTTATTATAATTAATATTGTATTTCAATATTTTTGGATTTATAATTATAATAAATTATTTAGATTAAAAGATCTATAATTAAAAAAGGGTATAATTAAATAGCTCACAAGGAACTCCCCGCCCCCCCGTAAACAAGGGCTTCCTTAATATAAGCAATGATTCTCATTCCTTTCCTTGAAATCAAATACCCGCCCCTAAGTACTTCCTTTGTGATGCATCATTATTCATTTATTCCTCTCCTGAGTTATATATTCATGATGGCCCACTTGCATTATCCCAAGTGCAAAACAATCAATGCTCTTTTATTTCTGCCATATCTTGTGTATGCATGTAACTCCACCATATGATAATGTTCAAATACAGACCCAACTTAATGTACAAGCACACAAGCATGCATGTTGGTCAACACAAACCTAAAGTACATACTCATGTTTGATTTTGATATATATACATATATATATATGGTTGCTGTTGGATATCATGTGAGCTTTCAAACAATTGAATATGGAGGCCTCCATTTGATGCAATGAAGGTTGCTGAGGATATTAGAAAAAAAAAATGTTGCCAAGCTACAACCTATATTCACTTTCTTCTCAATTTTATATATATATATGAATATTGTATATGAATATTGAAGAAGCATACCTCTGATTTGGTAGGGGTAAATAAAAAAAATAAAAAAAAAGAGCGTTACATGCATGCATGCAAGCTTGTACATATCCAACCAAACACTTTAGTTGATGTTTCTCTCGCAATCAAAACATTCATGGATTTAGTTAATATATATATATTAACAAATCTTATTATCAAATAATTATGCTAGTTGACCAGTTGGCGGCACTTTGCTACTGCTGATAAAAAAAATGAGAAGCATGCATACCCTATGCATGCATACTCACATTGTGGTAATAATAATAATAATAATAATAAATTAATTAATTAAAAAAAAGCATGCATGGGCCCACCATGAAAGAGACATATATGCAAATGAATAAATGATAAAAAAAAAAGAAACATGCATGCATATTCACGTGTATTTTTAAAGAAGAATTTAAAAAATAAAAAAAGGCCCCACCATGCATATGGGATGAATATGATAAGCCTGTATATATATATATATATATTTATAGATATTCCAATATATATACATACATACATATATATATATATATATATATATATACTCATTCCAAAGCAACAATAAGAATACTCATCTAAAGGCAATAGTTAAATTTGTTGCAAGGAGGTAATGAGATATTTATCTCAAGGTGGCGAAGAGACATGCAACATGGTAACTAGTCACAGGCAGTAACATATGATATATATAAGTTATATGTTCAAATATATATGCATATGATGTGATATATATATATATATATAACAAAACGAAAATCAAAACCAAGGCAACTAAGTTAAGACTCAAGATATGAAAAGAGTCAAGACTTAAAAATCCATTTGGACTCAATAGTCTCATGACACCAAAAGTCAAAGACCCCAAGAGTTTCACAAGTCAAGACCTGAAGGGAGCTTTACAAGCATGAGAGCCGAAGCTTTTGAAAAAAGTGGAAAAAATCAAGTTTGTGAGATGATTTCAAATTCCTTGTACTTTCAATTAAATTCATGTTTATTAAAATGAATGAAATTTATCATGACGACTTGTTTGCTTGTTCACACTTATTTCTTAATCGGAGGTTTCTATGACAATGTCCAGGTAATTAACATTAAGGGCTTGTCCCTAATGGAAGTCATGAACCCATAATCTCTTGAAGTCATAAAAAATTAAAATTTTATTTGTGACCCATTATTTTTAACAGGTATAACCCCAATTAAAGGCTGGGAAAAAAAAGGAGCCCACAATATGCCTCAATGTAACTTGTTAAGCTAACATGGATATCGTGTAGTGTAATATTGTTTGACTTGTCACTTTGTGTGACTCATTCACAGTGTCAATTGCTTTACATCCACCGTTGTTGGTTTCCCACTTATTAGCATTTAATAGACCCACATCATATATATATATATATAGTAACCCCACATAATTATCATGGTTGAATTAAGGAAAAAATGGTAACTGAAACTAAAATGGTTAAATAAAACAATCCTATCAAAACAAATTTGAAATACCTAAAATTTTTATTTGAATTAAAATCCAAGGCTTCAGGTAGACGGCTTTATTTTGGTGAATTGACAGCTAATGGGAAGAAATAACAGAACTTATTCATTCCAAATGACTATGTTTTGGTGAGTTGACTATCCGTTTTCCATAGTCTTCAAAGACAATAAAAATAAACCAATTATTTTTAAAAAAATCTGATGTATTAGCATGTCTCAAAGATTTATGTTAACCATTTAATACAAGCTAAACATGTTATGTGCACAAATGAATTTAATCTATCCAAAAAGCTAACATGAGAGACTCAGGCTTTTTTGAATCTATGCAACCTTCAATAGATTCTATTAAATAGAAAGAAAAACAGTGAACTTATATCATCTGCCTATACATGGATATGCTGAAAATTTTCATTGAAGATTAATAAAAAAACAAAAAAACCTGAAAAAAATCTTATTTTGCTGGGTTGTAATTTAAACTAAACAAAACCTATACTCAGATTAGTAAGTAAATAAACCTTGTCAAACATGTCAAAAAAAAAAACATTTACTCATCAACTCAAATTGTCACTCATTTCTTTTCTAAATCATAAGATTTACAAACTTTATCATTCAACATTTTACTCATTTAGCCTTTTTTTTTTATCCGTTGCAAATGTAAACCTTTAGCAGCCTCAACAAGCTCACAAAAAGATAAAATTGCTCCAATCTTTCTCTATATGATAAGTTTACTCTTACATTGAAACAAAGAATAGATTGGAAACTGCAAGGCTTAATTGACTAAATTCAGGATGTAGGGTAGAATGAAGTCGCACATCAACATTTCAAAGGAATAATATCTATTTGCTTGAATTCATCTTGCTACAAATGGAAAGCAAGCAAAGCGATGGCAAAAAAGTTGATACCCAAATGTATAATTATTTTACAAAAATACTCTATTTTATTCCAGTCATTTTATAATTAAAAATAATGTTTTTACAGAATCTATCTATCATCAATCAATATAGAAAAGCCATCTCTTTTCAGCTGTTTGTGTATATATACGTGCAAATTTTTATAATTTGTGGCTGTGTTTTACTGACTAAGATAAATCGAGAGAGAGCGATTAGCCCACCTTATCGTCGTTGGTGCTGGACAGGGTCACCTGATGATGAGGTTTGAAGGTGGAAATTGCTTGCTTTTGGAGTATTCCGATGGGAGTGGTGAGGTTACTTTAAACAAAAGTTTTACAATATTTCAACTCATAACAACTTTTTCTATGTGTTAAAATACTGTAAAATTGGGGTCTAGTGTAAAACGTTTTACAGGTAAAAGTTATAAAGTTTCTAATAGTTTATTTATTTATCATTTATTTCATGAATTATTTGTTTATTAAATTTCTGAATAATATCTTTTCTTTTGAATTATTTTAATTATTTATTTACTTGGAAATTATATTTATTATCTGTTCAAGTTTGGATTCAAATAACTGGCTTATTTTGATATTATAAAAATGTGATCACGCACCTATTAAAAACTTTACTTGCCAAATTACTTTGTATTTTGCTCAATCTGAACTTTGATATTTTTTTTGTTTATTGAACATGAAGTATTTTGACATTGAAATTAGTACCCAAATTAACTATGCACAAACCCTATTATTGAGGGTTAAACACTTACAGTGTCGACATATACTTTTGACATAGAAGCTATAGTATTGTACCATTCTGTTGGTGGAGAATAACGGCCTTGATATTCTGGCTCAAATCACCAAGGGTAAACAAATGAGCTCTAAAATTCTGACTCGGGCTACCAAGTTTAAATATATGAATTCTGGTGTTTTGTTTTGGCATTAGTTATTTGGGGGGCATATATGCTAGTTCATTTTGTTTAATTATATATTTTTGAAATATTTTTATTTTTTGGGTTTTATATCTGATAATTATTGTACAGTGTCACTCTTAAGTGTGATTTCAAAATTTGAGAATTTTTATGTGATCCCGGTATATTTTAGTAGTTGCTTACTTGGATGACAAACTCATAAATAGTTCTTTTATCTTTTTTCAGATCAGGAGTAAGTGTGTAGTGAATAGCTTAGCGGGGACCGTTGAGTGAATACTAGTTAATTAGCATATAAATAGCTAAAGATCTTCTACTTGTAAACCTAGAACATGCTATTTGTTTAAAGCTTTGACTCTTGTTTTTTTTATTTTCCTCTGATCAATAGTTGTTAACATGGTCATTTTTATCCCATGAATTCCTTTGTTTTTGTGAATTTGTTTTTTTGTTTTACTTTTTTTGTTTTGTGAGATACATATTGAGGCCTTGTGTGCCCACTTGGTCTCGGCCTTGTGGGTATGCAGCCGTTTATCGGCGCACTTGGTCTAATGAGCAAGGTTCTAAGCTTGACAAATTTTGTGGGCCCCAGTTTTTTGTTTCCATTTGTTTGTAAGACCATTAAATCCTCGATTCATACCCTAAACTCATGCAATCCATGAATTCGTGGAGCCTTGATTTTCTATTCTTTGCTGCTATTTTGGTGTTCAACCCAAGCCATTAACAACCCCATCTTATACCCATTTTTTTCTCTAAGTGTGTGTGTGTGTGAGAGAGAGAGGGTAGATTCCAAGCTTAGTAGAATAAATAAAATTCTTTAAGCCAAGAAAAGCTATTTGAACTTTGGATGCCTATTAATTTGTTTTCCTCATTTTGAAATTCCCATGATGTTTTGTTCCCTTTCCTTGCCAAATTTGTCTCTATCATATTGCTTCACTTAAGGCAATGAGAAACTTCTCACTCTTGCTCCTAATCTTTGAGTGTTGTTTGGTCGGTTTGGTATCAAAGGACAGAGGGACTCCATGACCTACCAACCACGCCAAGTAAGTATATGGTTGTGAGCCATTGTTTTTCTTCCCATTCTCCATTGTAGGTTCCAAAATTTATGCTTTGGAATTATTTCTCTCTTCTCTCATTTCTGCTTTGTTTAGAAAGTGGTTAATAGAATGTTGAGATTTTCTATTCTTGCAACGTTTGACATGTTTAGCATTATTATTTTAAGCCTGATTTGCATGCTTTGAGCATTGCTAAAAGCAGATGGTGAGTTTGGTTTAATAGCTTATAGTATGACAATATCATGGCACATCTTGGACTTTAAGTCATGATAGCCTTAAAAGACTTGGAGTTTAACATTGGCTCAAATATCTAGGTTTAGATTTCTTATTTCTTAGAGGTAATTACTGTCTTTAGTGTGATTATTGTCTTTAGAGTGCTTAGTAGATGCATATCGTAATCTCATTGCTTACCCAAGCAACTGTCAAGTTTGATCGACGCTTGTTTTTTAATTACGGCGAGCTTTGAAATTCATGCTTAAGCGTTTTTGTAAAATAGTGTTTATGGTGATTTTTTACTATTGTCAATCCTGGTATGTAGGACCGATTGAGAAATGATTTTGGAATTGAAATTGTATCTTGGAGTTAGACTGTACGAGGTAAGTAATCCACCGGTAAAATTTTGTATTTTTCAATTATAAAAATTTTCTAAAATTTATAGATGATTTATTTCAATATTTTTATTATTTTCTAATTATGCTCAATTATTTGAGGAAAATAAAAATATTTAATGATTTGCTTGTTCATTTATTATTTTGTTACCATTGATTATATACTCAGTATTTTATTTTATTCCTTACCCAGATTATTGTTCACTTTTAATTATTTAGTATTTTTAAAAATGTTGATTTTTGTCCACTAAAGTGGGATCTTGAAATAATTTATTTCTGCTTGTATGAATATTTTGGCAAAATTCATGATTGCTCTATACTTCGACTACAAGTTTTGTTTGAATGATTTAATGTAGTACTTGCTTAAGTTTTTTATAATTCATTATGTTATTTTTTCTAAAGTAAAATCTTGAAATTTATCAATATTTCTAAGTATATATGAGCTTGAACATTTGAGAAATTCTAAACTCGTACTGTGCAAATATTTTTGTGTTTGAACATTTTGGTCTCCAAATGACCTATGCTCAACCCTTTTAGTGGGGGATTAATCACTGACCTTGTCGACAAGAACTTCTGAAAAAATGAGACTGTAGTTTGGCACAATGTCCATTCAGTAAAATAATTAACGGCTATCTAGCACATTGTCTGTTTGGTGATATAATAAATGCCCATCTGATACTTCTGTCTAGGGGCACAGAGGGTAAATAAATAACTGCTGACATCTATAGTTAATTTGGAGACACAAGCTTTTGTCCTGCATTGAAGTTTCTGTATTTCTGAGGTCGTAATTCTGGGTTTCAAATTTTGGTGAATTACATATTTGGAAATGTTCTTTTATTAGAATATTATACTCTACATTTTGTTTAAATTATGTTTTGGTGACCTACGCTTATTTTTGGTGAATTTTTATTTGAAATTTTGGAATTTGGTATTCTTTTGATTGCAGTATTCTTGAATAACAGTATTACATGAAAGCTATACCACTTTGGTATCTGTTTAAACTTTGAATTATTCTCGATATTTGAAATTGAGATTTATAAACGCAGTTGATTTTGGAGACATATTCTGTTATTCGTGGATCTATTACAATCTGCTTTGAGTTCTGATTTTTATCTTTTTTCTTCAATTGCAATATTTGTGTGTTATTGATTCCTCTGTATATTTCAGATCCAAACATTTTGGTTTTTGGGTTACTTACTAGGCTAGTGAGCTCATGGATTGGTTTTTCTATATCCCTTTCATATCAAAAGTGGTAGACCGGTGTGGACTCTGAAAGGCTGCATGTAGGTGTTGTCGTGTTCTATTGCTAATGACAAGGTCCCCTTGCTTATATCCCGCAAGTGCACGGGTTTGTCGAAGTAATAATCCTGGATGAGTGGGTATCATATTCACAGGGAGTAGGGAATAAAAATACTTAATTCGCTTCTTAACTATGTGAAAAGTGAGTAATGATATATGTGACAATGATTCAATTCTCAAAAGTAAAAACAACAAGTAAGAGAGCACAAGTAAAGAAGAAGGTAAGGCAATCGATAAAGATGGGGTACCCGGATATTGTTCCGCCTAGGACAATCGTTTCAAGTGCAAGAACCCTATATTATGCTTCCTAATTAATGCAATAGTGAGTCATGGAAATCCTTAATTACATAGTCCCAAATCTAAGGTCAACCATGCCTAACTCTATACATGTCCCAGAGGAGAGATTGGATAACCTCTCAACCTCGCACTCGCATAGAATTGCAATGAGCTCTAGGGATTCTAAGTGATAGATCATTTCCTAATTATAGACCTAACCCTTTGGTCCAGGTGGAAGGTCCCTAACCACAGTTAAGCCCTAGATACTAAGATCACTTCTACGTTTCACTGCATTGCACCCGCAACTAAGCCCCAGTGGAAGGTCATCCCTTAAACCATTCACTCTATTATGGCCGCAAAGAACTCGAGGAACACAGGTAGAATCTAACACATCGGAGGGGAAAGGGGACGCTCCTGTACCTCTCGACTCACCCTCTCAACCCTCTCCAACCTAGCTTTGTCTAACACTCGTGGTGTGTCACTCACTCACAAGGTTACCAATAAGAACTCTCAACCCTAGTGTCACTCTAGGGGAGTATTCAAACAATCAAGCATTCAAGGTTGGAACTCACAATAAACATCAAATAATTTAAAGCAGAATAAAGAGATTCAATGAAACGAATACATCCTAGGGTTCACAAATACCCAAGTACCCACTAGAGATTTAGCTCTCCATGGAGCTAATTACAATCAAAGAAATAGAATGTAAAAGCAATGAATCCATAGAAAACACCCTCGATAGTCGTGTCCATGGTCTTGTGGAGAGTCCTCTACTCGTCACAAAGGGTCCTTTGTCCGGCCTAGGATACACCTCGCCGGATCAATGCCGACGAAAGCTCTCCCAATAACCTTCTTTCAAACGACGCGCGATGTTGGAGCCATAGAACCTCTCCAAAACCCTAGCCAATACCTCTCAAAACCCTAGCCGAAACCCTCTCTCGAGTTGGGGAAAAGATCGAGAAAAGAATCCTGAAATCGGGCCTGAATCGCTTTAAATAGGGCTGGAATCGGGGATCCACACGCCCCTGTAGATTTTTCACAGGGGCGTGTGAAATTTCCACACGCCTGTGTGGATTCTCTATTCTGCAGTTTTCTTGCCCGGCTGTGAACAGTGCTTCTACAATACTTTGCTACAGTACTCTGCTACAGTATCCGGCCTAAAATACTTCCCGAATCCATATTTTCATCGAGGCAACGCAAATGGGCACATGTTCACGTTGTGGATCGCTTTGCTTCTTCAATTATGGAAAAGTTGGTGGAGATCTTGTTCTATATGCATAAGTCGGAATGATTGAGTATGACTGCCCTTGTGCCCCTCCAAATGGTTGTACTAACTCAAATACGAGGAGGTTGGCATACACTCTAGCATCTCACACCCGACCTATATCTTCGCGTTTGGAACTTAGCAAGATTTCCTCCAAAATCGGTGCATTATGATCCACATTGACTTCTTTCCTTCATAATCGGCCTCACAACCCTACCTGCATAAAAGTAACATAAAAACACACATATTAGTGTAAAAACCCGAGAAAGGTAATGCTTAACATAAGGAAAGAATGCTTCGCATTCATATCGCACAAACACTTATCAGCTAATATTTCTATTCTAGTGAGTTTCTTTGTTATGGTACAGAATGTTTGATTGTTCAAGTAGGGAGAATTGATCACTGTGGTTGGTTGGTTAAGAATCCAGTGTTATGCACAACCTTCCAATGTTGTTGCAATGCTTTATAAATTAAGTTAGGTTAGCAAAGCACTCTATTAAATTTTCTTGCTAGCGTAATATTGGTTTTTCATATCCTTGGATATTATTCTCAAATATAGGGTATTATGAGAAAGCTTGTTCGATCTGGCATTGAAGCTTTTGGGCGTTAATCAGGTAAGTAACCACATATAAATCTTACTATATATACGTATTCTTCGAAATTTGTTAAAATATTAGTATGATTTAATTTGTTTATTTATTTATTTTTTAATTGTCAAATTATATATCAAATTTCTGTTATTTATTTTTTTGAATTTATTTTAAGCATTTTATAAAGTTTCTGATATTCTATTTATTTATCATTTATTTGATGAATTAGTTTATTAAATTTCTGAATAATATCTTTTTTTTAATTATTTTAATTATTTATTTACTTGGGCCAGAGCCCATTTCTTAATGGACATGTGATTGTGAGAATTTGTTTTATCTTGTTTCTTCTTTCATGGATTCCGAAGCTCCTTTTACTACACTGGCACCTCCACTATTTAATGGTGAAGATTATTATGTTTGGGCAACAAGGATGGAGGTTTATCTGGAGGTACATGATCATTAGGATGTTGTGGAGGAGGACTATGAAGTTTCTCCACAACCTATAAATCCAACTATGGCACAGATCAAGCATGACAAGGAGAAGAATCAAGAAAACCGAAGGTAAGAGCTACATTATTTACTGCGGTCTCCTCTAAAATCTTTGTCAGAATCATGACAATGAAATCCACTTTTGAAGTCTATAATTTCCTGAAGAAGTATGAAGGAGATGAGAAGATTAAAGGAATGAAAATTCTGAACCTGATTAGAGAGTTTGAACTATAAAAGATGAATGATTCTAAGATAGTAAAGGAGTACTCTGATAGATTACTTGGAATTGCAAAGAAAGTAAGATAACTTGGCTCTGAATTCCTTGATTCCAGATTAATTCAAAAAATTCTGGTTACTGTTCTTGAAAGATTTGAAGCTACCATTTGCTCACTGGAAAGCACCAAAGATGTGTCGAAGATTAGTTCGGAAGAATTGATGAATGTCATACAGGCATAAGAATAGAGAAGGCTCATGAGGTCTCAAAGGTCTGTTGAAGGTTCATTAGCTGCAAGAGCTAAGGCTAGTCAAGGAGGAAAACAAAAGAGTAAGGAAACAAAATCTAATTTCTCCCCTTGTAAACATTGTGGAAGAAAAGGTCATCTATCTTTCAAATGCTGGAGAAATCCAGACCATCAATGTAAAAAGTGCCAGAAAATGGGACATCATAAAAAAATTTGCAAGAACGCAACATTCAAGAGAAGATTGTGACACAAGTAAATTTGCAGCAAAAGAATATTGCTCAAGTTACTGACGAGGAATAGGAGGAGCAACTCTTTGTAGCTTCTTTCTTTGCAATCTATTAGTCAAGTGAGAAGTGGCTCATTGATAGTGGTTATACCAACCATATGACATTTGATCATGATCTATTTAAGGAATAAAATACTCCAGCAGCTTCCAAAGTGAAGATCGATAGTGGAGAGTACAATGCAATCAAGGAAAAAGGCACAGAAGTAATTGAAAGCATTTCAGGTACAAAGCTTATAAAAGATGTGTTATTTGTACCTAACATTAGAAAAATTTGTTGAGTGTTGGCTAGTTGATTCAAAAAGGTTTCAAAGTTATCTTTGAAACAAATTAGTGCTTAATTAAGGATTTAAAAGGCAACAATATATTCAAAGTTAAATGAAAAGGAAGAGCTTTGTGCTTGATTAATTGGAGGAGGAACAAGCAACATTCACTGGAACAAAAGTCCATGCAAAAGTCTGGCATAAGAGGCTTGGACATTTTGATCATACAACTGTGGTGAATGGACAGAGAAAGGAATTGGTCCAAGGTCTCCCTTACCTTGAATCTGAAATTCCAGATTGTAGAGCTTGCCAACAAGGAAAGTAATCAAGACTTCCATTCAAGAAATCAACTTGGAGAGCTACTGAAAACCTAAAATTGATACACACTGATGTGGCTGGACCACACAAAATTCCATTTCTCAATGGGAGCAGGTATTTCTTGATCTTCATTGATGACTATTCTAGAATGTGTTGTATCTATTTTTTAAGATTCAAGTCAAAAGTTGATGGTGTGTTTTGGTAATTTAAACATTGGATTGAAACACAAAGTGGTCACAAAATCCAAGCTTTGAGATTTGATAATGGCAAAGAATACACCTCTAATCAATTTAATCTTTTCTATGAAGAGACAGGAATTGTACATCAATTCACTGCTCTATATACTCCACAACAAAATAGAGTTAGTGAGAGAAAGAATCATACCATAATGGAGATAGCTAGATTTTTTATGTTTGAGAAGAATTTTCCAAGGGAATATTGGGTAGAAGAGGCACAAACTGGAATCTTTCTTCTCAACAGGCTTCCTACAAAAGCTATAGCAGAAAAAACATAATATTATGACTAGTACAGTTTTGAATCTTCTCCGAATAATCTCAAAGTGTTTGGATGCTTATGCTTTGTTTATGTTCCTCAAATCAAAAGAGATAAATTAGATAGAAGTGCAGAAGCAGAGAACTTTATCTGTTACAGCATAATATCTAAAGCTTACAGAATCTTCTAACCAAATACTAAGAAAATCTTGAGAAGCAGACATGTGCATTTCATGGAGAATGATGAGTGGGATTGGGATGGAAAATAATCAGCTTTGGTTCCTGACCAAGTTCCAAAATTGCAGCTCTGAATAGATGAGTTGGTTGATGATATTACTGTTAGAGGTATGATATCACTTTCTGATATTTATCAAAGATACAATGTAGCTATACATGAACCTAAAGATTTCTGGGAAGCTGAGAAGGATCCAAAATGGATTACTGCAATGAAGGAAGAGCTCAAGATGATAAAAAAATGAAACCTGAAAGTTGATGAGAAGACCCACAGATAGAAAAGTGATTGGAGTAAAGTGGGTATTTAGAACCAAGTTGAAACCTGATGGTTCAATCAACAAGCATTAAAGCTAGACTTGTTGTGAAAGGGTATGCACAGATTTTTGGTGTTTATTTTTTTGACACTTTTGCTCATGTTACCAGACTAGATACAATCAGGTTATTGTGTGCAATAGCTGCATAAAAGGGTTGGAGAGTTTTATCAACTTGATGTTAAATCAGCAGTCTTAAATGGTTTCTTGGAGGAGGAGATTTATATTGAGCAACGTGAGGGATTTGTTATGAAAGGGCAAGAAGATGATGTGTACTTGCTCAAGAAGGGCTTGTATGGGCTGAAACAGGCTCCAAGAGCTTGGTATAGTCGAATTGATGAGCACTTATGATGAAGTTGGGTTTCAAAAGAAGCTGATGAGTACATTTTATATCATATTTATCTACCCTCAATTCATTCTTTTATTTGTCCTTTAGCATAATTTACTAAGTGCTCTCAGGCCAAGCACGGTCTCAGCACAACCTTGCGCTCCCCCTTGATTCTCTCAGTCTGAACATTATTCCTGCTCAACAAGGGAAGCATGCTCAAGATGCTCCCAGTACGGTTATGCACAGGTGAAGTACAAGCAGATCATGACCGTGCTCCTCCTCTTGATTTTCCCAGGCGAGCACTTAGCCATTTCACTCAAAAATCTCAACGAGAAAGAACAGTCCAAGCACAGTCGTGCTTTGACCATGTCGAGCCCGAAATCATCCTTTTTACTCTAGCTTTCTAGGGGTTTAACCTTATCTTTGTTCGGAGATTTTCTTCTCCACCAGGAGGACTTTGATGAGGGTGAAGATCAAGCTTCACCACACCGTCTAAGGGGATCAAGGACTAGTCAGAGGCACAATTGAAGTGGGATTAGCATCAAGGAAGCTTAACTAGGAAGAATATCTTTAGAAGGAGGGAGTACTATCTTCTTTCCTTAGATTTTTATCAGTTTCTTCCATGTTATACCCATCCATGAGGGGCTAACCATCTACTGTGCCTCAGGATGTTGATGATGCTTTCTATGCTTTGAATACTTCCTTTTAATGTTCTACGGAGTTCTATTGGTTTCTTGTGTTTAATCTTGTGTTGCATAACTTGATGTGCTTGATTTGCACAGTTGTTAAGGTAAAACATAGTGTGTGGATTGTTGATAAGTGCTTGTGTATAAGTATTACGAAGTATACTTTTCTTATAATGAGCATCACTTTTATAAGATTTTATGGTTTATTCGTGTGTATTTGTGTTCTTTTGTGCATTTATAGTTATGGAGACAAATTGGGAAGAAAGGAAGCAAAAATAGATCATGGACGTGATTTTTGAGGGATCTCTAACATTGAACAAGGATCAAAGCACAAGTTGTGATTACATGCATGTGGGTGTGTGCCAACATCCAAAATTGTGCAAGTAAATCTATAAATTGGAGATGCACAAAAGCAGTCACACTCATATGTTCCAACTTGTGTAACACTGTCAAAAGTTTTGTCAATATGTTAAAAAGTGAAGATGTGACGTGATCTACCGCATGGATGTGTGCCCAACCATGTGGCCTCGATGAAGAAAATGAATTCAAGAGTACTTTGGCAAAAGCACTGTAGAAGTTTACTATAGCAAATCACTATAACAAATAACTGTAGAAAATCACTGTATCAGTTACTATTCATAGCGCGCAGAAAATGAGAAGCCTAGAAATTCACACGCTCATGTGGAATTTCCATAGGGGCGTGTGGATTCCTGATTTCATCCCTTTAAATACCGCTTCGAGAGTTTATTTTAGGGATCTTTCCAATCTTTTGCCTATCTTAGAGAGAGAGTGCTGCTAGGGTTTGGAGAGATTTTTGTTGGGATTTTTGAGCATTTCTATGGGCATTCAACATCGATTTTCTTCAGAGGAGAGTTATTGGGAGAGCTTCCCATGGCTTTAATTCGGTGGGGGCTGCCCTAGGCTTGACGAAGGACTCCTTAGAGAAGAAGAAGAGGGTTTCAAAGACCATCGACAAGGACGACAAGGGGGTTATCTCTATGGATTGCTTACACTTATTTTTTATTTCATCTTTGATTTTGTATTGCTTCATGGAGAGCTAAACCCCTAATGGGTGCTTGGACTTGTAAACCTTAGGATGATTTTGTTTCATTGACTTTTATTATGTTTCCTTTAATTGATATTATAATTGAGCTTCAATCTTATGTGCTTATTGATCTGATTTTCCGTTAGAGTGACACTAGGGTTGAGAATCCATCTAGGTAACCTTGTGAATGAGTGACACTTCATTAGGTTACGCTTAGCAAGATTGATAAGGGTTGAGAGGGTGAGTCGAGAGGTAGCGGAACGTCCCCTTTCCCCTCTGACGTGATTTATCCTATCTCCATGTTCCAAGAGTTCTTTGCGGTCATGATAGAGTGAAGTGCTAAGAGATCTTTTCCACTTGGGCTTAGTTGCGTGAGTGACAAAGTGAAGTGTTAAGTTATCCTTAGTGCTGGGGCTTAATTGTTATTAGGGATCTTTCGCTTGGACCAAAGGGTTTGATCTACATCAAGGAATAGGATTTATCATTTGGAATCCCTAGGACCTCAAGTAGTCCGACGTAGTGTGAGGTGTTGAGAGTATCCCTTTCTGTTGGGGCTGTGTATCTTAGCCAATTGAGTATGATTACCAGCTGACTATCATTACCCTTACAACATGCAAGCCGGCCCTTTTACAATAATCAATATGTTCAAATGGTAACTTCAACCCTCTAACTAATTGCTTCATTTCATAGAATCCATCAACTATAACATTACTACTTTGGAGGCATTCTTTCACCAATTGGCAAAAATCATCGTAAAATCTTTTAGAAAAGTGATGTTCTGCCTTTAAATTCATTAATTAAGCAGCATCATGAATATGGTGAATTATTAGGCTATAACTCCTATTGTTTTGTTCTTAACATATCATAAATATGGTGAATTGTTGGGGTCATGTGTCTTCAATATCATGTAATTGAAATGAAGAGGCTGCAGCATCATGAATCATTGTCTCAAATGCAGACATATTCTCATCCCCAACATATCACTCAAACTTCTTCTGGTTGCATGGACATCTAATCAACTGACCATCATTTCAATTAAGGTGAGCCTTAGCAAACTCCACAAATGCCTTTATGCCAACTATAAACATTAGATCAATTAATTCTATTGATCTTCTTTGACACATCCTCTGTCTGTCCGGTAACATTTTTTATACTACTAAAGAAACATTAACAAAGATGGCAACAATGGAGGATTCTATTAGTTAAAGAAGATTTTTTTGTATCTACATAATTTTCTCAAAAATTAAACAAATTTGTGTATTATACATATATGAAATTTTATTATATGAAATTCTTCTATTTATGTTCTTTGCACTTCAATGTTGCATCATTCTCATTAACCACTGGTGATGAATACCACGTCATTAAATGCTGTGGGCATGGATGTAACATGGCAGAATAAATTTATTCAAAAGTTCCATCATAGATTTAAGTTAATTTTGACAAAATAATTTGTTTTTTTTTTTATTTTTGGAAACCCAATTAATTCATACACATTAATGAAAATAAAATACAAAATAAACATAAATTTTTGGGGACTATAAAATAAAATCAAAGAAAGAAAAAAAGAAGAAACAAACTTAATAATTTTCCAAAAAAAAAAAGAATTAGTTTGAAACTAACTATATGTGAAACAATAAAGAAAAATAAACAAGAAAACAATGGTAGCCGCTAGATGTGTCTCAAATCAGAGCATTTCTTCTCTTATACAGATTCTTTTAAGAAGGGATCAAACTACCAATGTCCTGACTATTTTGATAGTGTTACACACAGTCCAAATTTCTTATTAGAAAAATGTAAAATCACAATCCAATGGCAAGACAATGATGAAAAGAATTAAGAAAACTATGTCTGGTGTTGTGTGCCCTTACTGAGATGGTGTGAACTGGATTGATTGCTAAGGTATATTTTTTTGGTTAAAAAAAATAAGGACATTTTCTTTATTCAATTTGTGGTATTTCGACCATTTTCCTACTTTCTTTCTTTGTTTTCAACTCATTCTTTGTGTATATATTTAATATGTGAGTCCTCTTAGTTGTCTTTTGGTGTTAGATTTTAAGTTGGGGTCAAGTAAAGGCATGAAAGGGTGGGGAAAACCTTTAAAAGTTAGCCCAAGTCCTTATGGCCTCCATTGGGTGCACAAGGGAACCAACAAAGCATTTTTGGAAGCCTCAAGGCCTCCTTTGCGGCCACAAGGGAGCCCGTGAAGGGAACATGATGGTGGGGTTCCTAGGGCTTAGAAAGCCCCATTATGCCCTCTTCTTTTCCCCTTCTTGCTTTTCTTTCTCTCTTCTCTTCTCCTCTTTAGATCTCCTTTTTCCACTCTTTAATCCTCTCTTTTCTTGGCTTAGATTTGGAGGTAAAGGCTTTAGGATTTCTTCCTCCCTCTCTTGTGAAGGTGTTTCTTTGAGTTTTGAGGAGCTTAGAGGTATGGTTCTTCTCCTTCTTCTTCCCTTCTCTCTTGTTGCGTTTCTTTGAGTTTGTTTGTTGGGAAATTCTTGGTGAGTGGTTGTTCTTGAGTTTAGAGTCTTGATTTGTTGTATTTCCTTGTTTTGGTGAAGGATTGAGAGAGATCTTTCATCTCCTAGGGTAGACTTACTGTAGTTCTAGTAAGTTCTCCTTATTTTCTTTATTTCTTTGGATTAGAGTGAGACCTAACCCTCTAGAACTTCATTAATAGCCTGAGGTTTAGTTTGGCAAACCTTAGAGTTGATTAGGGTTTTTTAATAGATGAACCTAGGGTTTCTTGCTTGGTTTTTATATTAATAATTGTTGTGTTTTGTTGTGCTTTGGTAAGGAGATGAAGCTTTGGCTTGAGGCAAAGAGTTAGCTGAGGATTAGCATCACCGGAAGTGAAATCGTCAATTTAGTGAATGAGATTATTAAGCATGACCCTATTAGATGATTACCAATATTTATATGCATATATATTCTATATTGTTTAAATGAGATTTTGTTGGTTATTATGGTTGATTTTGAAAAGTTTTTAACCCTAAAATGATTTTATTGCTTGGTTATTCTTTTATGCAAGTTTGTGTTTAATGAGAGGATTTCCGGGTTGTCACTCAAGTTGCTTATTGTGTAGTGATTCATGTTAAACTCTTTAGAGTTGTGTGTGTATCATTCCCTTCTGGAATGATGGTGATTCTTGATTCATTTGAGTATTATGTTGGAAATTGTACTCCGTGTGGAGCTATGCTTGCTTTGTTTAGATTTTATGGTGGCATCCTACTGCAGTAGTGATAAGTGCTTGTGTATAAGTAATACGAAGTATTTTTTTCTTACATTGAGCATCACTTTTATCAGATTTTATCACTTATTCATGTGTATTTGTGTTCTTTTGTGTATGTAGGGTTGTGGAGATAAAGTTGGATGAAAGAAATCAAAAGTAGATCGTGGATGCAATTATTGATGAAGTTCTTGGATGGAATAGACATGAAGACACAAGTTGTACTCAAATACATGTGGGTGTGTGCCAACCTCCATTGTGCTCAAGAGAATATGCAAAGTGGAGGAACACAAAGGCAGTCACACTCAAGTGTTCCGACTTGTGCAATACTAGCAAGATCTTCGTTAATGTGATTTTATTGAAGATGCAATGTGATCTACCGCATGGATGCATGCCCTTTCATGCGGCCTCGATGATAAGAATGGATTCGGGAGCATTTTGGTGAAGTATTGTAGCAAATCATTGTAGCAAAATCACTGTATCAGTTACTCTTCACACCTCGCAGGAAACCAAAATCTAGAAATCCACACGGCCGTATGGAAATTCCACGTGCCCGTATGGATGCCCGATTCCAGCCCCTATAAATACCTCAACTTGAGATGTTTTGAAGAATCTTTTCCCTATCATTTTCTTATCTTTGGCGGAACTCGCGGCTAGGGTTTGAGAAGGCTTTGCCGAGGCTTTTGGAGTTGTTCTATGGCCTTCAACATCGCATTCCTTTATAGAAGAGTTATTTGGGGAGCTTTCATCTGCACCGATTTGGTGAGGTGTGTCTTAGGCTTGACAAGGGAACCTTTGGGAAAGACGAAGCAGCTCCACAAGACCATCGATATAGACTACAAGGGGGTTTTATCTATGGATTATATGTATTTACTTTTGATTTCATTGTTGATTGTGTATTGCTTCATAGAGAGCTAAACCCCTAGTGGGTGCTTGGACTTATAAACCCTATGATGATTTTATTTCATTGACTTTCATTATGCTTCTTCAATTGATGTTTCAATTGAGTCCCATCCTTGAATTCTTGTTGAATTGATTTTCCCTTAGAGTGACACTAGGGTTGAGAATCTATCTTGGTAATCCTTGTGAATGAGTGACACTTCATTAGGGTTAGACAAAACAAGGTTGGAGAGGGTCGAGATGGTGAGTCGAGAGGTAGTGGAACGTCCCCTTTCCCTTCTAATGTGGTTTATCCTACCTCCAAGTTCCAAGAGTTCTTTGTGGTCATTATAGAGTGAAGTGCTAAGACACAAACTCCAATGGGATTAGTTGCGGGAGCAACAGAGTGAAGTGTTGAAGTAATTCTTAGTTATGGGTCATAATCGTGACTAGGGGTCTTTCGCCTGGACAAAAGAGTTAGATCTATATTAGGGAATACGGTTTACCACTTTGACTCCATAGAGCTTCATGCAATCCCACACAGTGTGAGGCGTCGAGAGTATTCCTTTCCGCCGTGGCATAGTATAGGGGTTACCCGCAAGTGCACCCACAAGTGCACTTGCGTGTTACCGGCAAGTGCACAGGTTTGTCTAGTAATAAATTCCTAGGTGAGTGGGGTATCGTATCCACAGGGAGTAGGGAGTGAAAAAAATACTTAAATTGCTACTTAACTAAGTGAAGATGAACAATGATTGTGTTGATAAGGTGTGGTGTAAACAAGAGTAAAAGAAATAAGAAAAAGAAGCACAAGTAGGTGAGACATAAGGCAATCGATAAAAGTGGGGTACTTGGATACTGTTCCGCTTAAGATAATCATTTCAAGTGCAAAACCAACTATTATGTTTACTAACTAATACATCAATGAGTCATGGAGATCCTAAGAGACATGGTCCCAAATCTAAGGTCAACCATGACTAACTCTACATCGATCAGTCTCAACACCTCGCACTGTGTACACTTGCAAGATGCTCTAGGGATTACAAGTGATAAACCCTATTCCTATGTGTAGACCTAACCCTTTGGTCCAGGCGGAAGGTCCCTAGTCACAATTAAGCCCTAGGTGCGAAAATCACTTCAATGCTTCATTCAATTGTCTTTGCAACTAAGCCCCAGCGGAAGGTCATCCCTTAGCCTGTTCACTCTACTATGACGGCAAAGAACTCTTGAAATGTGGAGGTAGAGTAAATCAAATCGAAGGGGAAAGGGGATGCTCCGCTACCTCTCGACTCACTCTCTCAACCCTCTCCAATCTAGCTTTGTCGAACCATCATGGCATGTCACCCATCCACAAAGGTTACCAATATAGACTCTCAACCCTAGTGTCACTCTAAGGGAGAAATCATTCAACAAGCATTCAAGATTGGAACTCAATTAAAACATCAATTAAGGAAAGCATAATAAAAGGTTTAAAAAAATAATAGCATCTTAGGGTTCACAAATCCAAGTACCCACTTGGGGGTTTAGCTCTCTATGGAGCTAGTTACAATCAACAATGAAATCAAATGTAAAACAAGTAATCCATAGAAAAACCCCTCGGTGTTCAGGTCGATGGTCTTGTAGAGTAGTTGAGTCTTCTCCAAGGGTTTCCTTGTCCGCCCTAGGGCACAACTCACCGGATGTATGCCGATGAAAACTCCCTCAATAACCTTCTTCCTGTAGGTTATATCGCAAAAATCAAATAACAATAAAAGGGCATGCGGAAGCAATAATATATTTGCGATATATATTCTAATTGTTTTAATGAGCATCTTTATTTAATTGAAAGGCCTAGAAAATTACCTCTTAATGATTTTCTTTCTTTTGATGCGCCGAACTTATCTCTGATTATCGTAGATCTCCTAGCGCCTCTATATCACACGTCGGAATTAAGAGACAATCTCCTCTTCTTCTCCAAATAGCGGCTAGAGTTAGAGAAGAAGAGAGAGCAAGGGGATTTTCTCACTAAAGAATTAATTGAGTCTTATCTATAGTTGGAGAGTCATATTTATAGAACTTCATAAAACATGATAAACATTATTCAATCATGAAGTTCTATTCGAAATATGAACCTTCATAATATGATAAACATTATCATAGAAGTTCTATTAGAAATATGAGTCCTAATCTAACTAAAACCACTTTTATCTTTGAGTCCTCGTAATTTTGATTATCTATTAGACTCCATCGAATTTAAATCAAAATTTAAACTTAAGATAAAAACCCTAGACCAATTTACAATTTCACTCATCCCATGAAGTGAAATTATAAATTGACAATTTTACCCCTGTACTCAAAATGAGACTGATTCTTTATCCCTTTAAGCGTGACTCCCTAGGTTCATTCCGATTGGCAATGGGAGGATAACAAAGGACGTGGGTGACACCTAGCCAGCCCCGTGGTCCCACGTCGTAGCCCAATTGAACACGAATAAGTAGATCATTACGAACCTTTCTGATTATGATTACCATATGTGTATAAACCTTTCGTCCTTGTATCGCAACCGAGTAAGAGCCATGGTAATTGTCAAACTCACTGAACTCGATTACATGCAAATAACTATAGTGGGGTGAGATTACAAAACTACCCTTCATGTCCCACAAGATTAGTTTGACTGCCTTGGCTAAGGTCTTCTAATCTCATATACTTATAGTCGCACAGGATATTGACTCGTTAACTTCCAAGAGAACGAATTCCTTCTTGGTGATCACTCACAATTGCTACCTGCCCGACATAGTCGCACTTCGAGGTCAGCCATACTAAAAGGTGAACTGAGCCTAACAACTCTATTAACGGACTAGACGTCACAAGTACATTGTGATCATGATACCTCAGGTCTAAGGTCCACTCATATGATCATAACCAACAATCCCAATTATTGACTGTCAAAGAGTAAAACCCATGTGATTGGATTGTCGCGAGTCATGTTCGAATACACCAATTCCCAATGATGTATTTATGACATATGCTCCCACTGTTCTATAGTGTTCAACTAGCACTCTTTGTCAAAGTATATGTCATACAAATCCTTACAAACCTTTAATGCCCAATTAAAGATTCTCTGATTTGCAAACTATTTAAGTGTATCAGTACCAAACCCTTCTAGTGCTCTTCTCTTTATCCCACAAAGAGTAGAAGGTTTTACTTAATACACATGGACTATGATATTCAAAACTAATTATAATGCCATCACAAGATTTATATGAACATCAAAATAAATGGCTATTTAATAAGATTAAGAATATATAATACAAATGAAATGCCCAAATACAAGTATCCTCATTGGCATTCGAGGGCATAATCCTAACAATCTCCCACTTGTACTCAATGCCAACCACTATGGTATCTTACACCCATCTTCTTAGTATGTCGATCTAACACAGCTTGTGATAGTGGCATGGTGAATAGGTCATCTAAGTTATCTACTGAGGCTTTTTTCTAGATGGCTATATCGTCTCTTCTGACGATCTCTCAAATAATGTGGTACCGCCACTCGATATGTTTGGATATACTATGAGACCTTGGTTCCTTCGCCTGTGCTACAGCTCTATTGTTGTTACAATAAAGTGATAATGAGAGCTTCCACATTTGGAACCACCAGGCATTCTATCAAGAACTTCTTAATCCAAACAACCTTCGATGCACCCACATATTCAGTCTTAGTGGTGGAATCTGCAGTAGTAACTTACAAGTATTTCATCTCACTGCTTTACCATTAAGAATGAATATAATTAAACCCTAAATGGATCTTCGGTCATCAACATCAGACTGAAAGTCTGAATCTACGTAACCATCCAAACTTAACTCTCCATTGCTATAGATTAGAAGCATATCTTTAGTCCTAAAATACTTCAACATACACTTCATAGCTATCCAAAGCTCCTTCCATGAGAAGCGCATGACCCCCATAAAGAAATAGGTAAATCTATGTAACTATGCATAGAATGAAGCATGTCCAACAAGGTTCGATTCGTATGCTTAGCCATCCCCATTCAGTTGAGGAGTCATTGGTGGTGGTAATTGTGAAACTATCCCATGTTCCTTTAAGAACAAGTAAAAATTGGTATTCATATACTTATCACCACGATTCAATCGTAGTGTCTTTATACGATAACCAATTTGATTTTCCACTAAAGCCATATACTTTCTAAACATGTCAAGTACCTCTAACTTGTTCTTCATTAAGTATACATAACCATACCTAGAATGGTCATCGGTAAAAGTCATGAAATAATGGAAAACACCGCGAGCCATTTCACTGATTGGCCCACAAACATCGGATTTGGTCATCTTGCCAAAAAGAAAAGACTCCCATGTTATATAGGGATTCAATCCCAATGGACCTATAAGGCCATTTTTCTCCAACTCATGAATCCTTTGTTCTTCAGCATGACCTAATCTCAAATGACATACAAGTTTTTGATTTATCTCATGCCTACCATGCCTTTTAGTGATAGCATTCACAACATATTTATTCTGGACATTTAAATGATACAATCCATTAACTAAAGAGGCATTGCCAACTAATTAATTTCCAAAATAAATATCACAATTAGTTACACGAAATTTAAAGACATATCCTTTTCTGACTAAAACAGGAACAGAAAAAAATGTTCTTTAGCCTGTTTGGTAATACTTAACAATCCTCTAAAACTAAAACATGTCCAGAATATAAAAGAATAGAAGTAGATCCTATGTGAGTTGCTATGACACTCTGTCCGCTTCCCACCTTGATCATCACATTTTATTCACCCAGCTTCCATCTTCTTTTCAGATTCTGATTCATAATACAATCATGAGCACTAGCTACTCAATCAAGAATCCAAGAAGTAGAAAATACAAAAATTGAACAATTTGCTTTGAAAACAAACTATTCCATACTTGTAGCGCCATCTGCTCTGAGCTGTGGACAATCCCGCTTCCAATGACCGGCCTCGCCACAATGGAAACACTTTCCTGCTTGCTTGGAGCTCTCACTCGCATAAACCACAGGTGCCACACCTTTATTCTTACCCACTCCTCCCACTACTTTGGGAGCCAGGGCATTCTGCTTCTTGGCCATCTTTTGCTTCTTGTGATTTGAGGGCCTAGAAGTAGAGATAATCAAAGCAACAGCATCCTTTCCTTTAGTCTTCATTTGAGACTGAGTACTCACTAGTTTGTTAAGAAGACTAGCCAGTGTGCACTTAATCTCATTCATGTTAAAATTAACAATAAACTGAGGGAAGGAATTAGGAAGAGACTGTAAGATGAGATCAACCTGAAGGTTGTAGTCTATGGAAAAGTCAAGAGCTTCCAACCTCTCAATCATAGAGATCATCTTGAGGACATGCTCTCCAACTTCTCCACCCTCAGTCATCTTTGCCCTAAAAAGCTCTCTAGATATTTCATACCGAGCAGTCCGACTATGCTCTACATAGAGCTCTTGCAAGTGCAACAGTACCGATCTCGCATCACTCATCTTTTCATCAGAGCTTTGCAGATCACTGCTCATGAGGCTAACATATAGCTCCTTGCTCGCAAGTTATCCTGAAGCCATTTTAGATAAATGTCTTGTTCTTCCTTACTTGCCTCGGGTGGAGGTTTGGTAGGAATATTAGCCTCAAGAATGTACCCGATTCGCTCTTAATTGAGGACTATCCTCAAATTCCTGAGCCAATCTACATAATTGGGCCCGGTAAGGATATTTTTCTCAAGCAAAATATTAAGTGGGTTATTAGTCATATCGAGAAACATACTGCAAGAAAATAAAAACCAGATTATTAGTTCACTTATATTATACCCAAGTTATATTAAGGTATTTAAATAAAACTTGGCTCCCATTACATTTTTCGCAAATCTGCACTCCCACTATAAAAATCGGAAATCCTCGTTGGTAGGATCTCGTAGTGAATGATTAGGTTCTTTATTAAATCTAGTGGAGCTCAACCCATATAGTATAATTGCACCACAAGAGTCAATAAAGTGGCGTCCGATGCCAACCTATTCCATAGGTAGTCCAATCAATTTTGGCCCATAGTTTACCTAGCCTCAACCCATACAGTTTAATTGGCCCGTAAACTATCTAAGTCAAGCCCACCAACTTCTGTCAATCTAACAATTGAATTCCACCCCCTCAACCCATACAGTATAATTGGGGAGGAATTTGTCTCGATTAACGGCATCTAATGCACTAAAGGTTCTTAAAATTATAAGCGAATACAAAACCCCCTCATACAGGGAAGATATCATGCATCCTTATAACTCTAATAACCCAAAGCTTGGTGGAGAGCCAAGACATCCGGTGCCCTTCAACTTAGTGTTTTATTTTTGGAGAATTGTTTACATGTTATTAATTGGGTCTCACATTACATCAATCATGCATGTATAAATAAGACATACATTCACAGTCAAGCCAACACATGCATACGACCATGAACATCTATGATTAACCTAATTTAATAGATTAATCTAAAATAAAATCCTAAACTATTACATGGCTTTGCGCTCCATACAAAAGGACTATACGCCTGGCTTCTTGGTCCACGTATTCTCGGACTCTTGTGTCACTTTATGTTTTCTCTAAAATTTACAAATATATATCCTAGATACAATCTACTTTTGCAAAAATTAAAGAAAATAATATTGGACACAACATGGCCCAAATACATAAGTAAAAAATAAAATAAATATAAAAGCCCTGAAGTTCATGATCGAATGCTATCCATTCATTCAACACATCAAATAAAAATAAAAATAAAAATAAAAATAAATCAATCATAAATTACATTGGTGTGGATTCCACTTTATTTAAAATAAAATAAATAAACAAATAATAATGATAACAAATAAAATAATAACATAGTAATATAAATACTAAATAAATAAATAAATAAATAAAATTGATGTGGCCCACACCCTGCGCAGTGCTCGTCCCGTGCAGCACTGCGCGGCAATTGCATGGCCCCACGCAATTATTATTATTATTACTTTAATTATTTATTTATATATTATATATATATATATTAAACAAATCAATCTTCTACAGCGCCACAGTACTGTGCAACACAACTTTTGATTTATTTAATATATATATATATATTTCAATATCATTATTATCATTATTATTATTATTATTATTATTTATATAAAATTTTAAATAAATTATGAAACCCTAACTCAAAATAAAAATTATGCATAAAATCTAATTTTATCATGAATCTTCAATTTTATATAATAATCAAATAATGATCACCAATGCAATTTTATTATTTTTAAACCTAGTGCTCATTAAAACAAATAGCTAGGCTCTGGTACCACTGTAGGTTATATCGCAAAAATCAAATAACAATAAAAGGCATGTGGAAGCAATAATATATTTGCGATATATATTCTAATTGTTTTAATGAGCATCTTTATTTAATTAAAAGGCCTAGAAAATTACCTCATAATGATTTTCTTTCTTTTGATGCGCAGAACTTATCTCTGATTATCATAGATCTCCTAGCGGCGAACGAAAGTTCCACACCTCTATATCACACGCCAGAATTAAAAGACAATCTCCTCTTCTTCTCCAAATAGAGACTAGGGTTAGAGAGGAAGAGAGAGCTAGGGGATTTTCTCACTAGAGAATTAATTGAGTCTTGTCTATAGTTGGAGAGGAGTCATATTTATAGACCTTCATAAAACATGATAAACATCATTCAATCATGAAGTTCTATTTGAAATATTAACCTTCATAATATGATAAATATTATCATAGAAGTTCTATTAGAAATATGAGTCCTAATCTAACTAAAACCACTTTTATCTTTGAGTCCTCATAATTTTGATTATCTATTCGACTCCATCGAATTTAAATCAAAATTTAAACTTAAGACAAAAACCCTAGACCAATTTACAATTTCACTCATCCCATGAAGTAAAATTGTAAATTGAAAATTTTACCCCTGTACTCAAAACGAGACTTATTCTTTATCCCTTTAAGCGTGACTCCCTAGGTTCGTTCTGATTGGCAATGGGAGGATACCAAAGGACATGGGTGACACCTAGCCAGTCCCATGGCCCCACGTCATAGCCCAATTGAACACAAATGAGTAGATCATTATGAACCTTTCCGATTATGATTACCATATGTGTATAAACCTTTCGTCTTTATATCCCAACCGAGTAAGAGCCATGGTAATTGTCAAACTCATTGAACTCGATTACATGCAAATAACTATAGTGGGGTGAGATTACCAAACTACCCTTCGTGTCCCACATGATTAGTTTGACTGCCTTGGCCAAGGTCTTCTAATCTCATATACTTATAGTCACATGGGATATTGACTCGTTTACTTCCGAGAAAACAAATTCCTTCTTGGTGATCACTCACAACTGCTACCTGCCCGACATAGTCACACTTCGAGGTCGGCCCTACCAAAAATTGAACTGTGCCTAACAATTCTAGTAACAGACTAGACGTCACAAGTACATTGTGATCATGATACCTCAGGTCTAAGGTCCACTCATATGATCATAACCAATAATCCCAATCATTGACTGTCAAAGAGTAAAACCCATGTGATTGGATTGTTGCGAGTCATGTTTGAATACACAAATTCCCAATGATGTATTTATGGCATATGCTCCCACTATTCTATAGTGTTCAACTAGAACTCTTTGTCAAAGTATATGTCATTCAAATCCTTACAAACCTTTAATGCCCAATTAAAGATTCTCTGATTTGTGAACTATTTAAGTGTATAAGTACCAAACCCTTCTAGTGCTCTTCTCTTTATCCCACAAAGAGTAGAAGGTTTAACTTAATACACATGGACTACCATATTCAATACTAATTATAATGCCATCACAAGATTTATATGAACATCAAAATAAATGGCTATTTAATAAGAATAAGAATGTATAATACAAATGAAATGCCCTAATACAAGTATCCTCGTTGGCATTCGAGGGCATAATCCTAACACTTCCAAGCGAATCGCAATATCGAATCCTTCAAACCACTCCTAAGACGTGCCAAAAGCCTTTCAAAACCCTAGCCGACGACCCCACAAAAGATGGAGAAAAGTGAAAGAGAAGAGGTGAAAAAGATCCCCAAAATCGGGCTGAATCGCGGCTTAAATAGGGCTGGAATGGCATCGACACGCCCCTGTGGATGTTTCCTATGGGCCTGTGGAATTTTCACACGAGCGTGGAGAATTTCCTCATGCCCGTGTGGATTCTCTGGAAATCTTATTTTCGGCCGGCTATGAACAGTAATTGCTACAGTGGTCATCGATAACACTCCCAAGTCCACACTCTTCATCGAGGCAAAATAAATGGGCACACGTTTATGCTGTAGATCGCACGTCTTCTTCAATCAAAAGCTTCATTAGCGGAGATCTTGTCACGAATGCACGAATTAGGATATGCAAATGTGACTACTTTTGTGCTTCTCCAATCCATTGTAGTGACTTGAATTCATGGAGGTTGGCACACATTCACGTATCTTGGAGTCCCACTTGTGTCTTCGTGTTTGTTCCTTCCAAGATTCCACTAAACAATGCGATTACGATCTACTTTTGGCTTCTTTTCTCAATACTTAGCTTCACAACCCTATATGCATGAAAGTAACACAAATGCACAAGTATTAGCGCTAAAACATGATAAAAGTAATGCTCATCATAAGGAAAGAACACTTCGCATTCATATCGCACAAGCACTTATCAATTTCCCCCACACTTAAGCTTTTGCTTGTCCTCAAGCATAAATAAAACATTGAAGCATAGAAGAAGGAAATAATAAAAGTGCTCGGCCTTAGGTTCACCAAAGCATGCAAGGAGAGCATTCTACAAGGGAAAGTTCAACACTAAATACGAAAAATCAATGATCTAGCTAAAAACTTGAATTAAAAAGACAACAAACTCGAAATTATGTAAGTGTGTGTAAACTCACTCAAGTCAACCCAAATTATACTCCTCAAAGTTCTAAGTATAAGGGACTTATTTATTTACACAAAGCGACAAAAATTAAAAAGATGGTAGTAGCTTCAGACATCCTCTAAGGTAGCCCTTTCCAAAGCGGCTGCTAAGGTGGCTTTCACACTTTTAAGGTGGTAGCTCTTTCTACCGGGGTGGTAGCTTTCACTCATCCTATGAGATAGCTCTTTCTCTCATTAGGGCATAACTAGTATCCGACCTATGAGAGTAGCTTCATACTTCATAGGTGGTAGCTCTTTCCACTCCCAAATGCACAACTAAACACTATATTTTTCTTTGTTTTCTTTTCCTTTTTCCATTTTTTTTCAACAAAATAAAGACAAGAAAAAAAACTAATTAGTCCCTTTAACATTAAACTTGAGTTTCCAAAAGAGTTTAATGAACGAGTAGTGCAACAAGTGTCAATCTGGCAAAAATTCCTAGAAATTCAAGCAAGAACTAGAGCATGAGAACATTCAATGTTAAAAATTCTCTTAAACTCAAGAATACAATCATTGCAAATAAGGTGAACCACCATTGGCTATGTGAGCATGTATGTCAATCAATACTAATATAAAAGACATGTGCACTATGAAACTCCCCCCACACTCAAGTTGTACATTGTCCCCAATATACACATTCAAGCTCATTAATAATGTAAAACAATCAGGAATATATGTGGGAGAGGCAATCTGATAAGTGCTTGTGTGATAAAAATATGAAGTGTTCTTTCCTTATGATGAGCATTACTTTTCTTGTGTTTTAACGCTAATATGTGTGTATTTATGTTACTTTCATGCAGATACAGTTGTGAGGCCGAATATTAGAGAAAAAAGCCAATGTGGATCGTAAATGCACTATTTGGAGGGAATCTTGAGATGGTTCAAATGAGAAGACATAAGTCGGATTTGAAATACGGGAATGTGTCCCTACCTCCTCGTATTCAAGTTAGCACAATGATTTGGAGCGGCACAAGGGTAGTCACATTCAACCATTCCGACTTGTGCATGTATAGTAAGATCTCCACCAACATATCCGTTATTGAAGAAGCAAAGCGATCTATGACGTAAACGTGTGCCCGTTTATATTACCTCGATGAAAAGCATGGATTCGGGAGTGTTTCGGGCTGGTACTGTCGAAGGGTACTCTAGTAAACACTTAAGCAGGTACTGTTCATAGCCGGCCGAAGAAGGATGAATATAGATAATCCACACGGGCGTGTGAAAATTCCACATGCCCGTGCGAAAAATCCACAGGGGCGCCCACATGGGCATGTGGATTCCCGATTCCAGCCCTATTTAAGGCTGATTTCAGCCGCGATTTCAGGATTTTTTTCTCCATATTTTCCCTAACTTGAGAGAGGGTAGTGGCTAGGGTTTTGAGAGATATTGGCTAGGGATTTGGAGAGGTTCTACGGCTTTGACATCATGCTCCATTTGGAAGAAGGTTAGTGGGAGAGCTTTCATCGGCACCAATCCGGCGAGGTGTATCCTAGGCCGGACAAAGGAACCCTTGGATGAGTAGAGGACTCTCCACAAGACCATCCCCACGACTATCGAGGGGGTTTTATATGGATTCTTTGCTTTTACATTTGATTTCATTGATTGTAATTAGCTCCATGGAGAGCTAAACCCCCTAGTGGGTACTTGGGTATTTGTGAACCCTAGGATGTATTCGTTTCATTGAACCTCTTTATTACGCTTTCAATTAATTGATGTTTTATTTGAGTTCCAATCTTGAATGCTTGATTGTATGAATACTCCCTTAGAGTGACACTATGTTTGAAAGTTCTTGTTGGTAACCCTTGTAAGTGAGGGACACACCACGAGAGTTAGACAAAGATGGATTATGCAAGACCTTCATTATTGGGGACACAATCGAGTATTGTGTGTCCCTGATTACAGCTCAAAACTTTGAGCTAAAGCCGGCTTTCATCCACATGTTCCAGCAATCCGCACAGTTCAATGGTTTAGCCGATGAGGATCCCAACAGTCATATAGATAACTTTCTCGAGGTGTGTGATATGCTTAAGATAAACGGGGTGACGGATGATGCCATCAAGTTGAGAGCCTTCCCATTTACCTTAAAGGGGAGAGCAAAGCAGTGGCTACACTCATTACCTAGACCATCGATTAGCACATGGGAGAAGATGGTAGAAGCTTTTCTGACCCGTTATTTCTCTCCAGGAAAATTTGCAAAGCTTAGGAATGAGATCTCGTCATTTGTACAGTCGGAATTGGAGTCTCTATTTGAGACATGGGAAAGGTTCAAGGAGCTCCTGAGAAAGTGCCCGCAACACGTATTCTGAGAGTGGATGATTATTCAGACCTTTTACAACGGGTTGAATCCGAGTATAATGCAGCTCTTGGATGCGGCAGCAGGTGGTACCTTAGGTAGAAAGACCCCCGGTGAGGCCTATCAACTAATTGAAGAAATGGGGTTAAATAGCTACCAATGGAATGATAGGGAGAAGAAAAAGGTGGCCGGGCTCCATGAGATAGATGTAGTAAGTTTATTGGTGGCTCAAGTGGAATTATTGAGTACGAAGTTAGATCTTCTAACTTCGAATAGGGTGGCGGCCATGACTACTTGCACCGGGTGTTCTGGAGGACATGCTCCTTCCGATTGCCCGATCCCTATTGGTGATGCATCTTCGGTTGAGAATGTCAATTTTGTGGGTAATGCAATGAGGAACCAAGGGAATCCATATTGCAACACCTACAATCCGGGTTGGTAGAATTATCCCAATTTTTCGTGGAGCGACCAAGGTCCACAAAAGGCCATGGGGCCACCGGGTTTCCAACAACAAGCCCTAAACATGGAAAACCGAGTTTCAGGTTTGGAGACCCGAATGACCGATTTGGAGAAGGCCTTGACTAGGTTTCAATCAGTCGAGGCTACATTTCACAACCACACTGCCTCTTTGCACAATCTTGAAAATCAAGTAGAGCAGATTGTGAAGTCTCTATCAGAAAGGCCACAAGGAAGATTGCCGAGTAATACCGAGACTAATCCTAGAGAGCATGTGAAGGCGATCACTTTGAGAAGTGGTCGTGAGGTTGAAGGTAGGCTTCCGAGTGAAAGGCCCAATGAACACACACCCGAGATTATATAGGTTGAGGAGGGAGCAAGTAAAGAAAAGGAGGCGACACCCCCACCTTTCAAGACAAGAATCCCTTATCCCTCTAGATTGAAGAATGACCAAGGGGATGAACAGTGCAAGAAGTTCCTGAGTTTGTTCAAGCAACTCCACATTAATATTTCTTTTGTTGAGGCATTGGCTCAAATGCCTAAGTATGCAAAATTCTTGAAGGACTTGTTGACTAACAAGAGGAAGTTGGAGGAGAGTGCTTCAGTGATCTTAGATTCGTCTTGCTTGGCGGTGTTGCAAAAGAATATGCCGAACTAGAAGAAAGACCCGGGAAGCTTCATCGTTTCATGTAATATTGGCAATTTGGGTAAAGAAAAGACATTAGCGGACTTAGTAGACAGTATCAACGTCATGCCATACACCTTCTTTCAGAAGCTAGGCTTGGGTGAGCCTAGACCCACTCGGATGACTTTGCAATTGGCGGATCGAACGATGAGACATCCGAGGGATATCATCGAAGATGTGCTTGTAAAGATGGACAAGTACATTTTTCCTGTAGACTTTGTAGTGCTAGACGTTGATGAGGATGTGGATTTATCTTTGATACTTGGGAGACCGTTCCTGTGGACTTCCAAGGCATTGATTGACATGGACGACGGGGAGCTAACATTGAGAGTTGGAAATGACAAGCTCACATACCACCTTGCTGAAGCCATGCGACATTCTCTTGATTTCAATGATGCTTTGTATTTTCTAGACACTACTAATGAGATTGTTGATGGATACATGCAGGAAATGTTCAATCCAGACCCGTACAAGGGTTTGTTCGACCAAGAAGTGGAAAATAAAGAAGTTATGATGCTTTGTTCGACTGAAGAAGTACCATCTACTCCGGGGATCCTGAAGAAGGTGCTCCAAAAGATTAAGAGGGCGAGGAGACGCCACCAGAAACACTCCAAGGCTATTGAAGATGGGTGTGAACCGAACAAATTGGATGAACCTTTACTAGGTGGTCCCAAGCCCGATAATTTACCCTCTACCTTCAAGAGACTTTGCTCATCATGCTTTCAAGTCATGGGTAAGAGGACAACCCTCATCTATGAACCCCGTGAGGTAAGACAAGGTACTTCAAGCTTAGTGATGTAAATCAAGCGCTTCTTCGGAGGCAACCCAAGTTTTTAATGTTTTTTCTAGTTTTTAGTTAGTATTTGCATGGATAAGGCTTTAAGTGTTGGTGTCTTGATTCTTAGATGCTTTTGCTATGATTTTCTTGTGGACATTATGATATTATCATGCGCCAAATCGTGTGTGGCGAAGAATCTTGGTTGTTTGAGTGTGTTTTTCATGTTTTCGCTAGTTAAAATTGCATTGTTAGGCAGGCTCTGTGTATATATTTGTGTTCAGGAATTTTCTGTAGAGCCTGCAAAGTTTTCTAAGTGTCTAGAGAAAACACACGCCCGTGTGAAAATTTATGCACGGGCGTGCGTTTTCGTTTAGAGCTCATCCAGAGATGGCACAGGGGCGTGGACTCGCCCCTATGAGTGACCTTGTGATTTCTGCACGACCGTGGGTAATTTCCGCACGGGCGTACATTTTCCTGCAGAGACTTAGCAAATTATCTCGGGAGCACACAGGGGCGTGGACTCATCCCTGTGGGCGAACTTGTGGCAAAAGCACGGGTGTGGGTATTTTCCGTACGCCCGTGTGGATCTCTGCAAAAGAGCTCTCCCTATCACAAGAAAACACAGGGACGTGCGTTCGCCCTTGTGAGTTGGGCCTGTGAATGGCCACGCCCGTGTGTAATTTTCGCACGGGTGTGCAAAACACTTAGATGATTCTCTCAGTTTGACAAAGAAGCCACAGGGGCGTACGGATGCCCTTGTGGGTCGGGCGCACGGGCGTGGGTATTTTCCGCACGCCCGTGCGGTTGCATTCAGTGATAACGAGTGTTTTCCCGAGAGTGCACAGGGGCATGCGTCGGCCCCTGTGAAGCTCTCTTGTGGAAGCGCAGGGGCGTGGGTAATTTCCCCACGCTCATGCCGATGTACAGAACGCCAAGAGGTGTGAGTTCCTTTTAATGGATCATCGTTCCTCTTCATCCTAACATTCGCCATTCATCTGAGAGCACTATCACATCGTTTCCTGACCTCGTATTGCTGGTTTGGAAAGATTTTTACTTGGTTTTCTGACCGATTCAAGGTTTTCAATCTCAACTCGTCGGTAAGCCCTATCTATTGTTTTCTTTTCTTCTCCAATTCTTGATCTTAATCGATGAAACTTGTTAATAATGCTTTATCTCTGCAATTAGAATGATTATGCATGTTTAGAACGAAGTTAGAAGCGATTTAACGATGTATTTTTTGGATTTATGAGGCACGGCCATGCATTTTTCATGCCTCGTGGATCCACACGCGCGTGCGGAGATTCCACGTGACCGTGTGGATTTTTGCAATATTACTTAATTAACTGTTTTAATCGATTTTCTTTCAAATTTTACAGGTTATAGCACCTCGATTAAAGAAGCAAGCCGAGAAACGGCCGCGTGAGTCATCCCCCGAGTCCAAGAGCATGAGATTCCCTATCCCCGAGCATCAGGCTCATTTTAAGCGTCTATCGAGACTTCAGTTCAGACAGACTCAATTCCTGGACACGAGCATATTGATAGATTTACAGTAGGGAGATGAATTCGCAGATGAGGTCGAGGATCTCGTTTCGGTCGGTGGATGGAGGCAGTTATTGTTGACTAGGGAGCCAGCCATTCGTGAGCTTACACTTGAGGCCTTATCGTCATTCGAGTTCGATAGATCTTATGCGAGATTCGACAGCCTCAATGCCGTTTAGTTCAAAGCATTTGGACATTACCATAGCATGAGCATCACTCAGTTTTCAGTTCGACTTGGCTTGTATGAGGAGGTATTTACAGACAATGAGGAGTATTCCCAGTTACCGACTGATTACCCTGGAACGTTGACCTCATAGAGAGCTTACCGAGTGTTCTGTGGTCAGGGCAAGTATGAGCCCGGTGTGTCCAAGGCTACGTTCCTTTCCTGACCTATGTACCGATATTTACATGCCATTCTGAGCAGGTCGCTTAATAGCCGTGGTGATAGCACTGGCGTTCTGAGCCGGCAGGAGCTTCTATACTTGTATTCACTGGTGCAGCGCATATCGATTTATTTAGGGCACATCATCGCTGAGTATATTCGACATCAGGGGCAGTATGCTAGATTGGGAGCGATCTTTTCGGGCCCATACATTACGAGACTAGTTTTGGGCATGGGTCACTTGGACGCGATTTGCGGCTCCGAGAAGATGAGTACTCCTATGCTTCTGAGCCTGGAGACGATGAGATTGATGGGTATGGTCTACAGGGTTCAGATGGGAGTTTATGCTTTGGTTCTATCAGCTCCAGAGATAGCTGAGGATGAGGGTGATGATGCCGATGCTTCTCAGCCTACTCCCGAGCCTCAACCAGCACAGATGGAGACCGAGGCACTTCCGGTGGCAGAGGACCCACCTATAGTATGCATGTTTTCACCATCTCAAACCCATGATCGCTTTGAGAGGCTCAAGAGTACTGTGAGGGTTATACGGACAGAGGTCGCTAAAATCCGAGCAGAGATTGCTATAATTCAAACTGCGCAGGCCGCACAGTAAATAGAGTTCATGGCACGTTTTGACATTTGTCTTGTGGCCGAGGACTCTTCAGGCCCCTCCAACATCACCATCACCACCTCCACCAGCACCCATAGTATGCATGTTTTCACCATCTCAAGCCCATGATCGCTTTGAGAGGCTCAAGAGTACTGTGAGGGTTATATGGACAGAGGTCGCTAAAATCCGAGCAGAGATTGCTATGATTCAGACTGCGCAGGCCGCACAGTAAATAGAGTTCATGGCACGTTTTGACATTTGTCTTGTGGCCGAGGACTCTTCAGGCCGAGGACTGCGTATCCGTGCAGATTGTCATGTCAACATGGGAATTAAGAACTTGTCATGGGCACGGCCAATGTTGCTTCGGCACTTAACTTTGTGTGCTTCACAGCCCATTGGAACATTACTCCCAAGGATTTAGCTCCATCAAATGCAACACTAGGAGTCAAGGAAGTATTGTTTTGATTGCTTCTCCCACATTTGTTCTTGATTGGTATACATTATGAGTGAGCTTGCATGTGTACATTGGGGACAATGTGCAACTTAAATATGGGGGGAGTTTCATAGTGCACACATCTCTTTTATATTAATTTTGATTGATATACATGATCACATAGCCAATGCCGGTTCACCTTAGTTGCAATGATTGTATTCTTGAGTTTAGGAGAATTTTTAACATTGAATGTCTTCATGCTCTAGTTTTTGCTTGAATTTGTAGGAAGTTTTGCCCGATTGTCACTTGTTACACTACTCACTCTTTAAACTCTTTTGGAAACTCAAGTTTGATATTAAAGGGACTAAATATAGTTGTTTCTTTTATTAAATCTGAAAAAAAATTGGAAAAAAGAAAAGAAAGAACAAAATAGTTTGATTGTTTATTTGCGCTTGTTGGGTGGAAAGAGCTACCATCTATGAAGTATGAAGCTACTCTCATAAGTCGGATACTAGTTATGCCCTAATGAGAGAAAGAGCTATCTCATAGGATGAGTGAAAGCTACCACTCCGGTAGAAAGAGCTACCACCTCGAAAGTGTGAAAGCCACCTTAGTGGCCGCTTTGGAAATGGCTACCTTAGAGAATGTGTGAAGCTACTAACATCTTTGAAATTTTGTTACTGTTTGTAGATAAATAAGTCCCTTGTACTTAGAACATTGAGAAGTATACTTTGGGTTGTTTTGAGTGAGTTCACACACTTACAAGATTTCGGGTTTGTTGTTCTTTTTAATTCAAGTTTTTAGCTATAGCATTGATTTTTCGTATTTAGTGTTGAAATTTCCCTTATGTGTAGAATGCTCTCTTTGTATGCTTTGGTGAACCTAAGGCCAAGAACTTCCAATATTTCCGTCATCTATGCACATAATGTTTTAATTTTTGCTTGAGGAGAAGCAAAAGCTTAAGTGTGGGGGAGTTTGATAAGTGCTTGTGTGATAAGAATACGAAGTGTTCTTTCCTTATGATGAGCATTACTTTTCTCAGGTTTTAACCCTAATATGTGTGTATTTATGTTACTTTCATGCAGATAGGGATGTGAGGCCGAATATTAGAGAAAGAAGCCAATGTGGATCGTAAATGCACTATTTGGAAGAAATCTTGAGAAGGTTCAAACGCGAAGACATAAGTCGGGTTTGAAATGCGGGAATGTGTGCCAACCTCCACGTATTCAAGTTAGCACAACGATTTGGAGGGGTACAAGGGCAGTCACATTCAAGCATTCCGGCTTGTGCATGTATAGCAAGATCTCCACCAACATATCCGTTATTGAAGAAGCAAAGCGATCTACGACATAAACGTGTGCCCGTTTACGTTACCTCAATGAAAGCATGGATTCAGGAGTGTTTCGGGCTGGTACTGTAGAAGGGCACTGTAGTAAACACTATAGCAGGTACTGTTCACATGCGGCCAAACAAGGATGAAAACAAAGAATCCGCACGAGCGTGTGGAAATTACACACGCCCATGCGAAAAATCCACAGGAGCGCCCACATGGGCGTGTGGATTCCCGATTCCAGCTATATTTAACGCTGATTTCAGCCACGATTTCAGGATTCTTTTCTCCATCTTTTTCCTAACTTGAGAGAGGGTGGCAGCTAGCATTTTGAGAGGTATTGGCTAGGGATTTGGAGAGGTTATATGGCTTCGACATCGGGCTCCATTTAGAAGAAGGTTAGTGGGAGAGTTTTCGTCGGCACTGATCCGGTGAGGTGTATCCTAGGCCGGACAGAGGGACCCTTGGATGAGTAAAGGACTCTCCATAAGACCATCGCCATGACTATCGAGGGGGTTTTCTATGGATTCTTTGCTTTTACATTTGATTTCATTGATTGTAATTAGCTCCATGGAGAGCTAAATCCCCTAGAGGATAGTTGGGTATTTGTGAACCCTAGGATGTATTCGTTTCATTGAACCTCTTTATTATGCTTTCAATTAATTGATGTTTTATTTGAGTTCCAATTTTGAATGCTTGATTATATGAATACTCTCTTAAAGTGACACTAGGGTTGACAGTTCTTGTTGGTAACCCTTGTGAGTGAGTAACACACCACGAGAGTTAGACAAAGATAGATTGGAGAGGGTTAAGAGGGTGAGTGGAGAAGTAGCGGAGCGTCCTCTTTCCCCTCTGGTGTGATTTATTCTACCTCCATTTCCTTAAGTTCTTTGCGGTCATAGTAGAGTGAATGGGCTAAAAGATGACCTTCCGCTGGGGCTTAGTTGCGGGTGCAACGGAGTGAAGTGTTGAAGTGATTTTAGCATCTAGGGCTTAATTACGGCTAGGGACTTTTCACCTGGACCAAAGGGTTAGGTCTACATCTAGGAATAGGATTTATCACTTGGAATCCCTAGAACTCATTGCAATTCTATACGAGTGTGAGGTTGAGAGGTTATTCAATTTCTCCTCTTTGACATGTATAGAGTTAGGCATGGTTGACCTTAGATTTGGGACCATGTATTTGAGCATCTCCACAACTTATTATTGCTTTAGTTAGAAAGTATATTAGAGGGTTCTTGCACTTGAAACAATTGTCCTAGGCAGAACAATACCCGAGTACCCAATTTATATTGATTGCCTTACCTTCTTCTTTACTTGTGCTCTCTTTCTTATTCTTTTACTTTTGTTATTTCACATCTTGTCACACATATCACTATTCATATTTCACTTAGTTAAGAAACAATTTAAGTGTTTTTATGCCCTACTCCCTATGGATACGATACCCCACTCATCTGGGATTTTATTACTTCGATAAACCCGTGTACTTGCGGGACATACGCAAGGGGCATTGTCAAAATAGAAACAATACTCCCCTGACTCCTAGTGTTGCATTTGATGGAGCTAAATCCTTAGGAGTGAAGTACCGACGGATTATGAAGCACACACGACCAAGTGTAAAAACACCTGGGCCGTGTCCATGACTAGTTCTCAATTCCCATACTGACAAGACCATCTACACAAGGGGGCTCAATGAAGCTCAATAAAACAAAAACAACCTGAGTATATAAAAGATAAAGCAATGAATATAACTCGAGACAAAGATAAGATAAAATAAACTCAGAAGGAGAATCTTTCCCGAGTGTAGAATTCCAAAATATAATGCGCAAGTAAAGAAATGAAAAGCGGAATCAAGTGTCGGTGTAGCCTGGTGTCAGCTTTGTTGGTGCTGGATAATCAAAAGGTGCCAGTGGATCAGGTGATGGTGATTCTAGAGGAGCTGGAGGAGTCTGTGGTCGCAGAACAAATGATGAGGTAACGTCTCGCTCAAGAATTTGCTGTAGTGTGTCAAAACGTGCCATAAACTCTGTGTACTGCACAGCCTATGTAGCTAGGACCTCCGCAATCTCTATCTGTAACACCCCCACCGTCCTTTCGAGCTTCTCAAATCGATCATAGGCTCTAGATGGTGAAAACAGGCGTACTAGGGATGGCTCCTTTGCCGTAGGGGGTGCCTCGGTCTCCATCGCTGTCGGCTGAGGCTCGGGGGTAGGCTGAGAAGCCTCGGCGTCATCACCCTCACCTTCAGCTATCTATAGAGCTGGTGTAACCAAGGCATAAACTCCAGACCTAACCCTGTGAATCATCCCTATCAGTTGCAGCGTATCTATGTCCAAAGGAGCAGGTATGCTCGACCTCCTGGTCCCTTGAATCGCCTCCAGGAGACCCATGCCGATGACTAGTCTCGTGATATACAGGTCTGGGAAAATGACTCCTGCTCTAACATACTGACTCTGGTGGTGTATGTAGTCAACCAGAATGTGCCCCAGATGAATCAGCTCTCTCTACACCATGGAGTACAGGTATAATAGCTCCTGTCTGCTCAGTACCCCTGTGCTATCACCACGCCTTTCACTGATTTGGTAAGAACGACATGGATAAATCCGTATGATGGCCGAGAATGGAAAGTAGCCTTAGACACTCCTGGCTTATACTACCCCTCCCCACAAAGTGTCCTATATACTCTTTGGGGCATCAGACTGCCGGGATAATCCTTGGGTAATTGATCGTTCTCCTCTGTATCTGTGTAAAACTCATCATACAAGCCCATATAATCAGAAAATTGTGTAACACTCATACTGTAATGATGGTCGAGTGCTCTGAACTGTATAACATCGACAATATTGAATCTTGTCAAACAAAAAGGCAAAAGTACCTCTAAAGTGAGCTGACGAATAACTGGCTCTCGGATAGACAAGAGACCCCTCTAGCTACCCACAGACAACATTCCCTCAATCTCATCTTCCATATCCTCTGGTACCTAAACTTCTCTGAGAATGCTCATGTCTAGAAATTGGGTCTGACCAATCCTGAGGTTTGACAGCTGCTCGAAACAAGCCTAATGCTCAGGAATAGGGAAGCCGATGTGACCTAACTCATGGGAATGCTCTCGCGGACGCTTGTCAGCTTGCGTCTTTGACCGGGGGGCCATTCCTGCAAGATTTGAAAAGAAATTTGATCAAGAATGCTCACATGTTAATGCTGCAGAAATCCACATGGTCGTGTGGAATTTCCACACGCCCGTGTGGATCCACGGGGCGTGAAAAACGCACGGCTGCATGCTAAAAACTCACAAATACATCATCAAAACTACTCAAACATTTTCCTAAGCATGGATTACCCCTCTAATTGCAGAAACGAAGCAAAATCCACTAATTTTAACAAGTAAAATCAAGAATTATCGAAAAAAGAGAAGAGAGAAGTGTTTACCGATGAGTTGGAGATGCAAAGCTTCAAATCAGCTGTAAAAATCGAGAAAACTCTCCTGAAATGATGTTGTGAGGTCGGGCGAGTGAGTGTCTGTGTTTTCTAGGCAGTTGAAAGTATGAAGGCAGAGAAACTCGATTAGATTTTAAAGGAAACCCACGACTCTAGAGTTTCTGTACATCCACGCGGGCGTGTGGAAATTACCCACGCCCGTGCATCTCCACAAGAGAGAGTCACAGGGCCAGACCCAAGCCCCTGTGCACTCTTAGGAAAACACTCCTCTCTCTCTGAACGCAACCACAAGGGTGTGCGGAAAATACCCACGCCCGTGCGCTCGACCCACAGGGGCAGATGCACGCCCATGTGGCTTCTCTGTCCAACCGAGAAGATTTACTGAGTGTTTCGCATGCCCGTGCAAAAATTTTGCATGGGCGTGGAGCATTACCGGGCAGTCACATGGGCAAACGCATGCTCATGTGTATTCTTTGGCTGGAAGAGAGCTCTTCTGCAGAGATTCACATGGGCGTGCAGAAAATACCCACGCCCGTGCGTTTATCACAGGATCACCCATAGGGGCGAGTCCGCGCCCCAGTGCGCTCTCGGGAAAAAATTTCTAAGTCTCTCCAGGAAGACGCAGGCCCATGTGGAGATTACCCACAGGCGTGCATATATCACCAAGTCACTCACAGGGGCGATTCCACGACCCTGTGCCTTCTTTGGACGAGCTCATAGTGGAGATCTATGGGCGTACGGAAATTCCACACGCCCGTGCGTTTTCTCTAGATGGCTTAGAAAACTCTGCAGGCTTTGCAAGAAAATTTCTGAACATGTATACACACTCAGAGCCTGCCTTATCATGCAAACTACACCAGCGAAAACATGAGAAACTAGCGAACATGACCAAAATTTCTCCAAAACACCTTAAAGCACACGATGACACCAAAAATCCATAAGAAAACTCACAGCAATTTATCAAAACATATAGGCACCAATACTCAACGCCTTATTCAAGCAAACACTAGACTTGAAACTAAGAAAGACAATAAACACTTGGGTTGCCTCCCAAGAAGTGCTTGTTTAACGTCACAAAGCTTGACGTACCTTGTCTTACCTTACGAGGGTTCATAGATGAAGGTTTTCCTCTTACCCATGACTTGAAAGCACGATGAACAAAGTCTCTTGAAGGTAGAAGGGGAGTTATCGGGCTTGGTACTAACATTTCCTATACATATTCATCAACTATCTCAGCAGTAGTGTCGAGAAAATAAAGAGTATCATCAAAGTCAAGAAAATGCTGCATGGCTTTGGCGAGGCAGTCTGTGAGCTTATCATCTCTAACCCTCAGTGTCAACTCCCCGCCATCCATGTCGATTAATGCCTTGGAAGTACGCAAGAATGGCCCCCCAAGTATCAAAGGAACATCTACATCCTCGTCAACATCTAACACTACGAAGTCTATAGGAAATATGTACTTGTCCACCTTGACAAGTACACCTTCAATGATGCCCCTTGGATGTCATACCATTCTGTCCCAAGCCTAGCTTCTAAAAAAAAGAATATGGCATGACGTTGATACTAGCCCCAGAATCTGCCAATGCCAATTCTTCACCTAAATTACCAATGTTGCAAGGGATGATGAAACTTCCTGGGTCTTTCTTCTTGTTCGCAATGTTCTTTTGCAACACCACCGACCAAGATGTATCTAGAATCACGGAGGCACTCTCCTCAAATTTCTTTTTGTTGGTCAACAAATCTTTCAAGAACTTGGCATACCTAGGCATTTGGGATAATGCCTAAACAAAGGGAATGTTTATATGTAGTTGCCTAAATAAACCCAGGAGCTTCTTATACTACTCATCCACTTGGTCGTTCTTCAATCTAGAGGGATAAGGGAATCTTGGCTTGTAAGGTGGGGGTGCCACCTCCTTCTCCTTGGTTGCTCCCTTCTCAACCTCTACTACCTCCTGTGTTTCAACATTGGTCTTCTCACTTGGAAGCCTACCTTCAACCTCATGAGCACTTCTCAAAGTGATCGCCTTTACATGTTCTCGTGGGTTGGTCTCAGTATTACTCAGTAAGCTTTCTTGTGGTCTCTCCGATAGAGACTTCGCAATTTACCCCACTTGATTTTCTAAATTGTGCAATGACGCGGTGTGGTTATGAAGTGTAGCCTCAACCGATTGGAACCGTGTATCTGATGATTGCACAAATTGAGTCAAGGCCTTCTCTAGATTGGTCATCCGGGTCTCCAAACCTGAAACTCGATTCTCCATGTTTGGGATTTTTTGTTGTTGAAAACCCGGTGGTGCGGTGGCCTTTTGTTGCCCTTGATTGTTTCATGAGAAATTAGGGTGGTTCCTCCAACCTGAATTGTAGGTATTTCTATAAGGATTGCCTTGGTTTATCATTGTGTTACCCACATAGGGGGCGTTTGGATTGGCTTTTAAAAAGCCCAGAAGTGCGTTTTTATAAGTTAAGCACTTCTGGGCTCAAAAATTCATGTTTGTATTAGCTTTTCTGCAGAAGCAGAAGCTGATAAAAAAGCTGAAAAACAGTTTTTTTGATAAACTAGTCTTGTGGTGCTTTTGGAAAAAGAACTTCTTAGAAGCAATTTTGGAGTTATTAAATTACTAGGTTACCCTTATCAAATAAAGAAATGACTATGCTTTTATATTTTTTGTTTTTTCAATAATAATAATTATGATTATAATTATAATTATAATCATAGTACATTAGTATTAGTGTTAGAATTAGTACATTAATATATTAGTATTAGTATGTTAGTATATTAGTATTAGTACTAGTATATTAGTATATTTGTATTAGTAATAGTATTATTATTAATATATTAGTATTTGTATTCATATTAGTATTATTGTTAATATATTAGTATATTAGTATTATTATAATTATTAGTATATTAATATTATTATTAGTATATTAGTATTAATATTAGTATGCTAGTATATTTGTATTTGTATTTGTATATTAGTATTCATATTAGTATTCATATATTATAATTAGTATATTAATTAGTATTTGTATTCATATTAATAATATTATTATATTTGTATTAATATTAGTATGTTAGTATATTAGCATTAGAATTAGTGTTATTATAATAAACTAATGAAGGTCCATTTTAGTAATTTGACATTGAAAAAAGTCCTTTCAAGAATGCATATCCAAACAACTTTACATATATAAAAGTGCTTCTACATTAACATATCCAAACATAAAATATAGAAAAGCACTTAACTTACTCTCATAAGCACTTTTTTTAAAAGTCCTTCTACCAAACTTAAAAAAAACACTTTTTTATTAAGTTAATCCAAACAAGGCCATAATCAACTCGCTCAACATAGGGTATACCACCAATGGCTATCGGGCAATCGGAGGGGGTTTGTCCTCTACCGCATCCAGTACAAGCAGTCACGTCCATCACTCTATTAGAAGTTAGAATATCTAACTTCTTACTCAATGATTCCACTTGGGCTGCCAAAGAAGTGACTAAATCTATTTCATGGAGTTCGGCCATTTTCCTTTCCCGCGCATTCCACTAATAACTATTCATGGCCATGTCTTCCACTAATTGTCGGGCTTCTTCTGGGGTTTTACTCCCCATTGTACCTCCTGCGGCAGCATCTAGCAATTGCCTTGTACTCGGATTCAACCCATTATAGAAAGTTTGAATGATCATCCATTCGGGAAATCCGTGTTGTGGGCACCTCCGTAAGAGATCCTTGAAGTGCTCCCATGTCTCAAACAATGATTCCAATTCCATCTGCACAAACGACGATATCTCATTGCGAAGCTTGGCTGACTTCCCCGGAGGAAAGTATCTTGCAAGGAAAGCTTCTACCATCTCATTCCAAGTCATGATGGATGCTTTAGGCAAGGAATGAAGCTACTACTTGCCTCTTCCTTTGAGAGGAAATAGGAAAGCCCTCAATTACCCAGAGGTGCACGGGTTTGTCAAGTAATAAATTCCCAGGTGAGTGGGTATCGTATCCACAGGGAGTAGGGAGTAAAAAAATACTTAAATTGCTACTTAACCAAGTGAAGATGAACAATGATTGTGTTTATAAGGTGTGGTGTAAACAACAGTAAAAGAAATTAGAAAAAGAAGCACAAGTAGGTAAGAGATAAGGCAATCAATAGAGGTGGGGTACTTGGATACTGTTCCAGCTAAGATAATCGTTTCAAGTGTAAAACCAACTATTATGCTTCCTAACTAATACATCAATGAGTCGTGGAGATCCTAAGCCACATGGTCCCAAATCTAAGGTCAAGCATGACTAACTCTACACCAAGTCCCGGTGGAGAAATCGATCAGTCTCAACACCTCACACTGTGTACAGTTGCAAGACGATCTAGGGATTCCAAGTGATAAACCCTATTCCTATGTGTAGACCTAACCCTTTGGTCCATGCGGAAGGTCCCTAGTCATAATTAAGCCCTAGGTGCTAAAATCACTTCAACGCTTCACTCCGTTGCCTTTGCAACTAAGGAGTTTAGCTCTCCATGGAGCTAGTTACAATCAACAATAAAATCGAATGTAAAAACAAGTAATCCATAGAAAAACCCCCTCGGTGTTCATATCGATAGTCTTGTGGAGTAGTTGAGTCTTCTCCAAGGGTTCCCATGTTCGGCCTTGGCACACCTCGCCGGATCTATGGCAATGAAAGCTCCCTCAATAACCTTCTTCCAAGCGAATTGCAATATCAAATCCATTAAACCACTCCTATGACATGCCAAAAGCCTCTTGAAACCCTAGCAGACGACATCCCAAAAGATGGAGAAAAGTGGAAGAGAAGAGTTGAAAAAGATCCCCAAAATCGGGTTAAATCGCAGCTTAAATAGGGCTGGAATCAGACATCCACACGCCCCTGTGGATGTTTCCCACGGGCCTGTGGAATTTCCACACGAGCGTGGTGAATTTCCACACACCCGTGTGGATTCTCTGGAAATCTCATTTTTGGCCGGCTGTGAACAGTAACTTCTACAGTAGTCAGCGATAACACTTCTAATTCCACACTCTTCATCGAGCAAACATAAACGAGCACACATTTATGCCGTAGATCACACGTCTTCTTCAATCAAAAATTTCATTGGCAGAGATCTTGTCACCAATGCAAATGTGACTGCCTTTGTAGCCCTCCAATCCATTGTGGTGACTTGAATTCGTGGAGGTTGGCACACATTCACTTATCTTGGAGTCCCACTTGTGTCTTCGCGTTTGTTCTTTCTAAGATTCCACCAAACAATGCGATTACGATCTACTTTTGGCTTCTTTTCTCAATACTTAGTTTCACAACCCTATATGCATGAAAGTAACACAAATGCACAAGTATTAGCGCTAAAACCTGATAAAAGTAATGCTCATCATAAGGAAAGAACACTTTGCATTCTTATCACACAAGCACTTATCAATTAGTCATGATTGACCTTAGGTTTGGGACCGTGTGTATTTGGATTTCCACGACTCATTAAACATCATTTAGGAAACATAACGATTAGTCTTACACTTGAAACAATAGTCTTAGGGTGAGCAATGTCCGGGTACCCCATTTTTTATCGATTGCCTCTCCTTATTCCTATTGCACTTTCTTTTCTTTTCTTTATTTTTATTTGCATTAATATTGTTCACACAACTCATCAATCATTTTCACAATAGTTAAATAGCAATACTTGAGTCTCCAAGCACTATTCCCTATGGATATGACTACCCGCTCACCAGGGTACTTTATTACTTTGACAACCCATGCACTTGCGATACGCACACTCAAGGGGTGTGTCAAGTAGGTGGTCTTTAAGGCCAGTTTTGTAGAGGTTCAATGCTAGACCGGTTGATCTTTCTTTGGTCCAATTCAGGTGGGAGTGTAGAGCCCTCATTGGATTTCATCAGAGAGCCAAAGGCACCATACGCTAAACTGATGGGTTAACGTCAAGGACATTAGTATCTTCATGATTCTGAACCTAGCTATGGCCATGGTGAAGGTTTGGAGGAGTTTCTAGACCATTTCAGGCTGTGTATGTTGTGAGTTTGGTTTTCTTTTGAGTTGGTGTTTTCTTGTATCCGAGTTTGAAGTTTATCTTGTTGAACGTTCTTGGTGTGTTATCTTGAAGTTTACCTTTCACCAATAGAAAATGAAGTTTTATGTGATGTTATACCAGTGCAAGAATACTTACAGTTTTGTCAAGGATGGTATCAAAATTATATTTGCTCCAACTAGGTTTGAGGGTTGTCCTAAACCATTAAAGGAGAAAGGGACTGTTTGCTCTCTAAATCTGAAATTTTGAAGGAGTTGGGAAATGGCAAGGAAGGGTACATTCTTGTAATGCTTGAAGCCAACATGGAGATATATAGTCATCATGTTATAGTGCAACCACTACTCCAAGAGTTTTCAGATGTCATTCCTGAAGAAATGCCTCTTAGTCTTCCACCTTTGCGAAGTATCCAGCATTGCATTAACTTCATTTCTGGTTCTATCATCCCTAATAAGGCAGCTTACAGAATGAGTCCATGAGAACATGAGGAGTTACAACAACAATTTGAAGAGTTGTTGGCCAAAGTCTTTATTAGCGAGAGCAAGAGTCCTTGTGCTGTTATTTCCTTGCTTCTGCCAAAAAAGGATGGGACATGGCGTATGTGTATTAATATTCGAGCTGTTAACAAAATCACCATAAGCTAGCGCTATCCAATTCGTCGTTTGGATGATCTCTTAGATCAACTGTATGGTGCTATTATTTTCTCTCGAGTTGACTTCGAATTGGGCCAGATATCATCAAAATGTCATGTCTTCAGGCATAAATACCTTGCTCTTACATCAGATGTTGTGAATTAAAGGGTGCTTTACTTTTTTTAATTATTATATAAATATCTTAACATATATTGACCTGTTATGTTAAATTTCTAAAGAGAGAGTAACTATTTACGATGAATATAAATATATTTATGGTTTTTTTAATGAATTATTAAAATAATTGTAAGTATAAATAAACAAATAGAGAGTTATATGCATAGAATTTTTTTCAACATATGTAATATATAGTATTCAAAACATACTGTTTGATAATTATTATTTATATTATTAACATAATAATAATTGAAAGTAACTTATTTGATCAAATTGAAAATTTATATATTATAAAATAATAATAATAATAATAATAATAATAATAATAATAAATATCAGTTTCTATTGGAAACGGATTAAAAATGGATTATTTATAATATTTTAATAAAACATATATTTTAAACGTATGTTTCTATTAAAATATATTTTAAATTTAGTTCTAGTCCCTTTTTATTACAAACAATTAGAAATGGATCTTTTATAATATTTTAATAATACTTTGAAATCCGTTTATAGTCTCTTTCTATTATAAATAGATTAGAAACAGATCTTTTATGGTATTTTAATAAAATATAATTTTTGTATACGTTTCAAGCATATTAAAAATAGATTTTTGATAATATTTTAATAAATTATGTTCTAAAATGACCGTTTCGAATATGTTTCTATTAGTACCATATTAGAAACTATAAAGTATTCAGTTTTTAAATTAAAAACAAAATTTTCATTTTGTTTCAAATCAGTTGCAATTAAAAACAAAATAAATTATATTTCTAAGTTTTTGTTTCTAAATTTGAATATTCTTGTAGTGATTGTTACATAAACTAAAACTTGACTACATTTACAGTTTTGCTCTATGTAATATAGATGGCATTTTTTTTTCTTTTGTGAGATTAGGCACAACTATTATGATTATTATTATTATTATCATTATTATTATTACTATTATTATTATTATTATTATTATTATAAATGGTGATAAGCACCCCCAACAAAAAGGTGTCAAATGGATAGCTAGGTAAAGTGGTGCATAAGTTATAGTGGATTATCGACCCCTTAGAAATTTACCATGTGGAGAGGGCTAACACACTGGCAATTAGGCTCTGCCTTACAATGGTGGATAATACAACTCCTCACATACGGGACCTGATGAACAATGGGTGAAAAATACTAATATAGTATTTCTATAGTATATCTACAATATATTTATATATTACTATATAGATTCCTTGATAACTACTTGTGTATTAGTAATACGAAGTATTCTTTTCTTACATTGAGCATTACTTTTCTCAGATTTTATCGCTTATGCATGTGTATTTGTGTTCTTTTGTGCATGAAGGGTTGTGGAGACAAATGTGGAAGAAAGGAACCAAAAGTAGATCGTGGATGCAATTTTTGATGAAGTCTTGGATTGAACAAACGTGAAGACACAAGTTGTGCTCAAAGACATGTGAGTGTGTGCCAACCTCCATTGTGCTCGAGAGAACATACAAATTTGAGGGGTACAAAGGCAGTCACATTTATGTGTTCCAACTTGTGCAATGCTAACAAGATCTTCGTCAATGTGGCTTGTGTTGAAGACACAACGCGATTTACCGCATGGATGTGTGCCCATTTATGTGGCCTCGATGAAAAGTGTGGATTCAGGAGTATTTTGGTGAAGTACTATAGCAGTTTATTGCAGCAAAATCACTGTCGCAATTACTGTTCATAGATCATCGAAAACAGATTCCTGGAAATTCACACGGGCGTGTGGAAATTCCACACGACTGTGTGGATGCCCGATTTTAGCCCCTGTAAAAGCAGCAATTTCAGACGTTTTAAAGAATCCTTTTCTCATCTTTTCCCCATCATTGGAGGCACTCACGGCTAAGGTTTGGAGAGGCTTTGGCTAGGTCCTTGGGGTAGTTCTACGGCCTTTGACACTATGTTCCTTCAGAAGATAGTTATTGGGGAGCTTTCATCGGCATCGATTCGGCGAGGTGTGCCTTAGGCTTGATTAGGGAACCCTTGGAGAACACGAGGTAACTCCATGAGATCATCGATACGGACTACAAGGGGATTTTACCTATGGATTGCATGCTTTAACATTTGATTTCATTATTGATTATATCTTGCTCCATGGAGAACTAAAACCTCAGTGCGTGCTTGGACTTCTAAACCCTAGGAGAATTTTGTTTCATTGATCTTTCATTATGTTACTTTAATTGATGTTTTTAATTAAGTTCCAATTTAAAATATTTGTTGAATTGATTTTTCCCTAGAGTGACATTAGGGTTGAGAATTTATCTTAGTAATCCTTGTGGATGGGTGACACATCATGAGGGTTAGACAATGCTAGGTTGGAGAGGGTCGAGAGGGTGATTCAAGAGATAGTAGAACGTCCCCTTTCCCTTCCGATATGATTTATCATACCTCCACGTTCCAAGAATTCTTTGCGGTCACAATAGAGTGAAGTGCTAAGAGAGAAACTCCACTGGAGTTTAGTTACGCGAGAAACAGAGTGAAGTGTTGAAGTAATCCTTAGTGCTGGGGCTTAATTGTGATTAGGGGTCTTTCGCCTGGACCAAAGGGTTAGATCTATATTAGGGAATAGGGTTTATCACTTGGAGTCCCCAAATCTTCATGCAACCCAACACAGTGTGAGGCGTCGATAGTATCCCTTTCCACCGGGGGATAGCGTGAGGGTTAGTCATGGTTGACCTTAAGTTTGGGACCGTGTGTCTTAGAATTTTTATGACTTATTAGACATCAGTTAGGAGATATAATGATTGGTCTTGCACTTGAATCAATAGTCCTAGGGTGAGCAATGTCCAGGTACCACATTTTCTATCGATTGCCTCTCCTATTATTCTATTGCGTCTCCTTCTTCTTTACGTTATTTCTATTTGCATTGATATTGTTCACACCACTTTTAAATCATATTAACTATATTTAAATAGCAATTCTTGTGCTTATGAGCACTATTCCCTGTAGATACGACTACCCACTCACCAGGGTACTTTATTACTTCGACAACCCGTGCACTTGTGGTACACACGCGCAAGGGGTGTGTCATTCCTCAACACATACTTTGTTTATTAGGATAATGTTTAACACTAATTGTATATTTATGTCACTACACCATTTTTAAATTTTTAGAAGCACATATTTAGAGGGGGTTTTAAAAAACCACCTTGATAATCATGTAAATATTTTTTTATATTAACCTATAGAGCCGGTTTAACAAACCCCCTTTACTTTTAAATTTAAAAAAAAATCATTCCGTCACTTACTTACTCACTCTCTCTCTCTCTCTCTCTTTAGCACTCACTTACGCACTTTTTCTCCCTTCGGCGCTTCAATCCATCTCCATTGCCATCTTTGCCATTGATGAGGAATTCAGATGCATCTCCATTCCTCTCTTCGCCATTGACGAGGAATTTAGATGATCCACTTCTACTTCCACATTAATCCCAATCCACCATTCTTCCGAGTGTGACAAACTATTCTCCCTCATCACCTGATTAGGGTTTCTTCTCCATCGCTCATCGTGCCAGCTCATGATCCTCATTCTCGCGCTTTTCAGCAATTGATCTCTTTTCGTACCTTGGGTTTTGGCAGAGAGATCCATGGGTTAGCTCTACTGCCCTCTTGATGATCCCTTGATTGCTATTCTCAATTTTGATGGCGTTTTGATCCTTTGTATTAATGGTGTTTTGATTTAGCAATTAGAGTCATTTGCCTTATGTCGGATGTGAATGCTACTATGATGATTGTTCTTAATCCTTTCGACTTTGATTTTGGTTGTTCTTGAGTTTGTTTTGATGGAATTATGCATAGTTGATTGTTATACAAGGGTTTGAGGAATGGACATTTGACTTTGATTCCTTGGGTTGTAATTTGATCGTTTGATGATTAATCTAAGCGCCGTTGTTTAGATTTCATGAATGGTTTATGTGTTCTTGGTTTCTTGTCATTGGTGTTCAATGGACCGGTGTTTTGATTGTTGATGAGTGATCCGTGTGGTCTCCTATTCATTTGTTATTATTTATTTTGGACTATCCTGTTATTTGGTGACTTATAATTTTTATTGCTTCAGGCTTGAATCATGTTTTTCAAAGAGAAACATTCTGCAATGAAGAATATATTATCCTTTCTACAAGGTAATCTAATAAAGTATGTCATATGGAACACTTTACTTTGTCATCCTTGTTACTTTGAAGGGTAAAATTATCTTCTTTTTATGTCTAATATTACATGCTTTATATGCCAATACGGATTTATTCCCCTAAAAGTTATTTATATCTTAAAAATGTTCACATAGAGCAAGTATTAGAAAGAAGGCAGTTTAATTTACATATATTTTTTTCTCTATAGATAAGAAATTATTAGCTTTAGAGGCGGTTATAACCACCTCTAAAACTATTGAGGAAGGATAAAAAATTATTAGTTATAGAGGCTGTTATAACCGCCTCTAAGCTTCTTATTAAAAATCACTTCTATAATTAAAACGTAACCCAACGGTTTGTACAAATCGGCTCTAAAGTGTAGAGCCGGCTTGATACGAGGCGGTTAGAGGCAGGTGAAAAAACCGACGTTATAGCTATTGAAGCTATTAAAACCGCCTCTACAGGGTTTTAAAACCGCCTCTAAAACTCTCATTTTAGTGTAGTGTGTTGGCCTCACTTTTTTTGGTATGAAACATGAATTGCTTATCAATTTATGTTCCAACTCTCTTGGATTGATAATTGGTATATCATATCCAAATATTACTACATACAACCAAGACAGTATTAAATAAATACTTAGAAATTGTTAGGTTGGTATACGCTTGTGAAAGTATTGATTGTTTTTTAAATATTAGAAAAGGGTAGGTACTTATCAATTTATAGGTGGTTTTTTATGCCTTTGATATATAGATTTAGTTTTATGATTTCAAAGGCTAACATCTATGTGGGTTTACCATTGCTAAATTTGATATACTATGTGCATTTAATATCTTTCTTTAGTTTGCTTGCGGTGTATTTAGGTTCTTATTTTCTTATCCTAGGTGTTGTTTGTCAACGAGTTTTGTGCTTTAAGCAACAACTTGGTGCTTAGATAACAACGGCTGCTATTTGAGTATAGGATTCACCAGTTCCTTTCATTGTAGATAACTTATTAATTGTTTTATAAATTTTTTCGTTGTTGAGTGCATATTGAGGGCTGAGTACTTAAAATTTGTTAGTATTTGTTAAATAGGGGTCTTTGAACATATAGAATTAATGAAACTATTCTTTCTCAAAATTTTTGGTTGAACAAATTTGTTATCAAACTGTTATTTATATGATTTGCTAAACTAAAATTATTTTTTCATTTTTTCTATGAAGGGATTTAGAAACCAAATTTTAAAATATAATTATTTTTTTAATTTTTTTTTTATTGAGAAACAGATTTGAAAAAGGAATATATTTGTTTCTAAATCCGAGATATATTTCTATGTCAAATTTGATTCTAATTTGTGAAGCAAAAATATGTTCATTTCAGAATTTAGAAACATATGTCAAATAATTTTTGTTTCATTTGTATTTTTAGAATTTAGAAATAGATTAATTTTCGGTATAAGTCCATCGATTAGATTGTAATTCTTGTAGTGTTTCTCCATGTTTTGAGTGAAATGAATCTTCTCCAAGCTTCTTAGCAGAAGAATAAACTTTAAAGGGAGAAAAAAAAAGTGGCAGGGACTTTCTTTGTTTAGTACCTAGAACCCTTACAAACAAGCACTCAAATTTGCTTTTAAACCCTTGATATTCCATAAACTTTTGCATATAAGCTATTGACATCCTATTAATTCTTGAACAAACATTATAATTACCATTGCCACCATTGAACCTATGACTTCCATTTCTAAAGTCTCATACATTCAAACCCTTAATGTCACACTCTTACACAAATTCGTTAGTCTGAATTTCACACACGTTGGTAGTTCATACATCAATGCATAAGGCTAAGTTTGAAATGATAGATTCAGAGCTAGGTATTATTATAATTCCAGAATGAAACAACACAGTACTTACAAATAACCAACCAATTGCAAATCTCAAACCAATAATTCAAAATAGTAATAATGATCAAAGTACCCAAACCAATCAACTGAATAAATAACATATTGTAAATAATAATTTAAGGCCATGATAACTAAAATAAAAAGATAAGAACATAATTCATCAAGATGTCATCATCACTATTGGACTTGAGATTCGATTGGCGCTGTGCTCCGTCACATCGGCGATCTTATTTATGTCCAAAAATAAGAAGATACTTCTCTGAAACATTTGTGAGTGTTAGCGAGACTGAAAAAGCCGATCAGCTTTCCTATGAGTAAAGTTGTTGATGTGGGAATGTGAAGCTTCGTTTTGTTGCTTAAGGACTCAGTGATTCCGGTGCTCCGATCTTAGATTATCCAGGTGATAATTGCTTGTGCGATATGAATTCGAAGCATTATTTCCTTATGTTGAGCATTACTTTCCTCGGCTTTTTACACTAATATGTGTGTTTTTATATTACTTTTATGCAGATAGGGTTGTGAGGCCGATTATGAAGAAAAGAAGCCAATGTGGATCATAATGTACCGATTTTGGAGGAAATCTTGCTATAGTTCAAACGCGAAGACATAGGTCAGGTGTGAGATGCTAGAGTGTGTGCCAACCTCCTCGTATTCGAGTTGGCACATCCATTTGGAGGGGCACAAGGGCAGTCACAATCGAGCATTCCGACTTATGCACATAGAACAAGAGCTCCACCAACTTGTATATCATTGAAGAAGCAAGTGATCCACGATGTGAACGTGTGCCCGTTTGCGTTACCCCGATGAAATTATCGATTCGGGAAGCTATTCAGGCCGAATACTGTAGCAGAGTACTATAGAAAAGTACTGTAACAACACTGTTCACAGTCGGCCGAGAAAACAGGAATTCAGAGAATCCACACGGGCATTGATAAGTGCTTGTGCGATATGAATGCGAAGCGTTCATTCCTTAGGTTGAGCATTACTTTTCTCGGGTTTTTACACTAATATGTGTGTTTTTATGTTACTTTCGTGCAGGTGGTGTTGTGAGGCCGACTATGAAGGAAAGAAGCCAATGTGGATCACAATGCACCGATTTTGGAGGAAATCTTGCTAAGGTTCAAACGCGGAGACATAGGTCGGGTGTGAGATGCTAAAGTGTGTGCCAATTCAGCCCGTGTGGAAATTCCACATGGGCGTGTGAAGTATCCACGCCTGTGTGGTCGCCCGATTCTAGCCCTATTTAAAGCCGATTCAGCCCCGATTTTAGTATTCTTTTCTCCATCTTTTCCCCAACTTGCGAGAGGGCTTCGGCTAGGGTTTTGAGGGGTATTGGCTAGGGTTTTGGAGAGGTTCTATGGCTCTGACATCGCGCATCATTTGGAAGAAGGTTATTAGGAGAGCTTTCGTCGGCACCGATCCGGCGAGGTGTATCCTAGGCCGGACAAAGGATCCCTTGCGACGATTAGAGGACTCTCCACAAGACTATCGACACGACCATCGAGGCGGTTTTCTATGGATTTATTGCTTTTACATTCTATTTCTTTGATTGTACTTAGCTCCATGGAGAGCTAAACCCCTAGTTGGTACTGGGTATTTGTGAACCCTAGGATGTATTCGTTTCATTGAATCTCTTTATTATGCTTTCAATTAATTGATGTTTATTGTGAGTTCCAACCTTGAATGCTTGATTGTATGAACATTTCCCCTAGAGTGAAACTAGGGTTGAGATTTCTTGTTGGTAACCTTGTGAGTGAGTGACACACCACGAGCGTTAGACAAAGCTAGGTTGGAGAGGGTTGAGAGGGTGAGTGGAGAGGTACAGGAGCGTCCCCTTTCCCCTCCGACGTGATAGATTCTACCTCCGTTCCTCGAGTTCTTTATGGCCATAATAGAGTGAATGGTCTAAGGGATGAACCTCCGCTGGGGCTTAGTTGCGCGTGCAACGGAGTGAAGTGTTGAGGTGATCTTAATATCTAGGGCTTAATCGTGGTTAGGGACCTTCCACCTGGACCAAAGGGTTTAGGTCTATAATTAGGAAGAGATTTATCACTTGGAATCCCTAGAGCTCATTGCAACTCTATGCGAGTGCGAGGTGCTGAGATTGTTTGATTTCTCCTCCTGGACATGTATAGAGTTAGGCATAGTTGACCTTAGATTTGGACTATGTAATGAAGGATTTCCACGACTCACTATTGCATTGATTAGGAAGCATAATAGAGGGTTCTTGCACTTGAAACAATTGTCTTAGGCGGAGCATTATCCGAGTACCCCATCTTTATCGATTGCCTTACCTTCTCTTTTATTCGTGCTCTCTTACTTGTTGTTTCTACTTTTGAGAATTGAATCATTATCACACTTATCACTATTGATATTTCACATAGCTAAGAATCGAATTATGTATTTTTATCCACTACTCCCTGTGGATTCGATACTAGCTTATCCGGGATTATTACTTCGATAAACCCGTGCACTTGCGGGATATACGCAAGGGGACCTTGTCAGGCGTGTGGAAATTATACACGCCCATGTGGAAATTCCACATGGGTGTGTGCATAATCCACAGGCCCGTGTGGTCGCCCTATTCCAGCCCTATTTAAAGCCGTTTCAGCCCCGATTTCAGCATTCTTTTCTCCATCTTTTCCCCAACTTGAGAGAGGCCTTCAGCTAGGGTTTTGAGGGGTATTGGCTAGGGTTTCGGGGAGGTTATACATCTCTGACATCGCACGTCGTTTGGAAGGTTATTGGGAGAGCTTTCGTCGGCACCGATCCGGCGAGGTGTATCCTAGGCCGGATAAAGGATCCCTTGCGACGATTAGAGGACTCTCCACAAGACCATCGACACAACCATCGAGGGGGTTTTCTATGGATTCATTGCTTTTACATTCTATTTCTTTGATTGTATTTAGCTCCATGGAGAGCTAAACCTCTAGTGGGTACTTGGGTATTTGTGAATCCTATGATGTATTCGTTTCATTGAATCTCTTTATTATGCTTTCATTTAATTGATGTTTATTGTGAGTTCTAACCTTGAATGCTTGATTGTATGAACATTTCCCCTAGAGTGACACTAGGTTGAGAGTTCTTGTTGGTAACCTTGTGAGTGAGTGACACACGACGAGTGTTAGACAAAGCTAGGTTAGAGAGGGTTGAGAGGGTGGGTCGAGAGGTACAAGAGCGTCCCCTTTCCCCTCCGACGTGGTAGATTCTACCTCCGTTCCTCGGGTTCTTTGCGGCCATAATAGAGTGAATGGTCTAAGGGATGACCCTCCGCTGGGGCTTAGTTGCGAGTGCAACGGAGTGAAGCGTTGAGGTGATCTTAGTATCTAGGGCTTAATCGTGGTTAGGGACCTTTCACCTGGACCAAAGTGTTAGGTTTATAATTAGGAAGAGATTTATCACTTGGAATCCCTAGAGCTCATTGCAACTCTATGCGAGTGTGAGGTGTTGAGATTGTTCGATTTCTCCTCCGGGACATGTATAGAGTTAGGCATGGTTGACCTTAAATTTGGGACTATGTTATGAAGGATTTCCATGACTCACCATTGCATTGATTAGGAAGCATAATAGAGGGTTCCTGCACTTGAAATGATCGTCCAAGGCAGAGCATTATCCGAGTACCCCATCTTTATCGATTGCCTTACCCCCTCCTCTATTTTTGCTCTTTTACTTATTGTTTTTATTATTGAGAATTGAATCATTGTCACATTTATCACTACTGATATTTCACATAGCTAAGAAGCTAATTAAGTGTTTTTATTCCCTACTCCCTGTGGATTCGATACCTGCTCATCCGGGATTATTACTTCGACAAACCCGTGCACTTGCGGGATATACGCAAGGGGATCTTGTTACCAGGATTCTGCTGCTCCATCTTCGAAAGTTAACTCCATCATTGTTGCTGAAGCACCCCTGCAATTTTCACCAGGTTGCTAGGGAGGCTTAGGGTAATGACCTGGTGTCTGACGCTACGTCTGCTGAGGTTTTCGACAAGACAATTAAGCGACGCTCCGATTTTGGCCTATCGGTGGTGGTCAGTATCATCCTTAGTCCTTCTCCTAGGTTAGCAACAACGATTCCATTGCCTCTCACCATGAAGACCCTGAGCTTGGGTGACTGGAAAATGATGAACCCGTGATGGTTGCAAGTACCAAGGTGAGAAACAAAATGTGGCAATATAGTACCTATGTGGGCAAATTTTTCATGTGATCCTCGTGTTATGGCTGATTTTCGTTTTAGTCATTGTGTTTCAATTTGTATCTTTTTGGTCATTAGATATTGGTTTGTTTTCATCGGAAGGTCACATAGGGTTTTCCAGCCAATTTTAAATAATGTGGCAGTTGGAAATGCCATGTCACTTTATTTTAATATTTTCTCTCATCCCAGCTGGAGAGAACTCATCAGCCGGATGCTGACTCAGCTTACGTAATCCGAAAAATAAAGTAAGTGATGTGGCATTTCCAGCTGCCACGTCATTTAAAATTGGCTGAAACCCCACAAGTGACCTCCAAGTGAAAACAAATCAATATCTAATGACCAAAAAGATACAAATTGAAACACAATAACCAAAATGAAAATCAGCCATAACACGGTGATCACATGAAAAATTTACCCGTACCTATGTAATCTCCACTCACACAATAACCGTTGACAGTCACAAGATCAGAACCCAAGAGATAAAGCTGATGATCGGCCTTGGGATCCGATCTCGTGAGATAACGTCATCTCACTGAATCGCTCAACATCTGTTGATTAGCATCGAGATTCAGTCTCAAGCGTGAACACAATGGCCCCCACTATCTCGTCTGTCTCCTTGCTTGGGATCAACGCCTCCAGTATGATGAAATCTTTAATGTAGGGACTAGATAAGGCTAATCTTATTGATTTAACTTTCAAATCAACTTGATATAAGGCTTATGTTGATGATTTAACTTCCAAATCATCTCGATATAAGGCCTCTATTGATGATAAAATTCCAATTAACTCTCAAACTTTTGTTCTTCCTAGGGATTAGGTCACTTCTCTTAATGATTTATTCCTAAATCATCTCAAGATAAAGTCTCTATTGATGTTGAATTTCTAAATTCTTCTCTATCTTCTAATCTGCCTCTGGATTAACTCATTCCAGATGAACACTCTGATTTCTTCCCCGCAAGTGTACGGGATCGGCAAGTGATACCTCGTGTGAAGACACGAGGATCGTATTCCACGGGGCTAAGGATCTCCTATTACTCCTTCTTGACCTATTATCTAGCCTACAATATTAAGTGATGGAATTTACTCTACTAGATGCAATTAAAACTAAATACAAGTTTACCAAAAAATTAGAGAGAACAAGCAATGGCCTACAATATTAAGTGATGGAATTTACTCTACCAGATTAACAATGTAATGCAAAGGCCTATGGATGTGGATCCTCTTGAGGGGTCATCATGACACATGGATGTAGAACAAAAGTTGCAAGGGTAATATGGACAGAGAGATTTCAAGATTAGAACAACCAGAATTTCTTGGCGGTTGAACCCTAATCCCATACGAATGTTGATAGGAATTTCTTCCAAATCCCCATTCCTATGATTGCATTAAGTACAAGGAAATCTCAAAATAGGGATAAACTCAATCTGAGTTCACCCTAGAACACGGAGGGCTACCAACACCCAATTTCTCGACATGTTGATACAAGTAACCCCTTCGAATCCATTTAGGATCTAATACATGCGAGTAGGTCACATCTACATGCATAACTCATAAAAGAACTACGGATTTCTCCTTAGTGTAGCTCGTAGCATGAAAACAATGGATTAAATCTCAAATCACCCAAGCATTGAATTAATAAGCAATCATCCAAAATACATGATAAAACCTCCCAAGGTTCAACGACATCCGGTGGCCTTCGGGGACTAGTGTGTCATCATACTACAACAAGCAATAAAATCAAGTAAAACACAACGAAAACTCATAAATGACACTCCCTAGATGAAATGATGAAGGTGGAGGTAGAAAATGTGCCGAATGACGCTTTCCCAAATCAAAGGAATGCCGTTGACGCTTCCTCTAGCCATGGGTCTCCTTCCTTCAAATGGTTGTCGATATCCCCCTTGAATGATGATATCATCTTCTTTTGGGAGCCTTTCACCTTGCCCTTAGATGATCTCCTCATTTCTTTGCCCTTCTTCTTCTTCCAAAGGTCACTCAAGGTCTCCCAAGAAGTCTCCAAGAAGCCCTCTCAAAATCTGTCCAAAAAGTCCCCAATTCTGCTATAGAAATCTGCATTTATACCCTTTACAAATGTCACTGATTTTGCTATAGAAATCTGTATTTATACCCTTCACAGCATACGGGCCATATGAGGACAGTATGAAGGCCGTATGGGGCCCGTATTGCACTCAAAACCTAGATATCCGCTTCATACGGGGGTGCATACGGGCTGCATACGGCCTCGATACGGGTTGTATGGGGGCCACATGATGTTCTGGACAGTCAGCTTCAAACAATCCCGCTGCCATAGTGTTTGCTACAGTAACATCGCTATAGTAATTTTGGGACTGTTTTCTTCTTCTTTTCGCCCAAATGATATCATCGTGTTCTTCATAGCTTTCCCGTACCCTGCAAAGTAAATAATATATGATTAAGCACAAAATGGGCATCAATCCTCAAAAAAGTACATGCAAAGTGTATAAAATACATATAAGAAAATACCTACATTTAGACACTTATCACACTCGCTTCTAGAGTCCATACTTGTCCCCACTTCTGATTATTCTCTTGTGGGATCCGGTATCCACCCCAATGTGATTAGTTACACAAAGGGTGTTGTGCTAACTTCTCTCAAATCGAACTCACTTCCCTATCACTTAAGATCACTCCTTTCTCCAATTGTGATCCCTGAAGGCTATAAATGGGTAGTGTTACATGGGTTTGGACTCCTATCCCAAGGTCTAACTCAGAGAAATTTAACTCTCAAGAACCATCTCTACCCATCCTCCTACCTGAAGATCCCTCAGATGGGGTGTTAGTTGATTGGGTGGAAAAGGACGATCAGGACTTCATGGTAGGAGACTTTGCAGATGATAATACTATCCTTGAAGCAGATGATATCCCTTTGTAGGCATTGGAAGAGCTCCAATCTATAGACAAAGTAGTCCCACACTCTGAAGACTCTCAAATTATTCCAGTTAAGGCCAAGTTAGGGTTGGGAGGAGGAGCAAGTAATAGTGAGATACAGGTATAAACTTAAGGAAAACCACTAGATCAACGTCTCCAATGGATGAGGAGAAGATTTAGGAGAAAAATTGAGAAGATTTTACCAATAAATGGGTGAGAAAGAAGAGAAAAATTATGTAGAAAAAGAGAGAAAAGAAAAGAATGGAAGAGAGAGAGAAGAGAGAGGGAGTTATAGGGCAAGAACCGGGCCATGAGGCCCCCATGCCACTCGTATGGGGCCGCATGGCTTGAGAAGTCTTCTCGGGTGTTCTAGATTGGGGGTGGGGGTGGGGGGCGGGGACGGGCTCCCCATGCGGCCCCCTATGGGGCAGAGCCGAGGCTCAATATGGTGCCTCAAATGGCACAGACGGCCTCCATACTAGTTATGGATGGCCGTATGACTACAATTTGCTCACTAAACCCCGAAATCCTGCTCCGAATGATGAAATAATGATACGGAAAGCTTTAAAACTTCTCCAAAAATGAATGAAATGAATAAAACCATGATCTAGCGCATGAAATGACACACAATATGAGTTTCTCAAGAAGGCCATGATTACACCACAATAAAATCAATGAAAGCAATGTGCAAAGTGTGTGAGCATGAACTTATTCAAAAACAAACAAACCTAAGAAATACACAAATAGACATGAACTAAGACCTAGAATATGAAAAATATAAGAGAATACCCCCGAATGCTTGGGTTGCCTACCAAGAAGCGCTTGTTTAACGTCATGAGCTTGACGTACCTCATTACTTACCTCACGGGGGTTCAAAGAGTTTGAAACCACCCCCAATTTCCTTTGGAGTGTTGTTATTGAAGTATAATTTCAATCGTTATCAATTTACCTTAAAAGTGCCCTTTTCCGGGTGGGTTACCTCTACTGCTCAATGTGGGAAGACTTGAGTAACATTGTATGGACCTGACCAACATGATCTGAGCTTCCCTAGAAACAATTTTAACATGGAGTTGAATAGCAGCACTTGATCTCCTTCATGGAATTGTTTAGGGTGCTTGATATGTCTGTCGTGGTACTCTTTTACTTTCTCTTTGTAGAGCTTCAAATTCTCATATGTCGTGGAGCGCCGTTCATCAAGTCCATTCAGTTGGAGTATTCTCTTGTGATAAGTGTTTGTGTGTTAAGAATTTAAAGTATTCTTTCCTTACGATGAGCATGACTTTTATCAGGTTTAAGCGCTAAAACATGTGTATTGTGTTTTTTTGCACATGCAGGGTTGTAAAGCTAAGTATTAAGATAAGAAGCCAAAAGTAGATCATGAACGCACTATTTGGTGGAATCTTGGAAGGAACAAATGCGAAGACACAAGTGGGGATCTAAGATACATGAATGTGTGCCAACCTCCATGTATTCAAGTCATTACAATGAGTTAAAGGCGTACGAAGATAGTCGCATTTGCGTATCCTAACTTGTGCATTGATAGCAAGATCTTCACCAATGAGGCCTTTGATTATAGAAGCGACATGATCTATGGCCCCATTTATGTTACCCCGATGAAAAATGTGGTTTTAGGAGTATTTTTTTTGCCAGTACTATATCAGACAATGCAGCAAATCACTGTAGCAGTCAATGTACTACGTTACTATTCATAGCCGGCCAAAAATCAGATTTCCAGAGAATCCACACGCCAGTGTGGAAATTTCCCAAGCCCGTGTGGAACATCCACAGGCCCGTGTGGATGCCCATTTCTAGCCCTTTAAAAGCAGCGATTCAGCGCCGATTTCAGCATCCTTTTTCTCATCTTTTCTACATCTTTTGAGAGGCCGGCGGCTAAGGTTTAGAGGGGTTTGGCAAGGCTTTTGGAGTGGTTCTCCGGCTTTGACACCGCGATTCTCTTGGAAGATAGTTATTGGGGGAGCTTTGGTCGGCACCAATTCGGCGAGGTGTGCCCTAGGCTTAACAAGGGGACCTGTGGAGAGGACGAGGCCACTCCACAAGACTATGGACACGAATACCGAGGGGGTTTTCCTATGGATTACTTGTTTTTATTTTTGATTTCATTATTGACTGTATCTTGCTCCATAGAGAGCTAAACCCTTAGTAGGTACTTGGATTTGTGAACCCTAGGATGTATCTGTTTCATTAATCTTCTATTATTGTTTCCTTAATTGATGTCTTTAATTGAGTTTCAATCTTGAATGCATGTTGCATGATTTCTCCCTTAGAGTGACACTAGGGTTGAGAGTCTACATTGGTAACCTGTGTGAGTGAGTCACACACCATGAGGGTTAGACATTGCAAGATTGGAGAGGGTCGAGAGGGTGAGTCTAGAGGTAGCGAAGCATCCCCTTTCTCCGCCGATGTGATTTATCCTACCTCCAGGTTCTAAGAGTTCTTTGCGGCCATAGTAGAGTGAATGGGGTAAGGGGTGACCTCTGCTGGGGCTTAGTTGCATCGGCAACGGAGTGAAGCGTTGAAGTGACTTTAGCACTTAGGGCTTAATTGTGACTATGGGTCTTTCGCCTGGACTAATGGGTTAGATCTACATATAGGAATAGGGTTTATCACTTGGAATCCCTAGAGCTTCTTGCAACTTTACACAGTATGAGGTGTTGAGATTGAGCGATTTCTCCACTGGGACATAATGTAAAGTTAGTCATAGTTGGCCTTAGGTTTGGGATTGTGTATTTTAGGATTTTCATGACTCATTAAGCATCAGTTAGGAGACATAATAGTTGGTCTTTGACAAATTCCCCTTGCTTATATCCCACAAGTGCACGGGCTTGTCGAAGTAATAATCCCGGGTGAGCGGGGTCGAATCCACAGTGAGCAGGGAGTGAAAATACTTAATTTGATTCTTAGCTATGTGGAAGATCAATTGTGATAGGTGTGAAATTGATTCAGTTCTCAACAATAAAATCAACAAGTGAAAGAGCAAAAGTAAGAAGAGGGTAAGGCAATCGATAAAGATGGGGTACTCGGATAATGCTTCACCTAGGATAATCGCTTCAAGTGCAAGAACTCTCTATTATGCTTCCTAATCAATGCGATGGGGGTCGTGGAAATCCTTACATACATAGTCCCAAATCTAGGGTCAACTATGCCTAACTCTATACATGTCCCTCAGGAGAAATCGAAAAATCTCAACATCTCGCACTCGCATAGAGTTGTAATGAGCTCTAGGCATTCCAAGTGATAAATCTCTTCCTAAATATAGACCTAACCCTTTGGTCCAGGCGGAAGGTCCCTAGCCACAATTAAGCCCTAGATATTAAGATCCTCTCAATGCTTCACTCCATTGCGCGCGCAACTAGGCCCCAGCGGATGTTCATCCCTTAGATCATTCACTCTATTATGGCCGCAAAGAACTCGAGGAACGGAGGTAGAATCTATCACGTCGGAGGGGAAAGGGGACGCTCCTGTACCTCTCGACTCACCCTCTCAACCCTCTCCAACCTAGCTTTGTCTAACGCTCGTGGTGTGTCACTCACTCACAAGATTACCAACAAGAACTCTCAACCCTAGTGTCACTCTAGGGGAAATGTTCATACAATAAAGCATTCAAGGTTGGAACTCACAATAAACATCAATTTATTGAAAGCATAATAAAGAAGTTCAATGAAATGAATACATCCTAGGGTTCACAATCATCCAAGTACCCACTAGGGGTTTAGCTCTCCATGGAGCTTAGTACAATCAAAGAAATTGAATGTAAAAGCAATGAATCCATAAAAAAAAACCCCTCGATGGTCGTGTCGATGGTCTTGTGGAAAGTCCTCGACTCGTCGTCCAAGGATTCCTTCGTCCGGTATAGGATACGCCTCGATGGAAGCTCCCCTACCAACCTTCTTCCTAATGGAATCACGATGTCGGAGCCATAGAACCTCTCCAAAACCTTGGCCAATACCCCTCGAAGCCCTAGCCGAAGCCCTCTCACAAGTTGGGGAAAAGATAGAGAAAAGAATACCAAAATCAGGGCTGAAATTGGCTTTAAATAGGGCTGGAATCGGGCGACTGCACGGGCGTGTATGATGTCACACGCCCCTGTGGAATTTCCACACTGGCGTGGATAATTTCCACACGCCCGTGTGGATTCTCTGTTTCTCTGATTTCTCTGCCGGGTTGCTACAGTACTATGACGGAAATACTCCCGAATTCCATACTTTCATTGGGGTAACGCAAACGGGCACACGTTTACATCGTGAATCACTTGCCTCTTCAATGATGTGCACGTTGGTGGATCTCTTGTTCTTATATGCATAAATCAGAATGTTCGAGTGTGACTGCCTTTGTGCCCCTCAAAATGAATGTGCTCACTCGAATACGAGGAGGTTCGCACACACTCTAGCATCTCACACCAGACCTATGTCTTCGCGTTTGAACCTTAGCAAGATCTCCTCCAAAATAGGTGCATTATGATCCACATTGGCCTATTTCCTTCATACTCGGCCTCACAACCCTACCTGCATAAAAGTAACATAAAAACACACATATTAATGTAAAAACCTGAGAAAAGTAATGCTCAACATAAGGAATGAACATTTCGCATTCATATCGCACAAGCACTTATCAGTCTTGCACTTGAAGAAATAGTCCTAGGGGGAGCAATGTCCGAGTACCCCACTTCTTATCGATTGCCTTTCCTCTCACTTATTTGTGCCTCTCTACCTTATTTCTATTATTTTGTCTACATTACAACTTATCAACACAATCATTGATTCATCTTCACTTGGTTAAGTAGCAATCTTGGTGTTTCTATTCCCTATTCCGTGTGGATACGATACCCACTCACCTCGGATTTATTATCTCGACAAACCCGTGCACTTACGGTCACACGCAAGGGGTGTTGTCATCTTGTTACCTGCAAGAGTAGAATCAAGATTTAGAAATTTAATAGCCCAATAAGCTTTATGCTCAAGTTCAACAGATAAGTGGCAAGCTTTTCCATAGACTAGCCTATACGGGGTGATTCCTATAGGGGTCTTATATGCAATTCTGTATGCCCAGAGGGCGTCATCTAGATGTTCTGCCCAATCTCTTCGGTTTTGGGAGACTGTTTTCTACAAAATTCACTTTAAGTTCCTGTTTTACACTTCCACTTGCCCACTAGTTTGTGGATGGTACGGTGTTGCCATTTTGTGGGAAACGCCATAGCGCTTCAAAAGTTTTTCAAATTGGGTGTTACAAAAATGAGTGTAATTGTCGCTAATTATTGCTCGTGGAGCACCAAATTTGGAAAACAATTTCTTTAAGAATTTTACCACCGCTCTCGCATCACTTGTTTGTAAGGCCTATTTAAAGCACGGTGCCAAAAACTTGACAAGTTCCCTTTGCGTATATCCCGCAAGTGCATGGTTTTGTCAAAGTAATAATCCCGGATGAGCGCGTATCGAATCCACAGGGAGTAGGGAATAAAAAAACACTTAATCTGCTTCTTAGCTATATGAAAGATTAGTAGTGATAAGTGTGACAATGATTCAATTCTCACTAGTAAAAACAACAAGTAAGAGAGCACGAGTAAAGGAGGAAGTAAGGCAATCGATAAAGATGGGGTACTCGGATAATGCTCCACCTAGGACAATCGTTTCAAGTGCAAGAACCCTCTATTATGCTTCCTAATCAATGCAATGGTGAGTCGTGGAAATCTTTAAATACATAGTCCCAAATCTAAGGTCAACTATGCCTAACTCTATACATGTCCCGGAGGAGATATTAGATAACCTCTCAACCTCGCACTCGAATAGAGTTGCAATGCGCTCTAGGGATTCCAAGTGATAAATATCTTCCTAATTATAGACCTAACCCTTTGGTCTAGGTGGAAGGTCCCTAACCACGATTAAGCTATAGATACTAAGATCACCTCAACGCTTTACTCCGTTGCACGCCCAACTAAGCCCTAGCGGAGGGTCATCCCTTAGACCATTCACTTTATTATGACCACAAAGAACTTGAGGAACGGAGGTAGAATCTATCACGTCGGAGAGGAAAGGGGACGCTCCTGTATCTCTCGACTCACCCTCTCAACCCTCTCCAACCTAGCTTTGTCTAACGCAAAGTACTTGCTACAGTGTTTGCTACAGTAACCTGCTACAGTACTATGCTGGAAATACTCCCGAATTCCATACTTTCATTGGGGTAACGCAAACGGGCACACGTTTACGTCGTGAATCACTTGCCTCTTCAATGATGTGCACATTGGTGGATCTCTTGTTCTTATATGCATAAATCAGAATGTTCGAGTGTGACTGCCTTTGTGCCCCTCAAAATGAATGTGCTCACTCGAATACGAGGAGGTTCGCACACACTCTAGCATCTCACACCAGACCTATGTCTTCGCGTTTGAACCTTAGCAAGATCTCCTCCAAAATAGGTGCATTATGATCCACATTGGCCTATTTCCTTCATACTCGGTCTCACAACCCTACCTGTATAAAAGTAACATAAAAACACACATATTAATGTAAAAAACCTGAGAAAAGTAATGCTCAACATAAGGAATGAACATTTCGCATTCATATCGCACAAGCACTTATCAAACTCCCCCACACTTAAGCTTTTACTTGTCCTCAAGCAAACATTAAAACATTCTGTGCATTGATGAAGAAAATATTGAAAGTGCTTGGCCTTAGGTTCACCAAGGTATACAAAGAAAGTATTCTACAAGTAAGGAAAATTTCAACACTAAATACAAAAAATCAATGCTCTAGCTAAAAACATGAATAAAAAAGGACAACAAACCCGAATTTCGTGTATGTGTGTGAACTCACTCAAAACAACCCAAGGTATACTCCTCAAAGTCCTAAGTACAATTGACTTATTTATCTACAAAAGTGACAAAAATTTAAAAGATGGTGGTAGCTTCACACATCCTCTAAGGTAGTCCTTTCCAAAGCGGCCGCTAAGGTGGCTTTCACACTTTCGAGGTGGTAGCTCTTTCTACCTGAGTGGTAGCTTTCACTCATCCTATGAGATAGCTCTTTCTCTCATTAGGGCATAACTAGTATCCGACTTGTGAGAGTAGCTTCATACTTCATAGGTGGTAGCTTTTTCCACCCAACAAACACAAATAAACAATAAAACTATTTTGTTCCTTCTTTTCATTTTCAAAATATATATATATATACTTATATATATTTGAGTTTAGCACAAGAAAATAAACCTAACTAGTCCCTTTAACATCGAACATGAGTTTCCAATAGAGTTCAAAGAGTGAGTAGTGCACTAAGTGTAAATCGGGCAAAAATTCCTAAAAATTCAAGCAAGAACTAGAGTATGAAAACATTCAATGTTAACAATTCTCCTAGACTTAAGAATACAATCATTGCAACTACGGTGAACCGCCATTGGCTATGTGAGCATATATCAATCAAGAACAATAGAAAAGATGTGCGCATTATGAAACTCCCCCCCACACTTAAGTTGTACATTGTCCTCAATGTACACATGCAAGCTCACTCAAAATATATCATTCAAAAATAGATGTGGGAGAAGCAATCAAAACAATACTCCCCTGACTCCTAGTGTTGCGTTTGATGAAGCTAATTCATTGGGAGTAGTGTTCCAACGGGTTGTGAAGCTCGCACGGCCAAGTGCCAAAGCACCTTGGCCGTACCCATGACTAAGTCTCAATTTCCAAGAAGACAAGACCATCTGCACGCACACACGAGGGGATTCAGTGAAGCTCAAGAAAAACAAAAATAACTCGAGTGTATAAAAGATGAAGCAATGAATACAACTCGATAATGCAAAATAACATAAACTCAGAAGGAAAAATCCTTTCTGAGTGAACAAGTCTAAAAACAAGAAAATAAGATAAAGTAAAATGCATGAAAGTAAAAGGAAGAAGAAGAAGTCAAGTGTCAATGTCTCTCTCGGGCTCCTGTGGTGCCGCTGCTGAGGTGGAATATAGTGGGTCCTTTGGTGCTGGGGTCGAGGATGTATGTGCTGGAGGAATTGGGGATCTGAGTCTCAGGAGATCTCGAAGGAAATCGAATCGGGCCATAAGATCTGTATACTGAGTCGACTGCATAGCCCGGAGCTCCGCTATCTCAGTCCTAATCTCTCTAACCTCGGTCTCCAGCCTCTCAATACGGTCATAGGCTCGAGCACCCGGTGCTATAGAAGATGGAGGAGTCTGCTGGATATCCTGTGCAGTATTTCCGTCGCTCCTAGTGGTCTCAGCGGTAGCTGTAGTGAGAATGTAAGTCCCTGGCCCAAACCTCCGTACCAACCCCATCATCCTGATCGTATCGAATGCAAGAGGAGTGGGTACAACTGTCCTCTCAGCTCCACGTAGAGCGTCGCCCAAACCCATTCCCAGAATGAGTCTGGTGATATAAGGGCTAGCAAATCGTAGACTCATTCTCGTCGAATGGCCCTGGTACTGTAAAACATCTACTAAAATGCACCCTAAGTGAAGTGGTACATTGCGGGCCATGGAGTATAAGAAAAACAGATCCAGCCTGGTCAAAGCGGCTACGTTATCTGCTCGACCTGTCACGGATCTCCTGATGACTGCGTGTACGTATCTGTAATTGAACCGCAACAAGCTAGAGGCCTTCGACAATCCCGGTTCGTACTCCCCACGTCCACACAAAATTCTGTACGCATAATATGGGGTGACTGACACTGGAAAGTCTACTGGTAGTCGGCCATTCTCCACGGTACCTGTATAAGCGGCATCGTACAGGCCCGTCCTAATCAAAAACTCAGTGATGCTCATGGAGAATGGATGTCCGAATGCCTGAAACTGTATCGCCTCTGTGGTGTCAACTCTCCCATGCAGCAATGGAAACTCAAAGGACGCTAAAACCTCTAGCGTCAGTGCGTGGTAAGCTTGCTCACTAATCGTTACCAGCCTCCTCCAGCTTCCCACTGCCAGCATCTCATCAATCTCATTTATCAACTTGTCACCCTGATGAATATCTTGAAGCACTTGTACATCCGTGAAGCAAGTTTGACCAAACCCAAGTGCTGAAAGTCTCTCGAAACGAGCCTGATGCTCAGGGTTCGAGAATTCCACATGTATCGGTTCGGGTGAAGTGAGTCTGAGGTGCTTCACTTCGTTCTTCTTTGCGCGAGGTGCCATATCTGTAGTACAAAAGAAGAAAACAATCAGAAATCTCCAACACAATATACTGCAGAAATCCACACGGGCCTGTGGAAATTACCCACGCCCGTGTGGAACTGCAAAGCATGAAACTTCTGTACGGGTGCACAACAAATCTTAACAATTCACTTTAAAACCACTTCTAAATGCTTACTACACATCCATCATGCATGAAAACTCGCATTTAAAAGTATTCAATCCGTGAAAAACCATAATTGGCGAAGAAAAGAGGATAAAAGGATTACCGAAGAGATGAATATGAAAATGTCTGAAATTCGGTAAAATTAGCGAAGAAAGTTCCTCCAAATAGCGACGAAGGGTCGGAAAGATAATCGGGAACCGTTTTTCGGCGACTGGAGATGAAGAATGAGACGGATCACAAGGTTTTTAAGGAGAAAATCGCGTCTCTTGGAATTCTATGTATCCCCACGGGCGTGTGGAAATTACCCACGCCCGTGCGCCTCACTTTGAGAGCGCCATAGGGGCGTACACACGTCCCTGTGCCTTCTCGGGAAAACGCTCCCTTGACTCTGACTGATCTCACACGGGCGTGCGGAAAATACCCACGCCCGTGTGCCGCACTCCGATGGGGCGCACTGCGCCCGTGGCTTCCCACGGTCATCCGAGAAAAAAATATCATGTTGCCCACACGCCCGTGCGTAATTTCCACACGGGCGTGGGCATTCACATGCCTCAACTCACAGGGACGGCCGCACTGTGTTTTCTCGGGATGGAGGGGCAACCTGCAGAGTTTCGCACTGCAGCGCGTGAAATTACCCACGCCCGTGTGTGGTTCACAAGGTCGCCCACGAGGCGAGTCCACGCCTGCGTATTCTCGGGAAAAATCGCCTAACTCGCGAGGGAATGCACACGCCCGTCTGGAAGTACCGCAGGCGTGCATCGCCGTCATGATCGTCCACAGGGGTAGCCGCACGTCCCTGTGCGCTCTCTGGATGAGTTCGCAGTACACATCCATGGGCGTGTGGTATTTCCACACGTCCGTGTGTTTTCTCTGGATGACTTAGAAAAACCTGCAGGCTCTGCAGAACTAATCTGAACATGTTTACACACTCGAGGCACCGCCCTATTGTGCAAGATATACCAGATAAAAAACACAAAATAGAACTCAAACGACCAAACTTCGTCAATTCTCAACAAAATATATAAAGAATTCTTTTAAAAACCCACAATAGGATCACAGCACAAGCACTCAAAAATTGAAACACCAACACTTAACAATTTATTCATGCAAACAAACTAAACTAAAAGGTACGAGAACAGTAAACACTTGGGTTGCCTTCCAAGAAGCGCTTGTTTAACGTCACTAAGCTTGACGTATCTTTCTTACCTCACGGGGGTTCATGAATGAAGGTTGCCCTCTTACCCATAACTTGAAAGCATGATGAGCAAAGTCTCATGAAAGTAGAGGGTGTACTATCGGGCTTCGGACCACCTAGCAATTGTTCGTCCAACTCCCTTGGCTCATGTACGTCTCCAACAGTCTTGGGGCGTTTTCGGTGGCGTCTTCGAGCCCTCTTCATTTTCTGGAGCACCTTCTTCAAGATTCCCGGGGTAGATGTTTCCTCTCCAATCGAACCAAGCATCAGTACTTCTTCATTGCTCTCCTCTTGGTCGAACAAACCTTCATACTGATCCGGGTTGAACATTTCCTGTATATATTCATCAACAATTTCATCAGTAGTGTCTAGAAAATACAAAGTGTCATCAAAATCGAGAGAATGCCGCATGGCTTCAGCAAGGCGGTAAGTGAGCTTATCGTCTCCGACTCTTAATGTGAGCTCTCCGCCGTCCATGTCAATCAATGCTTTGGAAGTCCGCATGAACGGTCTCCGAAGTATCAAGGTTACATCTGCATCCTCATCAACATCTAGCACTACAAAGTCAACCGGAAAAATATACTTGTCCACCTTGACAAGTACGTCTTCAATGATGCCTCTCGGATGACGTACTGTTCGGTCCGTCAATTGTAAAGTCATCCGAGTAGGCCTAGGCTCACCCAAGCCTAGCTTTTGGAAGAAAGTATATGGCATGACGTTGATACTTTGCCCCTTTGAATCCGCCAATGCCATTTCCTCACCTAAGTTGCCGATGTTACATGGAATAATGAAGCTTCCCGGGTCTTTCTTCTTGTTTGGCATGTTTTTTTGTAACACAGCCGAGCATGAAGCATCAAGCACTACTGAAGCACACTCCTCCAATTTTCTCTTGTTGGTCAAAAGGTCTTTAAGGAACTTTGCATACTTAGGCATTTGAGCCAAAGCCTCAACAAAAGGAATGTTGATGTGGATTTGCTTGAACAAACTCGGGAACTTCTTATCTTGGTCATCCCCTTTGGTGGTTCTTCAATCTAGAGGGATAAGGGATTCTTGGCTTGAAAGGTGGGGGTGCCACCTCTTTTTCTTTATTTGCTCCCTTCTCAACCTCGACGACCTCGGGTGCGTGTTCTTTCGGCTTCTCACTTGGAAGCCTCCCTTCCACCTCACGACCGCTTCTCAAAGCGATCGCCTTCACATGTTCTCTCGGGTTGGTTTCCGTGTTGCTTGGTAGACTCCGATGTGGCCTTTCGGAAAAGAGATTTATGATTTGCCCCACTTGATTTTCAAGGTTGTGCAAGGAGGCGGTGTGAGTCTGAAGTGTAGCCTCGGTCGATTCAAACCTTGTATTTACCCGATTGAATAAATCTAGTCAAGTGCTTCTCCAAATCAGTCATTCGGGTTTTCCAAGCCGAAATTCTGTTTTCCACTTGAGGGGCTTGTTGTTGTTGTTGGAACCCCGATGGCCCCATGGTCTTCTATGGTCCTTGATTACTCCATGAAAAGTTGGGATGATTCTTCCAACTTTGAAATGTAGGTGTTGCTTGTATGGATTCCCTTGAGGTCTCATTCCATTACCTACAAAGTCGACATTCTCAAGCGAAGAAACATCACCAATGACAATTGGGCAATCGGAGGGGAGCATGTCCTCCACCACAACCGGTGCAATTGGTCACGCGCCACTCTATTCGAAGCTATAAGATCTAGCTTCTTACTCAAACTCGCACTTGGGCCGCCAATGAAGTTACCGCATCAATTTCATGGAGACCCGGCCATCTTTTTCTTCTCTCTAGCGTTCCACTTGGTAGCTATTTAACCCCATTTCCTCAATCAATTGGCGAGCCTCGTCGGGGGTCTTGCTACCTAAGGTACCTCCCTGCGCGCATCCAAGAGTTGCCTTGTACTCGGGGTTCAAACCATTGTAGAAGGTTTGAACAATCATCCACTACGGGAATCCGTGTTGCGGACACTTGTGCAGGAGTTCCTTGAACCTTTCCCATGTCTCAAATAGAGACTCCAATTCCAAGCTGCATAAAAGATGAGATCTCATTCCTAAGCTTTGCTGATTTTTCGGGGAGGAAATAGCGGGCTAGAAAAAGCTTCTACCATCTCCTCCCATGTAGTAATTGATGCCCTAGGTAATGAGTGTAGCCACTACTTTGCTTTCCCCTTTAAGGGAAAATGGGAAGGCTCTCAATTTGATGGCATCATCCGTCACACCATTTATCTTGACATGTCACACACCTCGAGGAAGCTTTCTATGTGACTATTTGGATCCTCATCGGCAAACCGTTGAATTGATGCGGTTGCTTTACTGACATATGGATGATTGCCGGCTTTAGCTCGAAAATTCGAGCGATGAGTGGGGGGCGCACAATACTCGATTGTGTCCCCAACACGAAGAGTGCAGCATAATCGGATAGTGTCCGTTGTTGCTCATTTTGTTACGCCATGTTGTCGGATCCTTCTACTTCAAATCAATTTGGATTAGGCTATTCTTATGCGGGTTCTTTCCCTTTCCTTCGAAGTGTACATTCAAGCTCAAGAGTCGCCTTCAATCAATATTGATGGATTCCCTCAGGGTCATAACGGGAGGCTGCACCAAAAAGTAAAGAAAAAGAAAATCGGAAAAAAATGATAGAATAAGAAGATATGAAATAGAGCATTGGGAGTGAAATAGCTAAGAAGACAAAGTGCAAAAGTATCTCTAACGCCTAACGCCCTGACAGCGGCGCCAAAAAACTTGACAAATTCCCTTGCTTATATCCATGAAGTGCGGGCTTGTCGAAGTAATAATCCCGGGTGGCGGGGTCGAATCCACGGTAGTAGGGAGAAAAAATACTTAATTTGATTCTTAGCTATGTGGAAGATCAATTGTGATAGGTGTGAAATTGATTCGAGTTCTCAACAATAAAAATCAACAAGTGAAAAGAGCAAAACTAAGAAGAGGGTAAGGCAATCGATAAAGATGGGGTACTCGGATAATGCTTCACCTAGGATAATCGCTTCAAGTGCAAGAACTCTCTATTATGCTTCCTAATCAATGCAATGGTGAGTCGTGGAAATCCTTACATACATAGTCCCAAATCTAAGGTCAACTATGCCGAACTCTATACATGTCCCGGAGGAGAAATCGAACAATCTCAACACCTCGCACTCGCATAGAGTTGCAATGACCTCTAGGGATTCCAAGTGATAAATCTCTTCCTATATATAGACCTAACCCTTTGGTCCAGGCGGAAGGGCCCTAGCCACAATTAAGCCCTAGATACTAAGATCCTCTCAACGCTTCACTATATTGCACGCGCAACTAGGCACCAGCGGAGGTTCATCCCTTAGATCATTCACTCTATTATGGCTGTAAAAAACTCGAGGAACGGAGGTAGAATCTATCACGTCGGAGGAAGGGGGACGCTCTGCACCTCTCGACTCACCCTCTCAACCCTCTCCAACCTAGCTTTGTCTAGCAGCTCGTGGTGTGTCACTCACTCACAAGGTTACCAACAAGAACTCTCAACCCTAGTGTCACTCTGGGGGAAATGTTCATACAATCAAGCATTCAAGGTTGGAACTCACACTAAACACCAATTTATTGAAAGCATAATAAAGAAGTTCAATGAAACGAATACATCCTAGGGTTCACAATCATCCAAGTACCCACTAGGGGTTTAGCTCTCCATGGAGCTTAGTACAATCAAAGAAATCGAATGTAAAAGCAATGAATCCATAAAGAAACCCCCTCAATGGTCGTGTCGATGGTCTTATGGAAAGTCCTCTACTCGTCGTCCAAGGATTCCTTCGTCCGGTATAGGATACGCAACGATGGAAGCTCCCCTACCAACCTTTTTCCTAATGGAATCACGATATCAGAGCTGTAGAACCTCTCCAAAACCTTGGCCAATACCTCTCGAAACCCTAGCCGAAGCCCTCTCACAAGTTGGGGAAAAGATGGAGAAAAGAATACCAAAATCGGGGCTGAAATCAGCTTTAAATAGGGTTGGAATCGGGCGCTGGCGGGCGTGTATGATGTCACACGCCCACTGTGGAATTTCCACACGGGCGTGGATAATTTCCACGCCCGTGTGGATTCTGCTTTCTCGATTTCTCGGCAGTCTGCTATAGTACTATACCGGGAAATACTCCCGAATTCCATACTTTCATTGGGGAGTAGCATAAGCGGGCTACGTTTCGTCGTGAATCACTCCTACTGCAATGATGTGCACGTTGGTGGATATCTTGTTCTTATATGCATAAATCAGAATGTTCGAGTGTGACTTCCTTTGTGCCCCTCCAAATGAACGAGCTCACTCGAATACGAGGAGGTTGGCACACACTCTAGCATCTCACACCTGACCTTTGTCTTCGCGTTTGAACCTTAGCAAGATCTCCTCCAAAATAGGTGCATTATGATCCACATTAGCCTATTTCCTTCATACTCAGCCTCACAACCCTACCTGCAAAAAGTAACATAAAAACACACATATTATTGTAAAAACCTGAGAAAAGTAATGCTCAACATAAGGAATGAACGCTTCGCATTCATATCGCACAAGCACTTTTCAGTCTTGCACTTGAAGAAATAGTCCTAGGGGGAGCAATGTCCGAGTACCCCACTTCTTATTGATTGCCTTTCCTCTCACTTATTTGTGCCTCTCTACCTTATTTCTTTTATTTTGTCTACATTACAACTTATCAACACAATCATTGATTCATCTTCGCTTGGTTAAGTAGCAATCTTGGTGTTTCTATTCCCTATTCCGTGTGGATACGATACCCACACACCTCGGATTTATTATCTCGACAAACCCGTGCACTTACGGTCACACGCAAGGGGTGTTGTCATCTTGTTACCTGCAAGAGTAGAATCAAGATTTAGAAATTTAATAGCCCAATAAGCTTTATGCTCAAGTTCAACAGATAAGTGGCAAGCTTTCCATAAACTAGCCTATACGGGGTGATTCCTATAGGGGTCTTATATGCAGTTCTGTATGCCCAGAGGGCGTTATCTAGATTTTCTGCCCAATCTCTTCAGTTTTGGGAGACTGTTTTCTCCAAAATTCACTTTAAGTTCCTGTTGGACACTTCCACTTGCCCACTAGTTTGTGGATGGTACGGTGTTGCCATTTTGTGGGAAACACCATAGCGCTTCAAAAGTTTTTCAAATTGGGCGTTACAAAAATGAGTGTATCTGTCGCTAATGATTGCTCGTGGTACACCAAATTTGGAAAACAATTTCTTTAAGAATTTTACCACCGCTCTCGCATCACTTGTTTGTAAGGCCAATTTAAAGCACGGCGCCAAAAACTTGACAAGTTCCCTTTGCGTATATCCCGCAAGTGCATGGTTTTGTCGAAGTAATAATACCGGATGAGCGGGTATCGAATCCACAGGGAGTAGGGAATAAAAAAACACTTAATCTGCTTCTTAGCTATGTGAAAGATTAGTAGTGATAAGTGTGACAATGATTCAATTCTCACAAGTAAAAACAACAAGTAAGAGAGCACGAGTAAAGGAGGAGGTAAGGCAATCGATAAAGATGGGGTACTCGGATAATGCTCCACCTAGGACAATCGTTTCAAGTGCAAGAACCCTCTATTATGCTTCCTAATCAATGCAATGGTGAGTCATGGAAATCTTTAAATACATAGTCCCAAATCTAAGGTCAACTATGCCTAACTCTATACATGTCCCGGAGGAGAGATTAGATAACCTCTCAACCTTGCACTCGAATAGAGTTGCAATGCGCTCTAGGGATTCCAAGTGATAATTCTCTTCCTAATTATAGACCTAACCCTTTTGTCTAGGTGGAAGGTCCCTAACCACGATTAAGCCATAGATACTAAGATCACCTCAACGCTTCACTCCGTTGCACGCCCAACTAAGTCCCAGCAGAGGGTCATCCCTTAGACCATTCACTTTATTATGGCCGTAAAGAACTTGAGGAACGGAGGTAGAATCTATCACGTCGGAGAGGAAAGGGGACGCTCCTGTACCTCTCGACTCACCCTCTCAACCCTCTCCAACCTAGCTTTGTCTAATGCTCGTTGTGTGTCACTCACTCACAAGGTTACCAACAAGAACTCTCAACCCTAGTGTCACTCTAAGGGAAATGTTCATACAATCAAGCATTCAAGGTTGGAACTCACAACAAACATCAATTAATTGAAAGCATAATAAAGATATTCAATGAAACAAATACATCCTAGGGTTCACAAATACCCAAGTACCGACTAGAGGTTTAGCTCTCCATGGAGCTAAGTACAATCAAAGAAATAGAATGTAAAAGCAATGAATCCATAGAGAAACCCCCTCGATTGTCGTGTCGATGGTCTTGTGGAAAGTCCTCTACTTGTCCTCCAAGGATTCCCTTGTCCGGTATAGGATACACCTCGACGGAAGCTCTCCTACTAACCTTCTTCCAAAGGAATGACGATGTTGGAGCCGTAGAACCTCTCCAAAACCCTAGCCAATAACTCTCAAAACCCTAGCCGAAACCCTCTCTCAAGTTGGGGAAAAGATGGAGAAAAGATTGCTGTAATCGGGGCTGAAATTGGCTTTAAATAGGGCTGGAATCTTATCACGAAGGGACGAGATGCCTCAAAATCCTATGCAATTTTGCGAGGTGTTTGATGTATGGGGAATTGATTTCATGGGACCATTTCAAAGACCAATGGCAATCAATATATTACGGTAGTAGTTGATTATGTTTTCCAAGTGGGTTGAAGCCGAGGCTCTTCCAACTAATGATGCAGAAGCGTGGTGAAGTTTTTTTGAAGAGTTATTTACTCAATTTGAAACTCCAAGAATTATCATTAGCAATCGGGGAACCCATTTTTGTAACACACAATTGGCGAAAGTGTTAAAGTGTTATGGAGTTCATTATCGTCTTGCTACTCCTTACCATCCGCATAAAGAGTGGGCAAGTGGAGGTTACAAGCAGAGAGCTCAAGAGAATCTTAACCAAATCGAGTGGAACAAGGGAAGCGAGATTGTTACGAAGGTTAGATGACACACTTTGGGCTCATAGAAAAGCATACAAAACCCCAATAGGGACCACTCCCTATAATTTAGTATATGGAAAATCTTGCCATTTATCGGTGGAATTAGAGCACAAAACATATTGGGCAATTAAAGTGATGAATTTTGACTTGCGCAAATCTGGAGAGCAACGAATATTACATCTCAACGAGTTTGACGAATAGAGGATGAAGGCATATGAGAATGCAAGGATATATAGGGAAAGAATTCGGAAGTGTCATGACAAGCATATTAAGATTCCGAAGAACTTCAAAGCAGGCGATCAGGTGTTACTATTCAACTCTCATCTACGTTTATTCCCAGGAAACTCAAATCAAGGTGGTCTGGTCCGTATACCATAACCGAAGTTTCACCTCACAGAGCCATTGAGATTAACCATCCAGAGAAGGCCACATTCAAGGTGAATGGACATAGGCTGAAACCATTGATAAGTGCTTGTGCGATATGAATGCGAAGCGTTCATTCCTTATGTTGAGCATTACTTTTCTCATGTTTTTACATTAATATGTGTGTTTTTATGTTACTTTTATGCAGGTAGGGTTGTGAGGCCGAGTATGAAGGAAATAGGCCAATGTGGATCATAATGCACCTATTTTGGAGGAAATCTTGCTAAGGTTCAAACGCGGAGACATAGGTCAGGTGTGAGATGCTAGAGTGTGTGCCAACCTCCTCGCATTCGAGTGAGCACATCCATTTGGAGGGGCACAAAGGCAGTCATACTCGAGCATTCCGACTTATGCACATATAACAAGATCTACATCAACTTATCCGTCATTGAAGAAGCAAAGCGATCCACGGCATAAACGTGTGCCCGTTTATGTTACCTCGATGAAAAGTGGATTCGGGAGTGTTTTTGGCATAGTTACGTAGCGGGGATCACGTGGCAAATCAGCTGTAGCATCACGCGCGTGGAGTCGCGCGATTCGACCCTATTTATAGCCCGATTCAGCCCGATTTTTGGCATTCTTTTTCTCCATCTTTTTCCCCAACTTGCGGAGGGCTTGACTGGGGTTTCGAGGGTATTGGCCAAGGTTTTGGAGAAGTTCTACGGCTCCGACATCGTGATTTCATTAGGAAGAAGGTTGGTAGGGGAGCTTGATCGGGCGTATCCTATCCGGACGAAGGAATCCTTGGACTGACAGTAGAGGACTTTCCACAAGACCATCGACCACGACCATCGGGGGGTTTCTTTATGGATTCATTGCTTTTACATTCTATTTCTTTGATTGTACTTAGCTTTATGGAGAGCTAAACCCCTAGTGGGTGCTTGGATGATTGTGAACCCTAGGATGTATTCGTTTCATTGAACTTTTTTATTATGCTTTCAATAAATTGATGTTTATTGTGAGTTCCAACCTTGAATGCTTGATTGTATGAACATTTACCCTAGAGTGACACTAGGGGTTCGAGTTCTTGTTGGTAACCTTGTGAGTGAGTGATACACCACGGCGTTAGACAAAAGCTAGGGTTGGAGAGGGATTGAGAGGGTGAGTCGAGAGAGTGCAGGTGTCCCACTTTTCCCCTCCGGCGTGATAGATTCTACCTCGGTTCCTCGAGTTCTTTGTAGCCATAATAGAGTGAGTGGTCTAAGGGATGAACCTACGCTTGGGCCTTGTTGCGCGTGCAATGGAGTGAAGTGTTGAGAGGATCTTAGTATCCAGGGCTTAATTATGGCTAGGGATATTCGCTTTGGGACCAAAGGGTTGGGTCTATTTTAGGGAAGAGATTTATCACTTGGAATCCCTAGACCTCATTGCAACTCTGTCTTGAGTCGAGGTGTTGAGATTGTTTGATTTCTCCTGCGGGACATGTATAGAGTTAGGCATAGTTGACCTTAGATTTGGGACTATGTATGTAAGGATTTTCCACGACTCACCATAGCATTGATTAGGGAAGCATAATAGAGGGTTCTTGCACTTGAAGCGATTATCCTAGGTGAAGCATTATCCGAGTACCCCATCTTTATCGATTGCCTTACACTCTTCTTACTTTTGCTCTCTCACTTATTGATTTTATTGTTGAGAATTGAATCATTTCCACGCTTATCACTGTTGATATTCCACATAGCTAAGAATCAAATTAAGTATTTTCACTCCCTACTCCACTGTGGATTCGACCCGCTCACCGGGATTATTACTTGACAAACCCGTGCACTTGCGGGATATACGGAAGGGACCTTGTCAAGTTTTTGGCGCCGTTCTTTGGAGGAGTAGGCGTTTAGAGATACTTTGCACTTTGTTTTTCTTAGCTATTTACCCTTCATTCTATTTCACATCTCTTCTCTATCACCGTTCTGATTTGTTCTAAAAAAAAATTTATTTCACACTTTCTTATTCTTCCATCATTCTCATTTGTTTTTCTTTTGTCATGTCTTACTTTTTCTTGCGAGGGATTTTTAAATGATAATTGACCCGATCGTTGCTCTATATTTGCGGGTTGAAGCTACGGTGAAAAAGTTGATAGAATTTTTGCTTCACAACAACAGAGCATTCCTTGTTGCAAGACATATCATCCAATTGAAAAGGGCTTCCCAAACTTCTTGTGGAATAGTGATGGACAATATTGGGAAGCCCCTCAAGAGGAAAGTAAAAAGGGTGAGATACTCGGAGAGGATGCATTTCAGTTAGAAAGAGTATTAGCTAACTTTATTGAAGCATCCGATGTCTGCGTCCAAAATATGGAGACCACACCAAGATGTCATGAAGGCGTCCTATAAAAAAACCTTGAGCATCAACTCGGGAGGGATACTTGACACACTCTCAAGGAACAACAAGTATTTGAGGAAGCAAGTCAAGTTACTTATAGAGAAGATATGGTAGTGAATGACAATGAAGAAGTGGGGCGGAGCAGTATGATGTTGTCGAGATTGAGAGGATACAAGAAGAACCGTTCATTCAATGTGATAATTGTTTGAGTGGACAGTAAGTTTGTGAGCAAGAAATGGTGCAAGGAGAGTTGGTGAAGACATATTGCTTTCAAGTTGAAATGGAAGAAGATGCAAATCCTAAGGTAATGGAGCAAGCATCTCTCTTTGGGATTAATCAACTCATAAATTGCAAGAAAGAGATTTTGGGTTTGGGAGAAGATGTGGGTAGGAGATTGAAACCATTCAATGACCCACCTATGCTAAGCTTCGACAATTCCCAACCCAAATTGTTTCCTTGGAGGCCAAAGGTAAGATGGTTGGACTCTCCAACAAATATTCCACCCCGGCAAGCAAATTTTTGGTTTAAGGGAACTAGTTATGCAATGTCTAGTCGGGAGGAACATACTCTTTTCAAGCCTCCATAAGGTAAGGAAGAGGTACGTCAAGCTAAGTGACGTAAAACAAGTGCTTCTTGGGAGGCAACCCAAGCCATTACTGTTTTCCTAGTTTTTAGTTTAGTGTTTGCATGAATAAGAGCTTGAGTGTTGGTGTTCTGATTCTTATATGCCATTGCTATGATTTTCTTGTGGACCGTTGGTGTTATCTTGTGCTTTCATGTGTTTTGGTGAAGTTTTGGTCGTTTGAGCTATTTCTCATGTTTTTCACTAGTAAAACTTACATATTAGGGCAGGCTCTGAGTGTGTAAACATGTTAAAAAAATTTTCTGCGAGCTGCAGAAATTTTCTAAGGTGTCGGAGAAAACACACGGGCATGTGGAATTTCCGCCGCGCGGTGGATTTTGCTGCGAGCTCATCGAGGAGAAGGCTACGGGCGTGCGCCCATAGTGAGCGACCATCACGACTTTCACCGCCCGTGGGTAATTTCCGCCGGCGTGTGAATGCTCTGAGATTGGGCGGTTTATCCGAGCATGCGGGGGTGTGGACTCGCCCCTGTGGGCGACCTTGTGAACCACACACGAGCGTGGGTAATTGTTGCACGCCCGTGCGAATCTCTGTAGAAGATCTCTCCATCCCGAGAAGACACAGGGGTGTGCGTTTGCCCTTGTGAGTTGGGCCTGTGAATGTTCACGCCCGTGTGGAATTTCCGCACGGGCGTGGGTCTTAGAGAATTTTCTCGGTTACATGGAGAGTCCACAGCGGTGCGTGCGTGCGCCCTACAGTGGGTCGAGCACTGCAGGCATGGATAGTTTCCACCGCCCGGTGTGGATGTCTGCAATGCTAGAACCGCAGTTTTTCTTTAAAATTTTTTCGGTTTTCTTCATCTTTTCACCCTCAAACGTTTTGAGAACACATCCTTGCTCTCTCCTGACCTCTCACCATCGTTTTAGAGGGTTGTTAATTGAGTTTTCCGACCATTTTATAGTCTTTCATTCTCATTTTGTCGGTAAGCTTCTCTTTCTCTTTTCTTTGCCAATCTTCATTTATTTTGCAGCACCAGCGTCATCTTCACCAGCAGCAGAAACAGATGTCCTTGCTATTGACACTGATACTTGAGGCGTCCTTACCTTCTCTGTTCTTATTTTTCACATTTTATTTTCTGCATTTTATCTTGGATTTGTATAATCAGAAAGGATTTTCCTTCTGAGTTTATTTTCATTTTGTTGTCTCGAGTTGTATTCAATGCTTTATCTTTTATATACACTTGAGTTTATTTTGTTTTTATTGAGCTTACTTTGAACCCCCTCGTGTATGCGTGCAGGATGGTCTTGTCTTCTTGGGGAATTGAGACTTAGTCATGGAGTGCGGCCAGAGGGTGAGGCACTTGGGCCGTGTGAGCTTCACAACCCGTCAGAACACTACTTCCATGGATTTAGCTTCATCAAACACAACACTAGGAGTCAGGGGAGTATTGTTTTGATTGCTTCTCCCACATTTGCTTTTGAATGATATATATTTTGAGTGAGCTTGCATGTGTACATTGGGACAATGTACAACTTAAGTGTGGGGGGAGTTTCATAATGCACACATATTTTCTATTATTCTTGATTGATATATGCTCACATAGCCAATGGCTGTTCACCTTAGTTGCACGGATTGTATTCTTGAGTTTAAGAGAATTTCTAACATTGAATGTTTTCATGCTCTAGTTCTTGCTTGAATTTCTAGGAATTTTTGTCCGATTTACACTTAGTGCACTACTCACGTTTTAAACTCTTTTGGAAACTCAAGTTCGATGTTAAATGGACTAGTTATAGTTGTTTCTTGTGTTCAAAAAAAAATGAAAAAGAAAAGAACAAAAATAGTTTTATTGTTCATTTTGTGCTTGTTGGGTGGAAAGAGCTACCACCTATGAAGTATGAAGCTACTCTCATAAGTCGGGATACTAGCTATGCCCTAATGAGAGAAAGAGCTATCTCATAGGATGAGTGAAAGCTACCACCTCGAAAGTGTGAAAGCCACCTTAGCGGCCGCCTGGAAAGGGCTACCTTAGAAGATGTGTGAAGCTACTACCATCTTTAAAAATTTTTTGTCACTTTTGTAGATAAATAAGTCCCTTGTACTTAGAACTTTGAGGAGTATACTTTGGGTTGTTTTGAGTGAGTTCACACACTTACACGAAATTGGGTTTGTTGTAATTTTTTATTCAAGTTTTTAGCTAGAGCATTGATTTTTCGTATTTAGTGTTGAAATTTTCCTTACTTATAGAATACTCTCTTTGTATACCTTGGTGAACCTAAGGCCAAGCACTTTCCATATTTTCTTCATTGATGCACAGAATGTTTTAATGTTTGCTTGAGGACAAGCAAAAGCTTAAGTGTGGGGGAGTTTGATAAGTGCCTGTGCGATATGAATGCGAAGCGTTCATTCCTTATGTTGAGCATTACTTTTCTCAGGTTTTTACATTAATATGTGTGTTTTTATGTTACTTTTATGCAGGTAGGGTTGTGAGGCCGAGTATGAAGGAAATAGGCCAATGTGGATCATAATGCACCTATTTTTGGAGGAAATCTTGCTAAGGTTCAAGCGAAGACATGGGTCGGGTGTGAGATGCTAGAGTGTGTGCCAACCTCCCTCGCATTCGAGTGAGCACATCCATTTGGAGGGGCACAAAGGCAGTCATACTCGAGCATTCTGACTTATGCACATACAACAAGATCTCAATCAACTTATCCGTCATTGAAGAAGCAAAGCGATCCACGGCATAAACGTGTGCCCGTTTATGTTACCTCGATGAAAAAGTGGATTCGGGGAGTGTTTTTGGCATAGTTACGTAGCGAGGATCATGTAGCAAATCACTTTGTAGCGTCCCACGCCCGGGTGGAGTCGCCCGATTCGACCCTATTTATAGCTGATTCAGCCCGATTTTTGGCATTCTTTTCTCCATCTTTTTCCCCAACTTGCCAGGAGGGCTTGGCTAGGGGTTTCGAGGGGTATTGGCCAAGGTTTTGGAGAAGTTCTATGGCTCCGACATCGTGATTTCATTAGGAAGAAGGTTGGTAGGGGAGCTTGATCGAGGCGTATACTATCTAGAGACAAAGGAATCCTTGGACGACGAGTAGAGGACTTTCCACAAGACCATCGACACGACCATCGAGGGGTTTCTTTATGGATTCATTGCTTTTTACATTCTATTTCTTTGATTGTACTTAGCTTTTATGGAGAGCTAAACCCCTAGTGGGTGCTTGGATGATTGTGAACCCTAGGATGTATTCGTTTCGATTGAACTTTTTATTATGCTTTCAATAAATTGTTGTTTATTGTGAGTTCCAACCTTGAATGCTTGATTGTATGAACATTTACCCTAGAGTGACACTAGGGTTCAGAGTTCTTGTTGGTAACCTTGTGAGTGAGTGACACACCACAGGCGTTAGACAAAAGCTAGGTTGGAGAGGGTTGAGAGGGTGAGTCGAGAGGTGCAAGAGCGTCCCCTTTCCCCTCCGGGCGTGATAGATTCTACCTCGGTTCCTCGAGGTTCTTCTGTGCCATAATAGAGTGAGTGGTCTAAGGGATGAACCTCCGGCTGGGGGCTAGTTACGGCGTGCAATGGAGTGAAGCGTTGAGAGGATCTTAGTATCCAAGGCTTAATTGTGGCTAGGGACCTTCCTCCTGGACCAAAGGGTTAGGTCTATTTTAGGAAGAGATTTATCACTTGGAATCCCTAGACCTCATTGCAACTCTATGCGAGTGCGAGGTGTTGAGATTGTTCGATTTCTCCTCCGGGACATGTATAGAGTTAGGCATAGTTGACCTTAGATTTGGGACTATGTATGTAAGGATTTCCACGACTCACCATAGCATTGATTAGGAAGCATAATAGAGGGCTCTTGCACTTGAAGCGATTATCCTAGGTGAAGCATTATCCGAGTACCCCATCTTTATCGATTGCCTTACCCTCTTCTTACTTTTGCTCTCTCACTTGTTGATTTTATTGTTGAGAATTGAATCATTTCCACACTTATCACTGTTGATATTCCACATAGCTAAGAATCAAATTGAGTATTTTCACTCCCTACTCCCTGTGGAATTGACCCCGCTCACCCGGGATTATTACTTCGACAAACCCGTGCACTTGCGGGATATACGCAAGGGGACCTTGTCAACCATACTATGGTGGAGAGATTTGTAGTGACAATAGAGAAGTATTTTTCTTCCATGAACCCCTGTGAGGTAAGGCAAGGTACCTCAAGCTTAGTGACATTAAACAAGCACTTCTTGGGAGTCAACCCAAGTGTTTACTGTTTCTTATCTTCTAGTTTAGTTTGTTTGCATGAATAATTTGTTAAGTGTTGGTGTCTTGATTTTTAGATGTTTTCTTGAGCTTTATTCCATGTTTTTCACAGGTAAAACTTGCATACTAGGGCAGCCTCTGAGTGTGTAAACATGTTCAGAAACTTTCTGCGAGAACACCGCGAGGTTTTTCTAAAAGCGACCCGGTGAAAATGTATGGGCGTGTGGAATTTCCGCGCGGCCAGTGGATTTTTATTACGAGCTCATCCGAGAGAGGCACGGGGTGTGCGGGCGACCACAGTGAGCGACCATGCGAATATCGCCTGCCTGTGGGTAATTTCCGCGCGGGCGTGTGATTTCTGCAGGTTTGTCAAATTATTTCGAGGCGCGAGGGGTGAACTCGCACTGTGGGCGACCTTGTGAAAACCGCGCGGCGTGGGTAATTTCAGTCCTCGTGCGAATCTCTCGGAGGAGTCCTCTCTATCCCGAAAGACACGCGTGCGCTTGCACTGTGAGTTGAGATGTGAATGTCACGCCCGTGCGTAATTGCCGCGGGCGTCGCAGCACTGGGGAGATTTTTCTCGGATGTCCGAGGCGATCACGAGGGGCATGAATCTGCCACTATGAGACCTTCGTTTGAGGGGGCACGGGCGTGGGTGATTCCCGCACACCCGTGTGGATCTCCACGAATTAAAAGACTATCTACTCTCCCAATGCATTGGTCACACCTTGTTCCTAAGCTGACCCTAAGCCGCCCAAAGAACATTTTTTGACATTCTCCTGTCCTCCTATTGTTGTCTTTGAATCGATTGATTGTGCATTGTGCGGATTGTAGGGGTGTTTAGTTTCAACTCGTCGGTAAGCCTTTGTTTGCTCTCGTCACCAACTTCCTTTGAGTCTAGCTGATTACCTACGATTAAAATGAATAATGCACATCAGTTTCTTACTAAAATGGTTATGATTTGTTTTTGAGAAGATCTAGAAGTGAGATAGGGGTGTAGCTAGAAGAATGGCTACAAGGGCCGTGCGTTTTCCACGCCACGTGAAAGTGCATGGCCGTGTGGAATTTCCACACGGCCGTGCGTTGTTATCCCTCTGCAATCAGAATAGGCCCGAGTTGATTTTCTTTTTCTAATACATCCAGGTATGGCCACCAGATCGAAGAAGAAAGTTTCTAAATGTCCTAGAGGGCCTGCCCCTGAGCCGGAAGTCATGGAATTCACACTTCCTACGCATCGATCTCGGTTTGAGCGGTTAGCGAAGCTTAAGTTTGGTCAAACGCGAATCCCGGATGTTGGGTCACTCGAGGAAAGTGCAACTAGCGAGATGACATGGCTGATGAGGTCGAGAAACTATTATTGGTCGGTAGTTGGCACAAGTTATTGAATATTCATGACCTGCTATCTGCTCACTCACTTTAGAGGTGCTTACTTCATTTGAGTTCGACCGCTCTTATGGTCATTTTGATAGTGTCGGCGCTATTCAGTTCAGAGCTTTTGGGCAACATCATAGTATGAGCGTCACACAGTTCTCTACTAGACTTGGTCTATATGATGAGGAGTATCTTTGAGAGCGAGGGAGTATGAGAGTCTTCCAATTGACATGTCGGGTTTATCTCCCAAGGAGGCGTATAAAATACTATGTGGTAAGGGCGATATGAACCCGAGGGAGTGTCTAAGGCCTCATGTTTATCTCAACCTAGTTACAGATATCTTCACGCCATCATAAGCAGGTCAGTGAATGGTCGCGGTGATAGCATGGGAGTCATAAACAAGCAAGAACTTACGTACTTATACTCCATGGTTCGGAATGAGCCGGTCCATCCGGGGGCACATTTTAGCGAGTATTTGAAGCATCAAGGACGAGTATCCCGGACTAGGTGTCATTTTCTTGGGTCCATACATTTACTAGACTCATTTTTGGGGATGGGTCTACGAGACTGTCAGGTGGAGCCGAGAAGACGATAATACCAGCACCACTTGGGTTAGAGACAATAAGGCTCATGGGTTTGGTCAGTAAATATCTAGATGGTGTTTATGTGCTGAATATACCATTCGAGGATAAAAGTGATGAGCCTCAGTCAGTACCAATGGAGCCGAGGGCACCTTCGAGTGGCGGAGGGCGCTCCCCCGTACGTATGTTTTTCACCATCTTGAGCCCATGATCTCTTGAGGAGGCTCGAGGTGTGGTGGGAGTGATCTGAGCAGGTGGGTGAGGGTGGGTGAGGGCTCGGCGAGATTGCCGAGATTAGGACTCGAAGGCCACTCGAGTACCACGAGTTCATGGCACGTTTGACGTGTTACAACATATTTTTAGGCGAGGCGTCGCCTCCTCATTTGTCTCATTTCCCCACCACCGTGAGTGGCGGAGGAGCCGAGCCGAGGCATGACAGCGACATTTAACTTTATTTTTACTGCATTTTCTTTATTTTTGCAATTTATTTTTAGACTTGTTCACTCGAGAAAAGGATTCTCCTTACGAGTTTATTTTCATTGCATCTCGAGTTGTATTCATTGTCTATCTTTTATATATACTCGAGTTATTTTGTTTTTATTGAGCTTCACTGAATTCCCTCATATATGCGTGCAAATGGTCTTGTCATTTGGGAATTGAGTCTTTGTCATGGGCATGGCCAAAGTGCTTTGGCACTTGACTGTGTGAGCTTCATAACCCATTGGAACACTACTCCCAAGGATTTAGCTTCATCAAACGCAACACTAGGAGTCAGGGGAGTATTGTTTTGATTGCTTCTCCCACATATATTCTTTTGATTCATATCCATTATGAGTGAGCTTGCATGTGTACATTGGGGACAATGTACAACTTAAGTGTGGGGGGGAGTTTCATAGTGCACACATCCTTTTTATCGTTCTTGATTGATATACATGCTCACATAGCTAATGGCGGTTCACCTTAGTTTCATTGATTGTATTCTTGAGTTAAGGAGAATTTTTAACATTGAATATCTTCATGCTCTAGTTTTATTTGAATTTTTAGGAATTTTTGCCCGATTTGCACTCAGTGCACTGCTCACTCTTTAAACTCTATTGGAAACTCATGTTCAATGTTAAAGGGACTAGTTATAGTTGTTTCTTGTGTTAAATTCTGAAAAAAAAGTAAAAAACAAAAAGAAAAAAAAAATGGAAAATGAAAAGAAAGAACAAAATAGTTTTATTGTTTATTTGTGCTTGTTGGGTGGAAAGAGCTACCACCTATGAAGTGTGAAGCTACTCTCATAAGTCGGATACTAGCTATGCCCTAATGAGAGAAAGAGCTATCTCATAGGATGAGTGAAAGCTACCACTCCGGTAGAAAGAGCTACCACCTCGAAAGTGTGAAAGCCACCTTAGCGGCCGCTTTGGAAAGGGCTACCTTAGAGAATGTGTGAAGCTACTACCATCTTTGAAATTGTTGTCACTTTTGTAGATAAATAAGTCCCTTGTACTTAGAAATTTGAGGAGCATACCTTGGGTTGTTTTGAGTGAGTTCACACACGTACACGATTTCGGGTTTGTTGTCCTTTTTTATTCAAGTTTTTAGTTAGAGCTTTGATTTTTTGTATTTAATGTTGAAATTTCCCTTACTTGTAGAATGCTCTCTCTGTACATTTTGGTGAACCTAAGGCCAAGCACTTCCAATATTTCCTTCATCTATGCATAGAATGTTTAATTTTTGCTTGAGGACAAGCAAAAGCTTAAGTGTGCGGGAGTTTGATAAGTGCTTGTGTGATACGAATGCGAAGCATTCTTTCCTTATGTTGAGCATTACTTTTCTCGGGTTTTTTCACTAATATGTGTGTTTTTATGTTACTTTCGTGCAGGTAGGGTTGTGAGGCCGAGTATGAAGGAAAGAAACCAATGTGGATCATAATGCACCGATTTTGGAGGAAATCTTGCTAAGGTTCAAACGCGAAGACATAGGTCAGTGGGAGATGCTAGAGTGTGTGCCAACCACCTCGTATTTGAGTTAGCACAACCATTTGGAGGGGCACTGACAAGGTCCCCTTGCATATATCCCGCAAGTGCACTGGTTTGTCGAAGTAATAATCCCGGGTGAGCGGCTATCGAATCCACAGGGAATAGGGAATAAAAACACTTAATTCGCTTCTTAGCTATGTGAAAGATCAATATTGATAAGTGTGAAAATAATTCAATTCTCAACAGTAAAAACAACAAGTAAGAGAGCGAAAGTAAAGAAGGAGGTAAGGCAATCGATAAAGATGGGGTACCCGGGTAATGCTCCGCCTAGGATAGTCATTTCAAGTGCAAGAACCCTCTATTATGCTTTCTAATCAATGCAATAGTGAGTCATGGAAATCCTTAATTACATAGTCCCAAATCTAAGGTCAACTATGCCTAACTCTACACATGTCCCGGAGGAGAAATCGAACAATCTCAACACCTCGCACTCGTATAGAGTTGCAAAGAGCTCTAGGGATTCCAAGTGATAAATCTCTTCCTAAATATAGACCTAACCCTTTGGTCCAGGTGGAAGGTCCCTAACCACAATTAAGCCCTAGATACTAAGATCACCTCAACGCTTCACTCCATTGTACGCACAACTAAGCCCCAGCGGAGGATCATCCCTTAGATCATTCACTCTATTATGGCCGCAAAGAACTCAAGGAATAGAGGTAGAATCTATCACATCGGAGGGGAAAAGGGATGCTCCTGTACCTCTCGACTCACCCTCTCAACCCTCTCCAACCTAGCTTTGTCTAACGCTCGTGATGTGTCCCTCACTCACAAGGTTACCAACAAGAACTTTCAACACTAGTGTCACTCTAGGGGAAATGTCCATACAATCAAGCATTCAAGGTTGGAACTCACAATAAACATCAGTTAATTGAAAGCATAATAAAGAGATTCAATGAAATGAATACATCCTAGGGTTCACAAATACCCAAGTACCCACTAGGGGTTTAGCTCTCCATGGAGCTAATTACAATCAAAGAAATAGAATGTAAAAGCAATGAATCCATAAAGAAACCCCCTCGATGGTCGTGTCGATGGTCTTGTGGAAAGTCCTCTACTCGTCGTCCAAGGATTTCCTCGTCCGGTATAGGATATGCCTCGACGGAAGCACCCCTACCAACCTTTTTCCTAAGGAATGACGATGTCGGAGCCATAGAACCTCTCCAAAACCTTGGCCAATACCCCTCAAAACCCTAGCCGAAGCTCTCTCACAAATTGCGGAAAAGATGGAGAAAAGAATAGAAGAATCGGGGCTGAATCGGCTTTAAATAAGGTTGGAAATAGGCGACTCCACGGGCGTGCGAAATGTGACATGCCCCTGTGGAATTTTCACATGGGCGTGGATAATTTCCACACGCCCGTGTGGATTCTCTGGTTTTCTATTTTCTCGGCCGGCTGTGAACATTGCTGCTACAGTATTCAACCACAATGTTGCTACAGTGCTCTGCTACAGTATCCATCCTAAATAACTTCCTCAATCCATACTTTCATCGGGGTAACGTAAACGGGCACACGTTCACGTCGTGGATCAATTACTTCTTCAATGATAGGTAAGTTGGTGGAGCTCTTGTTCTATGTGCATAAGTCGGAATACTCGAGTGTGACTGCCTTTGTGCTCCTGCAAATGGATGTACCCACTCGAATACGAGGAGGTTGGCACACACTCTAGCATCTCACGCCTGACCTATGTCTTCACGTTTGAACCTTAGCAAGATTTCCTCCAAAATCGGTGCATTATGATCCACATTGGCTTCTTTCCTTTATACTCGGCCTCACAACCCTACCTGCATAAAAGTAACATAAAAACACACATATTAGTGTAAAAACCCGAGAAAAGTAATGCTCAACTTAAGGAATGAGAGCTTCGTATTCATATCGCACAAGCACTTATCAGGCACAAGGGCAGTCACACTCAAGCATTCCGACTAATGCACATAGAACAAGATATCCACCAACTCGTTCGTCATTAAAGAAGCAAAGCGATCCACGACGTGAACGTGTGCCCGTTTGCGTCATCTAGATGAAAGTATGGACTCGGGAAGTATTTTAGGCAGACACTGTAGCAAAAGTACTGTAGTAGCACTTTGTTCACGCTGGCCAAAAAAATCACAATTCAGGAGAATCCACATGGGTGTGTGAAATTACCCCTGCAGTGTGGAAATTCCATGAGTCATGAAAAAAACCCACGGGGCTGTGTGGATGCGAGTTCGAGCCCCTATTTAAAGCCGATTTTTGGCCCGATTTGACATTCTTTTCTCCATCTTTTCCCCAACTTGAGAGAGGGTTTCGGCTTTGGTTTTGAGAGGTATTGGCTAGGGTTTTGGAGAGGTTCTACGGCTCTAACATCATCATTCCTTTGGAAGAAGATTGGTTGGGGAGCTTCCGTCAAGACGTATCCTATACCGGATAAGGGAATCCTTGGAGGACGAGTAGAGGATTTTCCACAAAACCATCGACATGACTATCGAGGGGGTTACTCTATGGATTTATTGCTTTTACATTCTATTTTTTTATTGTACTTAGCTCCATGGAGAGCTAAACCCCTAGTGGGTACTTGGGTATTTGTCAACCCTAGGATGTATTTGTTTCATTGAATATCTTTTATTATGCTTTCAATTAATTGATGTTTGTTACGAGTTTCAACCTTGAATGCTTGATTGTATGAGACATTTCCCCTAGAGTGACACTAGGGTTGAGAGTTCTTGTTGGTAACCTTGTGAGTGGTGACACACCACGGCGTTAGACAAAGCTAGGTTGGAGGGTTGAGAGGGTAAGTCGGGAGGTACATGGCGTCCCCTTTCTCCTCCGGCGTGATGAGATTCTACCTCCATTCCTCGAGTTCTTTTGCGCCATAATAGGGGTGAATGGTCTAAGGGATGACCCTCGGCGGGAGCTTAGTTGCGTGTGCAGCGGGTGAAGCGTTGAGGTGATCATAGTATCTAGGGCTAAATCATGGTTGGGGACCTTCCACGGACCAAAGGGTTAGGTCTATAATTAGGAAGAGATTTATCACTTGGAATCCCTAGAGCTCATTGCAACTCTATTCGAGTCTCGAGGTTGAGAGGTTATCTAATCTCTCCTCCGGGACATGTATAGAGTTAGGCATAGTTGACCTTAGATTAGGGACTATGTATTTAAGGATTTCCACGACTCACCATTGCATTGATTTAGAAGCATAATAGAGGGTTCTTGCACTTGAAACGATTGTCCTAGGCGGAGCATTATCCGAGTACCCCATCTTTATCGATTGCCTTACCTCCTCTTTTTACTCGTGCTCTCTTACTTGTTGTTTTTACTTTTTGAGAATTAAATCATTGTCACGATTATCACTACTTGATCTTTCATATAGCTAAGAAGCGGATTAAGTGTTTTCTATTCCTAACTCCACAGTGGATTCGATGCCGCTCATCCGGGATTATTACTTGACAAACCCGTGCACTTACGGGATATACACAAGGGAACTTGTCAAGTTTTTTGGCGCCGTGCTTTAAATAGGCCTTACAAACAAGTGACGCGAGAGCGGTGGTAAAATTCTTAAAGAAATTGTTTTCCAGATTTGGCGCACCACGAGCAATCATTAGCGACGGATGCACTCATTTTTGTAACACCCAATTTTTCAAAAAAATTCTGAAGTGCTATGGCGTTTCCCACAAAAATAGCAACACCGTACCATCCACGGTGGCTTTTTCTCCTCCATTACCTAGATGTTGTACAAGTGTTCTTGAAATGAGTCATTAATGTACATCCCTCTGGAGCTTCAAAACTAGAGTTCCCTAAATGGGATAAATGATCTGCTTTGCAAGGTTCTACGATCCCGCTTGTCCTTAATTTCAAGATCAATCTATTAAAGCAATAAGACCCACCTAATCAATCATAGCTTGGTATCTGATTTGCTAAGTAAGTACAGCAAAGCTGAATGATCTGTATACACCACCACTCTGGAAAGAACCAAATATGACCAGAATTTATCAAAGGCAAATACCACAGTAAGTAATTCCTTTTCAATTGTAGTGTAATTCTCTTTGGCCCCTGTTAGAGTCTTGCTTGCATAATATATGGGATGGAAATGTTTGTCTCTCCACTGACAAAGCACTGCACCTACTACAAAAATCACTCACGTTACACATCAATTCAAATGGGGAGTCGAGTCTAGAGCTACCATGATGGGTGCTTGAATTAGTTTCTACTTGAGTGTAATAAAGTCCTTCATGAAAACATTATCAAACTCAAATGGGACATCTTTCTCCAACAACCTTGCCAGGGGTCTGGCTAGTTTAGAAAAATCTTTGATGAATCTTCTATAGAACCGGAAATGTCCCAAAAAACTTCTTATGGCTTTTGCCAAATTTGGAGGTGGTAATTTTTCTATGGTGGAAATCTTTGCCTTGTCCACCTCAATTCCTTCTTTTGAAATTTTATGACCCATACTATTCCCTCTTGGACAATGAAATGACATTTCTCCCAACTCGGCTAAGGTTAGTTTCTTCACATTGAATGAGGACCCGTTCTAGATTCTTGAGGCATACTTCGAATGAATCACCAAAGATGGAGAAGTTATCTATAAACACTTCCATAAAATCTTCCACTGTGTCCTCAAAAATTACCGTCATGCATCTCTGAAAGGTAGCCAGGGCGTTGCATAGCCCGAAAGGCATGCGGCGATAAGCAAATGTGCCATATGGACAAGTGACCGTGGTCTTCTCCAGATCTTCTAGGGCAATGGGAATTTGGAAATAACCAGAGAACCCATCAATAAACAATAGTAGGCATGTCACTGCTAGTCGCTCAAACTTGTCGCTCAATGAATGGTAGGGGAAAAATGACCCTTTCGAGTAGCATCATTCAATTTTTACGTAGTCAATGCATACCCTCCACCCGGCACTTGTTCAAGTTGAGGATTAGCTCATTTTTGTCATTTGTAATTACGAGTCATTTCCCCTTTCTTTGGAACCACTTATGCAGGGCTAACCCATTCACCGTCGATATTGGATAGATAATGCCTACATCAAGAAGTTTGATGATGATTTCAGCCCTCGCTACTTCCTTCATATTCGGATTGAGTCTCCTTTGAGGCAAGGCTTTGGGCCTGTGTTCATCCGTCATTAGAATTTTTGTGAGTACAAATGGATGGATTTATCCCTTTTTATGTCGACTATCTTCCAAGCAATTACTTTCTTGTGTTTTTTACCATATCGACCAATCGTTTCTTTTTGGTGACCTACTAGGTTTGAAGAGATGATAAATGAGGCTGTGTCCCTTCTCCCGAAAAGGCAATCTCAAGGTTCTCGAGGAGTGTTTTCAACTCCAAATTGGGTGCTTCCTCGAGTTGACGACTTCAAACCTCTATTCCTTAGCCCATCACCCTGTTCAGATCCTGTTTCTTCTATAGACTCCAAACTCTTTTCTGAACTGTCATTCATTACATGAACATGTAGCTCATAACATTCAGCATCTTTCTCAAGACCATTTTGTTGCTCATGCATATTTTCCAAACAAGACTCCCATATCTTGGCTAACACCTGGCCATCTTCGGCATGGTCCCTCACGGTGGAATTTACGGTATCTATCTGATGGTGTTCATTAGCTAAACCAAATGGTTTAATTAACATTTCACTTCCTCCTATCAAATGTGCTCCATACTTCATAAAGGTTTCAAATACTGTGTGCCAGTCATCATCCTTGCTAGATAAGCTAGAATCCTGTGGTGGCTAAAATGTGTGTAAATGATTTTTTTGAGGATGTGAGAAACGTTGCTGAGTTTGCCAATGATGCACTCACAAGATGAACTGCATAAAGAAAGAAGAGAATAGAAATTAAATTGAAATCATACCAATATAATACAAAGAGATGAATAGAAATACAAATGAATAGCTAGAACAATAAGCTAAAAAGTTTCCTAGAATTCCTTAAAGGTCCCCACAATGGCGCCAAAAACTTGATTGCTTCCCCCACAAAGTGATACGAGATCGGCAAGTAATACCTCGTGTAAAGAGCGAGGATCGTATTCCATGGGGCTAAGGATCTCCTATTACTCCTTCTTGACCTATTATCTATCCTACAATCTTAAGTGATGGAATTTACTCTACTAGATGCAATTAAAAACTAAATACAAGATTACCAAATAATTAGAGAACAAGTAATGAGCAAACCCAGATTAACAATGTAATGCAAAGGCCTATGGATGTGGATCCCCTTGAGGGGTCATTATGACATATGGATGAAGAACAAAAGTTGCAAGGGTAATTTGGATAGAGAGTTTTCAAAGATTAGAACAACCCCAATTTCTCGTGGGGTTGAACCCTAATCCCATCTGAATGTTGATAGGAATTTCTTCCAAATCCCCATTCCTACGATTGCATTAAGTACAAGGAAATCTCAAAATAGGGATATACTCATCCCTAAGTTCACCCTAGAACACGGAGGCTACCAACACCCAATTTCTCAGTCGTATTGATACAAGTAACCTCTTCTAATCTATTCACGATCTAATACATGCAGTAGGTCACATCTACATGCATAACTAATAAAAGAACTACGGATTTCTCCTTAGTGTAGCTCTTAGCATGAAAACAATGGATTAAATCTCAAATCACCCAAGCATTGAATTAACAAACAATCATCAATAATACAATAAAAGCCCCAAGGTTCAACGACATCCAGGTGGCCTTGAGGGGTCCTAACTAGTCATCATACTACAACAATCAATAAAATCAAGTAAAACACAAAGAAAACTCATAAATGACACTACCGGGATGAAATGGTGAAAGTGGAGAGTGAAAATGTGCCAAATGATAACCCATCCACAAAGGAATGCCATATAGACCTTCCTCCAGCCACGGGTCTCCTTCCTTCAAATGGTTGTCGATCTCCCCTTGAATGATGATATCTTCTTCAGCTTGGTAGCCTTTGGCCATGCCCTATAGATGATCTCCTCGTTTCCTTGCCCTTCTTTTTCTTCCCAAAGGTCGCTCAAGGTCTCCCAAGAAGTCTCCAACAAGCCCTCTCAAAATCTGTCCAAAGGGAAGTCCCCAGTCGCCATAGAAATATACATTTATACCCTTCACGGCATCGGGGCCGTATTAGGGGCCGTATGGGGACCCATATGGGTACATACAAGCTGCATCGGCCTTTATCACGGGCTGTATGGGGGTCGCATGAAGTTACGGGCAGGGCAACTTCAAACAATCCACGTTACGGTGATTACTACGATAACATCGCTATAGTAATTTTGAGGTACTGTGCTTCTTCTTTTTGCCCAAATGATATCCTCGTGTTCTCCATGGCTTTCCCGTACCCTACAAAAGCAAATAATACCGATTAAGCACAAAAGCGAGCATCAACCCTCAATAAAATACATGTAAAAGTGTATAAAATACATATATTAAAATTCCTACATTTAGACACTTATCACATTCAGCTTCTAGAGTCCATACTTATCCCACATACGATTATTCTCTTGTAGGATCCGGTATCCACCCCAATGTGATTAGTTTACACAAAGGATGTTGTGCTAACTTCTCTCCGATCGAACTCATTTCCTTGTCACTTGAGATCACTCCTTTTCTCCAATTGTGATCCACGCATGCTATCAATGGGTAGTGTTGCATGGGTTTGGACTCCCATCCCAAGGTCCAACTTAGAGAAATTTAACTGTCAACAATCATTTCTACCCGGCCTCCTACCTGAAGATCCCTCAGATGGGGTGTTAGTGGATTAGGGGGAAAAGGATGATCAGGACTTTATGGTAGAGAGACTTTTCGAGATGATAATACTCTCCTTGAGTAGATGATATCCCTTTGTAGGCATTGGAAAAGCTCAATCTGTAGACAAAGTAGTCCCACTACAAGACTCTCAAATTATTCGGTTTAGAATTGAAGTTGGGGTTGGGAGGAGCAAGTAATAGTGAGACACAAGTTTATCCACATTGGGATGCCCTCCTCATATCCGAAGAAATGTGAGCCAATAAACCTTCCACTCATTGGAATGAAAGGGCAGGCTTTCTACCACGTCCACCAAGATCTGCTAAGAAAAAGTTCCAAAAGAGCTGTGATAAGGTACTTCTACTTTAAATCCTCTAATTTTTAATTCCTAGTCTAATTCTCAAATTCTTAACTATAGTATGTCTTTTTAGTATAAAAATTCTTGGGTTCCCCTAATCATAAAGACTAAATGCATTGAAACTATGGCCAATCTAAAAAGTTGGTAGAGCTTCTCGATTTTTCATTTTGCAATGGAACCTCCTTGATATCCACTAATCGGACCCCCGTACCATTTTTGATGAAAATCTTGATCTGGAGCGAGTAGAGAGATTTGGAAGACCTTCCAAACGCTTTCCTAATAAAGGAATTTCTTAAATTATCTAGAGTATAGATAGTTTGGTTTTTGATAAGTGCTTGTGTATTAGTAATACGAGTATTCATTTTTCATATGATGAGCATTACTTTTTAACAAATTTTTAGCTCTAATACATGTGTATTTGTGAACTTTGGTGCATGAAGGGTTGTGAAGCCAAATATGAAAGAAAGAAGCCAAAGTAGATTGGGATTGTACTTTGTTGATGAAGTCTTGGAGTGAGCAAATATGAAGACACAAGTTGTGGTGAAGATACGTGAATGTGTGCCAATCTCCATGCGCTCAAAGCAATTACATTGTTTGGAGGGGCACAAAGGTAGTCACATGTACGTGTCGACTTGTGCAATGTTTTGCAGATCTTCACCAATATGGCATTTTTATTGAAGAAGTGATGCGATCTACGTCATAGACGTGTGCTGTTTATGTTGCTTGCCTCGATAAAAAGTGATGGATTTGGGAGTATTTTGGCGGAGTACTGTAGTAGGTTATTGCAGCGAATCAATGAAGTAATTTACTATAGCAGTTACTGTTCCCAGCCCGCAGAAAATCAAATTTCCAGAAATTCACCGGTCGTGTGGAAATTCTACATACACATGTGGATGCCGATTCTGACCCTTTGTAAACAGTGACTTCTACCGATTTGGGGATCCATCTTTTCATCCTTTCTTCTGTCTTTTCTCCATCTTTTGGGAGGTTGGCGGCTAGGGTTTAGAGAGGCTTGGGCAAGGCTTTGGGAGTGGTTCCACAGCTTTGACACCGTGTTTCTCTTGGAAGATAGTTATTGGGGGAGCTTTCATGAGCACCAATCCGGTGAGGTGTGCCCTAAGCTTGACAAGGGGACCTTTGTAGAGCGAGGCTACTCCACAGACCATTAACATGAATCTTGAGGGCTTTCCTATGGATTACATGTTTTTGCTTTTCGATTTCATTATTGATTGTATCTTGCTCCATGGAGAGCTAAACCCATAGTAGGTGTTTGGGCTTTATAAACCCTAGGATGTTATTGTCTCATTTGAATTTTTATTATGCTTTTCCTTAATTGATGTCTTTAATTGAGTTCCAATCTTGAATGCTTGTTAAATGATTTCTCCCTTATAGTGACACTAGGGTTTGAGAGTCCATCTTGGTAGCCCTTGTGGATGAGTGACACACCATGAGGGGTTAGACAATGCTAGATTGGAGAGGGTTGAGAGGGTGAGTCAAGAAGTAGCGGAGCATCCCTTCCCCTCTAGTGCGATTTATCCCTACCTCCATGTTCCTAGAGTTCTTTCGGTCACAATAGAGTGAAGTGCTAAGAGAGGAACTCCGATTTGGGGCTTAGTTTCACGAACACGAGTTAGCGTTGAGTAATCCTTACTATACGGGGCTTGATTTGTGACTAGGGGTCTTTCGCCTAGACCAAAAGGTTAGATCTATGTTTAGGAATAGGGTTTATCACTTGGAATCTCTAGAGCTTCTTGTAATTGTACACGGTGTGAGGTGTTGAGCCCGAGTGATTTCTCCGTAGGGGCATAGTGTAGAGTTAGTCCACGATTGACCTTGGGTTTGGGACAGCGTGTTTTTAGGATTTCCACGACTCATTGGGCATCAATTGGGAGACATAATAGTTGGTCTTACACTGAAGCAATAACCCTAGGGGGAGCAATATCCAGAGTGCCCCACTTCTTATCGATTGCCTTTCCTCTCACTTTATCGTGCCTCTCTTTCTTATTTATTTTTATCTCTTTTCATAACAATTTTATTCACACTACCATTGATTCATTATCATCCTTAGTTAGATAGCAATTGTTGTGTTTCTACTCACTATTCACTGTGGATGGGATGCCCACTAACCTAGGTTTATTACTTTGACAAACCCGTGACATTTGCGGGTCACTGCATAAGGCGTTGTTAGCTTCAGAAGAGACAAAACTCAAGATGTGCATCAATCTCTCTAGAGCTTGATTGGTAGCCATCTTCAAGATTCATTCCTGATACATACCTTCTCAAGCTCTCTGGAGGTATAATTATGGCTTGGGATAACACTCAAGTCATTGGTTTATTATAGCGACTTGTACTGATAGCTAAACCATTCAATTATTGTTACTTTTCATTGAAACACTATAGCGAGGATAATGCTTGTGCAACTTTAGGTTTTTAATTTCTTTTGTTCAGTCTTTTTCTTCTTCTTCTACTTCATTATTCTCACTTTGCATTACCAATCCTTTTCCTTAAAATTTTTCCTGTGACCTTTTTCCTATGAACTCAAACTAGAAATTTCTTCCTCCCTTGCTCGTGAATATCGTAAGAGCTTTATCTAAGTTTTTATTTCCTTATTTTACTTGTATTTAATCATTTTCCAATTTTTTGTAAATGCTAGATTTAGAGCTTGAATGTGGATAATTATAGTCCCAAATTTAAGCCCTTGTCCTTGATTACTCAATTTTGTGAATGTTTGTAAAAGAAATTTCTTGGTTAGATAGCGTAAATCGAGGATAAAAACCTTTACCACGGTGTAGTTTAGTTGTTTTCTTTGACTTCTTTGGTCTAGAGTGAAGCTCGAGACCATTAGGATTTATTGGTAGCTTTAGACCTAGTTTTAAGCCAACATAATTGCGATTTATGGTTGTTTATTTAGAGAAACTTTTGGGTTTTCATTGTTTGATTTATTTTGACCCTAATTCTTGTTGGTGTTTTGTTGTGCTTTGGCAAGGAGGTGAAGTTTGGTTTAGGGCATATGAACTAGCGAGAGGATTAGCGTTTGGGAAAATAGACATTATCAAAGTTGTGAGTGGGATATTTTAGTACAAAAATTGTACTAGAAATTCTTGATATATATAGTATATTATAGCAATGGTTTTGATTGAGTTTATATTTGAATGAAGATATTTATTGTCTTGAAATGAGTTACTTTATTTATGTATAGCAGATTTCCACCAACATGTCCGTTATTGAAAAGCAAAAATGAACTACGATGTAGCATGTGTGCGTTTACTTTACCTCAATAAGCATGGATTCGGGGAGTGTTTTGGGCGATGCTTGAGCACGACAGCATGGCGAGCACTACTGACAAAGACATTGCGGTGGGAGTACTATTCACGACCTGCAGAAGAAGATGAAAGCGAGAATCCACGGGCATGTGGAAATTCCACATGCCATGTAATCCACGCAGGCGCCCACATGGGCGTGTGGATTCCGTTCAGACCCTATTTAAAGGCGATTTGGAGGCTGATTTCATGATTCTTTTTCTCCATCTTTTCTAACCCGGATAGAGGGCGGTGGCTAGGGTTTTTGAGAGGTTCTACTGCTCGACATTGCGCTCACTGTTTGGAAGAAGGTTAGTGGGAGAGTTTTTAGGTCGACACCCGATCCGTGAGGGTGTATCATGCTTGGGACAAAGGGACCCTTGGACTGAATAGAGGACTCTCACAACACCATCACCATGACTATCGGGGGTTTTTCTATGGATTGTTACTTTTACATTTGATTTCATTGATAGTAATTAGCTCTATGGAAAGCTAAACCCCTAGTGGGTACTTGAGTTGTTGTAGACCCTAGGATGCATGTCGTTTTATTGAGACCTCTATATTATGCTTTCAATTAATTGATGTTTTTATTTGATTTCCAATCTTGAATTCTTGATTGTATGAATACTCCCTTAGAGGTGATACTAGGGTAGAGTTCTTGTTGGTAACCTTTGTGGTGAGGCTGACACATCCGAGGGTTGAGACAAAAGCAAAGATTGGGAGGGTTGAGATGGTAAGTCGAGGTGGCAGGGCGTCACCCTCCCCTACAGGGTGTGATTTATTCTACCTCCATTTCCTCAAGTTCTTTTTCGGTCATAGTAGAGTGAATGGCTAAGGATGACCTTCCGTTGGGGCTTAGATGCTGGGTGCAACGGGTGAGCGTTGAGTGATTTTAGCACCTAGTTCTTGGTGTGGCTAGGGACCTTCCACAGGGCGAAAATGTTAGGTATACATTTAGGAGGAGGGATTTTATCACTTGGAATCCCTAGAACTCATTGCAATTCTACTCTGAGTCGCGAGGTTGAGAGGTTATTCAATTTCTCCTTCAGGACATGTATAGAGTTAGGCATGGTTGATGATAAGTGTCTAAATGTAGGTGTTTTCATATATGTATCGTATGCACTTTGCATGTATTTTGTGAGGTTTGATGCCCGTTTCAGCTTAATCGTCTATTATTTGCTTTGTAGGGGCATATGGAAGCCATGGAGAACAAGAAGATATCATTTTGGCAAAAAGAGAAAAGCAGGAATTTCATACTACCCCCATACTACCCGAGTATGGGGGCCGTATCTGTATGTAGCGGATTGATTTGGTGTTACGTCGATTTCCATACTACCCGATTATCACGGGGCCGTATGGAGCCGTATGCACCCGTATGGAGCAGAATCTAGGGTTTTACGAGTGCTATCGACCCCATCGACCCCTATCGGCCCGTATGCCTCGGGGGTATATATACTCACTTTTCAGGGCTGATTAAAGGACTTTTTGTTGGCCGACTTTTGGGAGATCATTTGGGAGATTTTTGGGCGACCTTGGGGAGGAGAAGAAGGGCAAGAAAGCTAGAAGATCATTCAAGCCCAAGGTCCAAGGCTCTCAAGGCAAGAAGGCAACATCATTCAAAGGGGAGATCGATCACGACTTGAAGGAAGGAGAACGCGGCTAGAGGAGCGTCATTCGGCATTCCTTTGGCGGGGAAGCGTCATTCGGCATATTCTCGCCTCATCCTTCACCATTTCATCTAGGGAGTGTCATACTATGTCTTTGTTTCATGTTTTTGCTTGATTGTATGCTTTGTTATGAGATGATGACACACTAGACCCCCAAAGGCCACGGGTGTTGGTGAACCTTGGGGGGTTTTATCATGTATTTTGGATGATTACTTGTTAATTCTATGCTTGGGTATGTTTTGAGATCTAATCCATTGTTTTTCATGCTAAGTGTTACACCAAGGAGAAATCCGTAGCTCTTTTTATGAATGATGCATGTAGATGTGACTTGCTCGCATGTATTAGGGTCATGAATGGATTAGAAGGGGATACTTGTATCATCACGGCGAGAAATCGGGTGTTTGGTAGCCCTCCATGTAGGTTTAATCCGAAGAAGAGTAGGTTTATTCCTAAGCGAGATTTCCTTGTACTTAATGCAATCGTAGGAATGTAGATTTGGAAGAAATTCCTATCTATGTTCAGTATGGGATTAGGGGTTCAATCGCCGAGAAATTGGGGTTGTTCTAATCTTGGAATCTCATGGTCCAATTTACCCTTGCATCTTTAAATCATCATCCATGTTGCATGATAACCCCTCAAGGGGATCCACATCCATAGGCCTTTGCACTTCATTGATTCTCTTGCTTGCTTATTGCTTGTTCTCTCTAATTTGCTAGCAAATCTTGTGTTTAGTTTTTATTTGTATTTAGTAGAGTAAAATCCATCACTTAAGATCTTAGGCTGAGATAATAGCTCGAGAAGGGAGTAATAGGAGATCCTTAGCCCGTGGAATACGATCCTCGTGTCTTTGCGAGGTATTATAGCGATCCCAGTACACTTGCGGGGAGGCGATCAAGTTTTTAGGCGCCGTTGCGGGGACCATTAAGGAATTCTAGGAAACTTTTTAGATTATTACTCTAGCCATTTCATTCTTTACTCATTTGTTGTTTTTCTTTTTCCCTTGATCTTAACTCTCTATCATTTTTTTCTTGGTTGTGCAAGAGTCTTTGTGCATGACGCGGTCGAATCCAGTCGCCTTTGATTACACGGATAGTGAAATTGAAAAGAACTTTGCGTCGGGAGATTGAGAGAAGTTGGTGAAGGGTCGGGTACCTGAGAACATCGAAATTGAGGATAGAGTGTCTACAATCATGGCGAAGAGCGGCGTACTTTATCCGAATATGAGAGACCCCAATTCACGGGTGATGAGTTCGGTGTTCAAGCACCGTCGGTGGCATCCAACAACTTTGAAATTAAAAGCAAGTACAATCGGCATGATCAAAAATTCAGTCCAATTCAATGGTCTTGCCCATGAGGATGTGCATGACCACCTTTCCCAGTTCCTCAAATTTGCTCTACATTCAAGATCAATGGGGTGTCGGGACGATGCTATCCGTTTGAGACTATTTCCATTCGAGTTTGAGAGATGGAGCTTATCGTTGGCTTACCTCATTGTCTCCGGGGATCTATTAAAACATGGAAGGACATGGTGGAGAAGTTCCTTGGAAGATATTTTTCCGCCAAACAAAGCGGCGAAGTTGAGGCAAGAAATTTCAGCCTTTAAACAAGGGGAGTCCGAAACATTGTTTGAAGCTTATGAGAGATTCAAGGATCTCCTTAGAAGGTGCCCCCACCATGGTTTTTGCTTCATGGATGCGAGTACAAATCATTTTACAATGGGCTAAATTATGCTACTCGCCAACTCATTGATGCCACGGTAGGCGGTTCCCTTAGCAACAAGTACCCCGATGAGGCCGAGCAATTACTTGAGTCAATGGCAAGCAATGAATCACATTGGGCCTCAAGGGGATCTTCACAAAAAGGCTGCTGGGCTTTATGAAGTAAGTAGTGATAATGCCTTAGCCGCAAAGGTTGGCGTGTTGACTCGAAAGATTGATCTTCTTATGGGCGATGGTTCAAGGCCGAATCGGTGCTAAGTTGTAGTACTTGCGGTGGTGGGCACGGTGCAGCCCAATGTCCGATTGCTAGCTCATCTGTTGCATCCGTTGAGAATGTGGACTACATTGGGGGGCAACGCAATCAAGGGAACCCATATAGTTCAACTTACAATCCGGGTTGGAAGAACCACCCAAATTTTTCATGGAACCAAGGCCAACAACAACAAAGAGGTGCACCACCTCAAGGATCTCAATTTCAACAACCGGTCGTTGAGAGGAAGTTTTCCACTGAAGAGATCCTTGCCAAGTTCATGCTCAGTACCAATGACAGGTTCAATAATCTAACTAGTAGCATGGATGCACAATTTGGCAAGGTGAATGCTCAACTCACTCAGCACGCCGAGCAGTTCAGTGAAATAGGATCTGTTTTAAGAAACCTCCAAAGCTACGTGAAATCTCTTGAGCATCGGTGGGGGAGCTCGCGAGGCACATTACAGAGCGTCCTCTAGGGTTGTCTTCCAAGCAACACGGAAGACAATCCAAGAGAGCACTTAAAGGTCATTGCTCTTAGAGCGGGAGGCAGAGTGGAGACAAGGGTCGAGAGTTGACCCAAGTGTCGGGAAAAAGTGGGGGTAGCCTCAGGGGAAGACCCCAAGCTAGTTGAAAGAAAAGCAGTGAAGACAAAAAAATCGGGCATAAATGACAAGTTCCAACAACAAGGACCACCAAAATCATCCAGTACAAGCCTCCGATCCCCTATCCAACAAGATTGAAGCATGACAAGGAGGATGTTCACTTGAGAAAAATTCATCAACATCTTCAAACAACTTCATTTGAACATCCCGATAGTTGAGCGTTGACTCAAATGCCGAAATATGCCAAGTTTCTAAAGGAGCTCCTCACAAATAAGAGAAAGTTGGAAGAAGAAGGCACGATTGCACTACGAGGGAATTGCTCGGCTATTCTAGAAAAGAAGCTCCCACAAAAGTTGAAAGATCCGGGTAGTTTCATTATTCCATGCATGCTTGAAGGTGGAGTCAAGAGAATGCTCTAGCGGACTCGAGGGGCTAGCATAAAGCGTCATGCCCTACACCATGTATTTGAAACTTGGCTTGGATGAATTAAGGCCCACGAGGATGACCTTACAGGGTTGGCGGATCGATCAACAAGAAAACCTCGTGGGATTGTCGAAGATGTGATTGTCGCGAGTGGATAAATTTGTTTTTCCGGTGGACTTTGTCATCATGGACATAGATGAAGATGTGGAGATACCACTAATTCTTGGCCGACCATTCCTCGGCACCTCGGGTGCCTTAATTGACTTGAAAGGAGGGAAGTTGGCGTTAAGAGTCGGGAGAAGAGGAAGTGGTGTACACTTTGCCAGCTGCCATGAAACATTCTTTAGATCATGATGACACACTTTATTTCGTTGATGAAAGCGATAGGGTTGATTTCGATTGTGTGCGAGGAGGTGCTCTCTTTAAATCCTTTGGATGAATATTTGGGGGAGTTGGAGAGCGAAGAAGAAGAAGAACCTCATCGTCATCCTCCAATTCACAATTTGAAGCCACCAAAAGAGGGTATCTGTACTAATGCTAAAGAAAAAAAGAAAAAAAGAATCATTTATGAAGAGAAATGTGGAGGGAGATCCATGGGAGAAAAAAGAAAGGTAACAAGCTTCATCCTCCCACATCTCATGGAGGAAAGGTAAATTTTTCACCCCTCTCCACTCATGAACAATTCGAGGTATTTTCAATGTTGTCATTCAATCTACGGGAAGAAGCAACACTACAAAGGGAAACCGGGGGTGGCTTCAAAGTGTTTGAACCCCCATGAGGTAAGGAACAAAGGTACGTCGGGGCTCGTGACGTTAAACAAAGCGCTTCTTGGGAGGCAACCCAAGCATTCGAGGGGCATTTGTTTGCATTTTTCCGTATTTTTTTAGTTCTTAGTTCATTTCAATTTTTCAGTATTTCTTAGACTTGTTTGTTTTGTGAATAAGTTCATGCTCATACACTTGGCACATTGCTCTCATCATTTTTATTGTGGTATATTTGTGCAACCTCTTGAGACACACATGTGTAGGGTGTTAATTTATGTGCTAGATCGTCGTTTTTATTCATTTTTAGTCGTTTTTGGGAGAAGTCGTCAAGCTTTCTTTTTCATTTTTACATCATTTGAGGCGAGGTTTTTCATGGTTTTGATTGGCCTTTAAAGGTTTCTGACCATCTTGGGGTCGTATGGAGCCGTCTAAAGGCTGACCACGAGGCCCGATCCGGATGGCTCTGTGCTCACTGAGGCGGCCCCCATCTGACCCCGTATGAGGGGCCGTCAAGTCGGTGGGTGTCTCGGCCGGGGAGTTACTCACTCGATCGGCCCCCATGCAGGGGTCGATATGGGGGGCCGTATGGTGGCGGGGCTTCCCCCCTTTAAGGCCTCTCATTCTCTCTCTCTCTCTTCCACCTCTCATTTCTCTTCAACTCCACGAAAATTTTTCTCTCCTTTTCTCTCTCGATTCTTGGCCGAATCTCTTCATTTTTCTTCCAAAAAAACTTCTCCCAATCCATTGGAGACTTTCGATCTAGTGATCTTACCGAGTTTAAAAGCTTGTTTTTCTCAAGGTTTTACGTCGGTATCTTTTTCAATGCCCTAGTTTTATTCTTTCCATTTTTTTGGGCATTCTTGAGACTTTTGCATGGAATTTCTTTAGCAATTTGCTTGATTTGGATGATGTGAATGTTGTGAATGAATTTTCATTCAAATTTATGTACAAATTTTTCGATTCCATGAGTATAGGGGAGACTCTTGCCGTGTGAATAGTGACCATACGGCCCCTCATACGACCGTATGGTCCCAAAAACTCAATTTTTTTCATTAGTCTCCTCTATCTCTACCATGTTATTTTGAGGTTATCTTGTATCCCTTTGAGCTTGATCAAAGTTTTTTTCTTCATTGTAGGGATGCCTAACACTAAAAAGGCTCGCCTCAAGCGCCCAAGAACTACCGAGACCATCCTCTACACCCGATGAACCCGTCTTCAAATTGTCCCACCATCGAGAGAGATATGATAGATTGAAGACAAAACCATTCAGGGACTTTGTGCTATCTTGATTGGGAACTTGTGGACAACCTTGGGTTTTACAAGTCAAGTGCGGGATTGGCTCTCACACAATTGTTGGGATAAACTCTTTTGCCATTAACGAGCCAACCTTCCGTCAATTAACCTTGGAGGTCTTGAGTACATTTTGAGGGCGCGACAAGATGGAGAATCCGTGCGGAATAAGAAGATTGTCACCATCCGTTTTCAAGCTTTTGGAAGGAAGCGCACTATGCATCATTTGGACTTTGCCAAGTACTTGGGGATATATGATGATGATTTTATCAAATCCATGCCCGGCAACGTCTTAGCTTGATTGACGGAAGGTTGGCTAGATTAATGGCAAAGAGTTTATCCAACAATTGTGTGAGAGCCAATCCGTACTTGACTTTTCAAATCAAGGTTGTCCACAAGTTCCCAATCAAGATAGCACAAAAGTCCGAATGGTTTTTGTCTTCAATCTATCATATATCTCTCGATGGTGGGACAATTTGAAGAGCGGGTTCATCAGGTGTGAGAGGATGGCTCGGTAGTTCTTGGGCGCTTGGAGGTGAGCTTTTTAGTGTTAGGCATCCCTACAATGAAAGAAAAACTTTGATCAAGCTCAAGGGAGACAAGATAACTCAAAATAACATGGTAGAGATAGGGGAGACTAATGAAAAAATTGGTTTTGGGACCATACGGCCGTATGGGGGCGTATGGTCACTATTCTACCGACAGAGTCTCCCCTATATCATGGAATCGAAAAATTTGTACATAAATTTGAATGAAAATTCATTCACAACATTCACCTCAACCAAACCAAGCAAATTGCTAAAGAAATTCCATGCAAAAGTCTCAAGAATGCCCAAAAAATGGAAAGAATAAAACTAGGGCATTGAAAAAGCATACCGACGAAACCTTGAGAAAACAAGCTTTAAACTCGGGTAAGATCACTAGATCGAAGTCTCCAATGGATTGGAAGAAGTTTTTGGAAGAAAAATGAAGAGATTCGGCCAAGAATCGAGAGAGAAAGGAGAGAAAATTTCGGTGGAGTTGAAGAGAAATGAGAGGTGGAAGAGAGAGAGAGAGAATGAGAGGCCTTTAAGGGGGGGAGTCCCGCCACCATACGGCCCCCATACTTTGGGCCGTATGGGGGCCCGTCTGAGTGAGGAGCTCCCTCGGCCGATACATCCGGCCCGACTCGGGACAGCCCCATATGCGGGGCCGTATGGGGGCCGTGCGAGTGAGCACGCAAAGCCATCCGGATCGGCTGCGTGGTCGGCTCAGACGGCCTCCATACGACCCGATATAACCCGTAAACCTTTTAAATGCCAATCAAATCCATGAAAAACCTGCCTCAAATGATGTAAAAATGAAAAAGAAAACTAGCGATTTCTCCAAAAAGCGACTAAAATGAATAAAAAGCATGACGATCTAGGACATGAATTAACACCTACACATGTGTGTCTCAAGAGGTTTCACAAATATACCACAATAAAAATGATGAGAGAAATGTACCTGAGTGTATGAGCATGAACTTATTCAAAAACAAACAAGTCTAAGAAATACGAAAATTGAAATGAACTAAGAACTAAAAAATACGGAAAATGCAAACAAATGCCCCCAGAATGCTGAGTTTGCCTCCCAAGCGCTTGTTTTAACGTCCGCAGCACTGGCGTACCTTGTTCCCTTACCTCATGGGGGTTCAAACAATTTGAAGCCACCCCGGTTTCCCTTGTAGTGTTGCTTCTTCCGGTAGATTGAATGACAACATTGAAAATACCTCGAATTGTTCATGAGTGGAGAGGGTGAAGATTTACCTTTCCTCCATGAGATGTGGGAGGATGAAGCTTGTTACCTTTCTTTTTCTCCCATGGATCTCCTCCACATTCTCTTCATAAATGATTCTCTTTTTCTTTAGCATTAGTACAGGATACCCTCTCTTTTTGGTGGCTTCAAATTGTGAATTGGAGGATAGACGATGAGGTTCTTCTTCTTCTTAGTTCTCAACTCCCCCAAATATTCATCCAAAGGATTTAAAAGAGAGCACCTCCGCACACAATCGAAATCAACCTATCAGGTTTCATCAACGAAATAAAGTGTGTCATCATGATCTAAAGAATGTTTCATGGCGGTGGCAAAAGTGTACTACCACTTCCTCTTCTCCGACTCTTAACCTCAACTTCCCTCCTTTCAAGTCAATTAAGGCACTTTTCAGTGCTTTGAGGAATGGTCGACCAAGAATTGAGTGGTATCTCCACATCTTCATCTATGTCCATGATGACAAAGTCCACCGGAAAAAACAAATTTATCCACTCGCACAATCACATCTTCGACAATCCCACGAGGTTTTTCTTGTTGATCGATGCATAGCTGTAAGGTCATCCTCGTCGGCCTTAATTCATCCAAGCCTAGTTTCAAATACATGGTGTAGGGGCATGAGCGTTTATGCTAGCCCCGAGTCCGCTAGAGCATTCTCTTGGACTCCACCTTCAAGCATGCATGGAATAATGAAACTACCCGGATCTTTCAACTTTTGTGGGAGCTTCTTTTCTAGAATAGCCGAGCAATTCCCGTAAGTGCAATCGTGCCTTCTTCTTCCAACTTTCTCTTATTTGTGAGGAGCTCCTTTAGAAACTTGGCATATTTCGGCATTTTGAGTCAACGCTTCAACTATCGGGATGTTCAAATGAAGTTGTTTGAAGATGTTGATGAATTTTAAAGTGAACATCCTCCTTGTCATACTTCAATCTTGTTGGATAGGGGATCGGAGGCTTGTACTCGGATGATTTTGGTGGTCCTTGTTGTTGGAACTTGTCATTTATGCCCAGATTTTTGTCTTCACTTTATTTTTCTTCAACTAGCTTGGGGTCTTCCCGGAGGCTACCCACTTTTCCAGGACACTTGGGTCAACTTAGACCCTTGTCTCCACTTGCCTCCCGCTTCTAAGAGCAATGACCTTTAGGTGCTCTCTTGGATTGTCTTACGTGTTTGCTTGGAAGACAACCTAGAGGGGCGTTCGAGAATGTGCCTTCGCGAGCTCCCCACTCGATGCTCAAGAGATTTCACAGAAGCTTGGAGGTTTCTTAAAGCGGATCCTATTTCCTTTGAAGCGCTTTCGGCGTCTTTGAGTGAGTTGAGCATTCACCTTGCCAAATTGTGCATCCATGCTACTAGTTAGATTATTAAACATGTCATTGATGCGAGCATGAACTTGTCAAGGATCTCTTGAGTGGAAAACTTCCTCTCAACGGTCGGGTTGTTGAAATTGAGATCCTTGAGGTGGTGCACCTCTTTGTTGTTGTTGGCCTTGGTTCCATGAAAAAAATTTGGGTGGTTCTTCCAACCCGGATTATGGTGAACTATATGGGTTCCCTTGATTGCGTTGCCCGCAATGTAGTCCACATTCTCAGCGGATGCAGCAGACGAGCTAGCAATCGGACATTGGGCTGCACCGTGCCCACCACGCAAAGTACTACAACTTAGCACCGATTCGGGCCTTGAACTCACGCCCATAAGAAGATCAATCTTTCGAGTCAACACGTCAACCTTTGCGGCTAAAGGCATTATCACTACTTACTTCATAAAGCCCGAGTCTTTTGTGAAGATCCCCTTGAGGCCCAATGTGATTCATTGCTTGCCATTGACTCAAGTAATTGCTCGGCCTCATCGGGTACTTGTTGCTAAGGGAACCGCCATGGTAGCATCAATAAGTTGGCGAGTAGCATAATTTAGCCATTGTAAATGATTTGTACTCGCATCCATGAAGCAAAAACCATGGTGGGGGCACCTTCTAAGGAGATCCTTGAATCTCTCATAAGCTTCAAACAATGTTTGGACTCCCTTGTTTAAAGGCTGAAATTTATTGCCTCAACTTAGCCGCTTTGCTTGGCGGAAAATATCTTCAAGGAACTTCTCCACCATGTCCTTCCATGTTTTTAATAGATCCCGGAGACAATGAGGTAAGCCAGCGATAAGCTCCATCTCTCAAACTGAATGGAAATAGTCTCAAAGCGGATAGCATCGTCCGACACCCCATTGATCTTGAATGTAGAGCAAATTTGGAGGAACCGGGAAAGGTGGTCATACGCGTCCTCATGGGCAAGACCATTGAATTGGACTGAATTTTTGGATCATGCCGATTGTACTTGCTTTAATTTCAAAGTTGTTGGATGCCAGCGGGATTGCTTGAACACTTGAACTCATCACCCGTGAATTGGGGTCTCTCATATTCGGATAAAAGTACGTCGTTCTTGACCATGATTGTAGACATTCTATCCTCAATTTCGATGTTACGTGTACCCGACCCTTCACAAACTTCTCTCAATCTCCGACGCAAAGTTCTTTCAATTTCACTATCCGGTGTAATCAAAGGCGACGGATTCGACCGTGTCATGCACAGTACCTTGCACAACCAAGAAAAATGATAGAGAGTTAAGATCAAGGGAAAAGAAAAACAACAAATGAGTAAAGAATGAAATGGCTAGAGTAATAATCTAAAAGTTTCCTAGAATTCCTTAATGTTCCCCGGCAACGGCGCCAAAAAACTTGATCGCTTTCCCGCAAGTGTACGGGATCGCCAAGTAATACCTCGTGCAAAGACACGAGGATCATATTCCACGGGGCTAAGGATCGCCTATTACTCCTTCTCGAGCTATTATCTAGCCTAAGATCTTAAGTAATGGATTTACTCTACTAAAAACAAATAAAAACTAAACACAAGATTTGCTAGCAAATTAGAGAGAACAAGCAATAAGCAAGCAAGAGAATCAATGAAGTGCAAAGGCCTATGGATGTGGATCCCTTGAGGGGTTATCATGCAACATGGATGATGATTTAAAGATCGCGAGGGTAAATTGGACCATGAGATTCCAAGATTAGAACAACCCCCAATTTCTCGTGATTGAACCCTAATCCCATACTGAACATAGATAGGAATTTCTTCCAAATCTACATTCCCTCGATTGCATTAAGTACAAGGAAATCTCGCTTAGGAATAAACCTACTCTTCTTCGGATTAAACCTACATGGAGGGCTACCAAACACCCAATTTCTCGGCGTGATGATACAAGCATCCCCCTTCTAATCCATTCATGACCTAATACATGCGAGCAAGTCACATCTACATGCATCATTCATAAAAGAGCTACGGTTTCTCCTTAGTGTAACACTTAGCATGAAAACAATGGATTAGATCTCAAAAAAATACCCAAGCATAGAATTAACAAGTAATCATCAAAAATACATGATAAAACCCCCAAGGTTCACCAACACCGGTGGCCTTGGGGGGTCTAGTGTCATCATCATCTCATAACAAAGCATACAATCAAGCAAAACATGAAACAAAGGCATAGTATGACCTCCCTAGATGAAATGGTGAAGGATGAGGCGAGAATATGCCGAATAGCGCTTCCCCGCAAAGGAATGCCGAATGATGCTTCCTCTAGCAGCGGTTCTCCTTCCTTCAAATCGTGATCGATCTCCCCTTTGAATGATGTTGCCTTCTTGCCTTGAGAGCCTTGGACCTTGGGCTTGAATGATCTTCTAGCTTTCTTGCCCTTCTTCTCCTCCCCCAAGGTCGCCCAAAAATCTCCCAAATGATCTCCCAAAAGTCGGCCCAGACAAAAGTTCTTTAATCAGCCCTAAAAGTGAGTATATATACCCCCGAGGGTATCACGAGACGTATAGGGGGTCGTATAGGGGGTCAGTATAGCCTACAGAAACCCTAGATTCGCGTTCGGGACAGGTGCATACGGCCTCCATACGGCCACTGTATCTTAGGTAGTATGGAAATACGGGACGAGAACACCAACTCAATCTGCGCTTTCTACGGTGCATCACGGCCCCCGTACTAGGTAGTATGGGGGTAGTATAAAATTCTATTTTCTTCTCTTATTGCCAAAATGATATCTTCTTGTTCTCCATGGCTTCCATATGCCCTACAAAGCAAATAATAGAGCGATTAAAGCGTGAAGCGGGCATCAAACCTCACAAAATACATGCAAAGTGCATACGATACATATATGAAAACACCTACATTTAGACACTTATCATCAACCATGCCTAACTCTATACATGTCCTGAAGGAGAAATTGAATAACCTCTCAACCTCGCACTCGTATAGAATTGCAATGAGTTCTAGGGATTCCAAGTGATAAATCCTCCTCCTAAATGTATACCTAACATTTTCGTCCAGGTGGAAGGTCCCTAGCCACAATTAAGAACTAGGTGCTAAAATCACTCAACGCTTCACTCCGTTGCACCCGCATCTAAGCCCCAACGGAAGGTCATCCTTTAGCCATTCACTCTACTATGACCGAAAAGAACTTGAGGAAATGGAGGTAGAATAAATCACACCAGAGGGGAAAGGGGACGCTTCGCTACCTCTCGACTTACCATCTCAACCCTCTCCAATCTTGCTTTGTCTAACTCTCGTGATGTGTCACTCACTCACAAAGGTTACCAACAAGAACTCTCTACCCTAGTATCACTCTAAGGGAGTATTCATACAATCAAGAATTCAAGATTGGAAATCAAATAAAACATCAATTAATTGAAAGCATAATATAGAGGTTCAATAAAACGAATGCATCCTAGGGTTCACAAATACCCAAGTACCCACTAGGGGGTTTAGCTTTCCATAGAGCTAATTACTATCAATGAAATCAAATGTAAAAGTAAATAATCCATAGAAAAACCCCTCGATAGTCATGGTGATGGTGTTGTGGAGAGTCCTCTATTCGTCCAAGGGTCCCTTTGTCCGGGCTATGATACACCTCGCCGGATCGGTGCCGACGAAAACTCTCCCACTAACCTTCTTCCAAACAGAGCGCAATGTCAGAGCCGTAGAACCTCTCAAAACCCTAGCCACCGCCCTCTATCCGGTTGGGGAAAAGATGGAGAAAAGAATCATGAAATCAGTTCTGAAATCAGCTTTAAATAGGGCTGGAATCGGGAATCCACACGCCCATGTGGGCGCCCGTGTGGATTTTTCACATGGGCATGTGGAATTTCCACATGCCCGTGTGGATTCTCTGTTTTCATCTTTCTTCGGCAGGCTGTGAATAGTACCTACTGCAATGTTTTGCTGTAGTGCCCTGCTACAGTGTCGTGCTTCAGTACCGGCCCAAAACACTCCCGAATCCATGCTTTCATTGAGGTAAAGTAAACGGCACACGTTTACATCGTAGTTCATTTTGCTTCTTCAATAACGGACATGTTGGTGGAAATCTTGCTATACATAAATAAAGTAACTCATTTCAAGACAATAAACATCTTCATTCAAATATAAAAATCAACAAAACCTTACTTAAGCAATATACTATATATATCAGTAATTTCCTAGTACAATTTTGCATAAAATATCCCACTCACAACTTTGATAATGTCATTTCCCCAAACGCTAATCCTCTGCTAGTTCATTGCCTCGAACCAAAACTTCACCTCCTTGCCAAAGCACAACAAAACACCAACAAGAATTAGCAAAATAAATCAAACAATGAAACCCAAAGTTTCTCTAAATAAACAACCATAAATCGACCATAAGGTTGGCTTAAAACTAGGTCTAAAGCTTACCAATAAATTCCTAATGGTCTGAGCTTCACTCTAGACCAAAGAAGCCAAAGAAAACAACTAAACTACACCTGTGGTAAAGGTTTTATCCTGATTTACGTCATCTAACCAAGAAATTTCTTTACAAACATTCACAAAATTGAGTAACAAGGACAAGGGCTTAAATTTGGGACTATAATTATCCACATTCAAGCTCTAAATCTAGCATTTACAAAAAATTGGAAAATGATTAAATACAAGTAAAATAAGGAAATAAAAACTTAGATAAAGCTCTTACGATATTCACGAGCAAGGGAGGAAGAAATTTCTAGTTTGAGTTCATAGGAAAAAGGTCACAGGAAAAATTTTAAGGAAAAGGATTGGTAATGCAAAGTGAGAATAATGAAGAAGAAGAAGAAAAAAGATGAACAAAGAAATTAAAACTCAGGTTGCTACAGTACTATCCTGCTATAGTGTTTGGCTGAAAAGTAACAATAATTGAATGGTTTAGCTATTGTACAAGTCGGTTATAATAAAACCAATGACTTGAGTGTTATCCCAAGCCATAATTATACCTCCAGTAGAGCTTGAGAAGGGTATGTATCAGAATGAATCTTGAAGATGGCTACTAATCAAGCTCTAGAGAGATTGATGCACATCTTGGAGTTTTGTCTCTTCGAAGCTAACAACGCCCCTTGCGTGTGACCCGCAAATGTACGGGTTTGTCAAAGTAATAAATCCTAGGTTAGTGGGTATCCTATCCACAGGGAATAGTGAGTAGAAACACAACAATTGCTATCTAACTATGATGATAATGAATCAATGGTAGTGTGAATAAAATTGTTATGAAAAGAGATAAAATAAATAAGAAAGAGAGGCACGATAAAGTGAGAGGAAAGGCAATCGATAAGAAGTGGGGCACTCGGATATTGCTCCCCCTAGGGTTATTGCTTCAAGTGTAAGACCAACTATTATGTCTCCTAATTGATGCCTAATGAGTCGTGGAAATCCTAAAATACGTTGTCCCAAACCTAAGGTCAATCGTGACTAACTCTACACTATGCCCCTACGGAGAAATCACTCAGTTTCAACACCTCACACTGTGTACAATTACAAGAAGCTCTAGAGATTCCAAGTGATAAACCCTATTCCTAAACATAGATCTAACCTTTTGGTCTAGGCGAAAGACCCCTAGTCACAATTAAGCCCCAGATAGTAAGGATTACTCAACGCTTAACTCTGTTGTTCGTGAAACTAAGCCCCAACGGAGTTCCTCTCTTAGCACTTCACTCTATTGTGACCGGAAAGAACTCTAGGAACATGGAGGTAGGATAAATCGCACTAGAGGGAAAGGGGATGCTCCGCTACTTCTTGACTCACCCTCTCAACCCTCTCCAATCTAGCATTGTCTAACCCTCATGGTGTGTCACTCATCCACAAGGGCTACCAAGATGGACTCTCAACCCTAGTGTCACTATAAGGGAGAAATCATTTAACAAGCATTCAAGATTGGAACTCAATTAAAGACATCAATTAAGGAAAGCATAATAAAAATTCAATGAGACAATAACATCCTAGGGTTTACAAGCCCAAACACCTACTAAGGGGTTTAGCTCTCCATGGAGCAAGATACAATCAATAATGAAATCGAAAGCAAAAACATGTAATCCATAGGAAAGCCCCCTCAGTATTCATGTTAATGGTCTTGTGGAGTAGCCTCGTTCTCTACAAAGGTCCCCTTGTCAAGCCTAGGGCACACCTCACCGGATTGGTGCTGATGAAAGCTCCCCCAATAACTATCTTCCAAGAGAAACACGGTGTCAAAGCTGTGGAACCACTCCCAAAGCCTTGCCCAAGCCTCTCTAAACCCTAGCCGCCAACCTCCCAAAAGATGGAGAAAAGACAGAAGAAAGGATGAAAGATGGATCCCCAAATCGGTAGAAGTCACGGCTTTACAAAGGGCTGGAATCGGGCATCCACACAGGTATGTAGAATTTCCACACGACCGTGTGAATTTCTGGAAATTTGATTTTCTGCGGGCTGGGAACAGTAACTGCTATAGTAAATTACTTCATTGATTCGCTGCAATAACCTACTACAGTACTCCGCCAAAATACTCCCAAATCCACACTTTTTATTGAGGCAACATAAACAGGCACACGTCTATGACGTAGATCGCATCACTTCTTCAATAAAATGCCATATTGGTGAAGATCTTGCAAACATTGCACAAGTCAGAATACGTACATGTGACTACCTTTGTGCCCCTCCAAACAATGTAATTGCTTGAGCGCATGGAGATTGGCACACATTCACGTATCTTCAGTCACAACTTGTGTCTTCATATTTGCTCACTCCAAGACTTCATCAACAAAGTACAATCCCAATCTACTTTGGCTTCTTTCTTTCATATTTGGCTTCACAACCCTTCATGCACCAAAGTTCACAAATACACATGTATTAGAGCTAAAATTTGTTAAAAGTAATGCTCATCATATGAAAATGAATACTTCGTATTACTAATACACAAGCACTTATCAAAACCAAACTATCTATACTCTAGATAATTTAAGAAATTCCTTTATTAGAAAGCGTTTGGAAGGTCTTCCAAATCCTCTACTGTTCCAGTCAAGATTTTCATCAAAAATGGCTGGGGGTCTGATTAGTGGATATCAAGGAGGTCTCCATTGCAAATGAAAATCGAGAAGCTCTACCAACTTTTAGATTGGCCATAGTTTCAATGCATTTAGTCTTATGATTAGGGGAACCCAAGAATTTTATACTAAAAGACATACTATAGTTAAGAATTTGAGAATTAGACTAGGAATTAAAAATTAGAGGATTTAAAGTAGAAGTACCTTATCACAGCTCTTTTGGAACTTTTTCTTAGCAGATCTTGGTGGACGTGGTAGAAAGCCTGCCCTTTCATTCCAATGAGTGGAAGGTTTATTGGCTCTGTTACTTCTTCGGATATGAGGAGGGCATCCTAATTGTGGATAAACTTGTGTCTCACTATTACTTGCTCCTCCCAACCCCAACTTCACCTAAACTGGAATAATTTGAGAGTCTTCAGAAAGTGGGACTACTTTGTCTACAGATTGGAGCTTTTCCAATGCCTACAAAGGGATATCATCTACTTCAAGGATAGTATTATCATCTGCAAAGTCTTCTACCATAAAGTCCTGATCATCCTTTTCCCCCTAATCCACTAACACCCCATCTGAGGGATCTTCAGGTAGGAGGCCGGGTAGAAATGATTGTTGACAGTTAAATTTCTCTAAGTTGGACCTTGGGATGGGAGTCCAAACCCATGCAACACTACCCATTGATAGCATGCAGGGATCACAATTGGAGAAAGGAGTGATCTCAAGTGACAAGGAAATGAGTTCGATCGGAGAGAAGTTAGCACAACATCCTTTGTGTAACTAATCACATTGGGGTGGATACCGGATCCTACAAGAGAATAATCAGAAGTGGGGATAAGTATGGACTCTAGAAGCGAATGTGATAAGTGTCTAAATGTAGGAATTTTAATATATGTATTTTATACACTTTGCATGTATTTTATTGAGGGTTGATGCTCGTTTTGTGCTTAATCGTGTATTATTTGCTTTGTAGGGTACGGGAAAGCTATGGAGAACACGAGGATATCATTTGGGCAAAAAGAAGAAGAACACAGTCCCAAAATTACTATAGCGATGTTACTGTAGTAATCACTGTAACAGCGGGATTGTTTGAAGTTGCCTGTCCAGAACTTCATGCGGCCCCCATACAGCCCGTATAAAGGCCGTATGCAGCTTGTATGTACCCATATGGGCCCCATACGGCCCTAATACGGCCTGTATGCTGTGAAGGGTATAAATGTATATTTCTATGGCAGAATTGGGGACTTCTTGGACAGATTTTGAGAGGGCTTGTTGGAGACTTCTTGGGAGACCTTGAGCGACCTTGGGAAGAAAAAGAAGGGCAAGGAAACGAGGAGATCATCTAAGGGCATGGCCAAAGGCTACCAAGCGAAGAAGATATCATCATTCAAGGGGGAGATCGACAACCATTTGAAGGAAGGAGACCCGTGGCTAGAGGAAGCGTCATATGGCATTCCTTTGGTGGGCGAAGCGTCATTTGGCACATTTTCTACCTCCACTTTCACCATTTCATCCCGGTAGTGTCATTTATGAGTTTTCTTTGTGTTTTACTTGATTTTATTGATTGTTGTAGTATGATGACACAGTGGACCCCCAAGGCCACCGGATGTCGTTGAACCTTGGGGCTTTTATTGTATTATTGATGATTGTTTGTTAATTCAATGCTTGGGTGATTTGAGATTTAATCCATTGTTTTCATGCTAAGAGCTACACTAAGGAGAAATCCGTAGTTCTTTTATTAGTTATGCATGTAGATGTGACCTACTCGCATGTATTAGATCGTGAATAGATTAGAAGAGGTTACTTGTATCAATACGCTGAGAAATTGGGTGTTGGTAGCTCTCCGTGTTCTAGGGGTGAACTTAGGATGAGTATATCCCTATTTTGAGATTTCCTTGTACTTAATGCAATCGTAGGAATGGGGATTTGGAAGAAATTCCTATCAACATTCGTATGGGATTAGGGTTCAACCGCCGAGAAATTGGGGTTGTTCTAATCTTGAAATCTCTCTATCCAAATTACCCTTGCAACTTTTGTTCTTCATCCATATGTCATAATGACCCCTCAAGGGGATCCACATCCATAGGCCTTTGCATTACATTGTTAATCTGGTTTGCTCATTACTTGTTCTCTCTAATTATTTGGTAATCTTGTATTTAGTTTTAATTGCATCTAGTAGAGTAAATTCCATCACTTAAGATTGTAGGATAGATAATAGGTCAAGAAGGAGTAATAGGAGATCCTTAGCCCCATGGAATACGATCCTCGCGTCTTTACACGAGGTATTACTTGCCGATCTCGTACACTTGTGGGGAAGCAATCAAGTTTTTGGCGCCATTGTGGGGGACCTTTAAGGAATTCTAGGAAACTTTTAGCTTATTGCTCTAGCCATTCATTTGTATTTCTATTCATCTCTTTTGTATTATATTGGTATGATTTCAATTTAATTTCTATTCTCTTCTTTCTTTATGCAGTTCATCTTGTGAGTGCATCATTGGTAAACTTCGACAACGTTTCTCACATCCTCAAAAATCATTTACACACATTTTTAGCCACCACGAGATTCTAGCTTATCTAGCAAGGATGATGGCTAGCACACTGATGTTGAAAACCTTTATGAAGTATGGAGCACATTTGATAGGAGGAAGTGAAATGTTAATTAAAACCATTTGGTTTAGCTAATGAACACCATCGAGATAGATACCGTAAATTCCACCGTGAGGGACCATGCCGAAGATGGCGGTGTTAGCCAAGATATGGGAGTCTTGTTTGGAAAATATGCATGAGCAACAAAATGGTCTTGAGAAAGATGCTGAATGTTATGAGCTACATGTTCATGTAATGAATGACAGTTCGAGAAAAGAGTTTGGAGTCTATAGAAGAAACAGGATCTGAACAGGGTGATGGGCTAAGGAATAGAGGTTTGAAGTCGTCAACTGAGGAAGCACCCAATTTGGAGTTGAAAACACTCCCTGAGAACCTTGAGATTGCCTTTCTGGGAGAAGGGACACAGCTTCCATTTATCATCTCTTCAAACCTAGCAGGTCACCAAAAGAAACGATTGGTCGATATGGTAAAAAAACACAAGAAAGTAATTGCTTGGAAGATAGCTGACATAAAAGGGATAAATCCATCCATTTGTACTCACAAAATTCTAATGACGGATGAACACAGGCCCAAAGCCTTGCCTCAAAGGAGACTCAATCCGAATATGAAGGAAGTAGCGAGGGCTGAAATCATCATCAAACTTCTTGATGTAGGCATTATCTATCCAATATCAGACAGTGAATGGGTTAGCCCTGTACAAGTGGTTCCAAAGAAAGGGGGAATGACTGTAATTACAAATGACAAAAATGAGCTAATCCCAACTTGAACAAGTGCCGGGTGGAGGGTATGCATTGACTACAGAAAATTGAATGATGCTACTCGAAAGGGTCATTTTCCCCTACCATTCATTGAGCAGATGCTTGAGCGACTAGCAGGACATGCCTACTATTGTTTATTGGATGGGTTCTCTGGTTATTTCCAAATTCCCATTGCCCTAGAAGATCTGGAGAAGACCACGGTCACTTGTCCATATGGCACATTTGCTTATCGCCGCATGCCTTTCGGGCTATGCAACGCCCTGGCTACCTTTCAGAGATGCATGACGGTAATTTTTGAGGACACAGTGGAAGATTTTATGGAAGTGTTTATAGATAACTTCTCCATCTTTGGTGATTCATTCGAAGTATGCCTCAAGAATCTAGAACGGGTCCTCATTCAATGTGAAGAAACTAACCTTGTGCTGAGTTGGGAGAAATGTCATTTCATTGTCCAAGAGGGAATAGTATGGGTCATAAAATTTCAAAAGAAGGAATTGAGGTGGACAAGGCAAAGATTTCCACCATAGAAAAATTACCACCTCCAAATTTGGCAAAAAGCCATAAGAAGTTTTTGGGACATTTCCGGGTTCTATAGAAGATTCATCAAAGATTTTTTTCTAAACTAGCCGGACCCACGGCAAGGTTGTTGGAGAAAAGATGTCCCATTTGAGTTTGATAATGTTTTCATGAAGGACTTTATTACACTCAAGTAGAAACTAATTCAAGCACCCATCATGGTAGCTCTAGACTGGGACTCCCCATTTGAATTGATGTGTAACGTGAGTGATTTTGTAGTAGGTGTAGTGCTTGGTCAGCGGAGAGACAAACATTTCCATCCCATATATTATGCAAGCAAGACTCTAACAGGGGCCAAAGAGAATTACACTACAATTGAAAAGGAATTACTTACTGTGGTATTTGCCTTTGATAAATTCTGGTCATATTTGGTTCTTTCCAGAGTGGTGGTGTATACAGATCATTCAGCTTTGCTGTACTTACTTAGCAAATCAGATACCAAGCTATGATTGATTAGGTGGGTCTTATTGCTTTAATAGATTGATCTTGAAATTAAGGACAAGCGGGGATCAGAGAACCTTGCAGCAGATCATTTATCCCATTTAGGGAACTCTAGTTTTGAAGCTCTGAGAGGGACAGACATTAATGACTCATTTCCTGAAGAACACTTGTACAACATCTAGGTAATGGAGGAGAAAAAGCCACCGTGGATGGTACGGTGTTGCCATTTTGTGGGAAACGCCATAGCACTTCAGAATTTTTGAAAATTGGGTGTTACAAAAATGAGTGCATCTGTCGCTAATGATTGCTCGTGGTGCGCCAAATCTGGAAAACAATTTCTTTAAGAATTTTACCACCGCTCTCGCGTCACTTGTTTGTAAGGCCTATTTAAAGCACGGCGCCAAAAACTTGACAAGTTCCCCTTGTGTATATCCCGCAAGTGCACGGGTTTGTCGAAGTAATAATCCCGGATGAGCGGGTATCGAATCCACAGGGAGTTAGGAATAGAAAACACTTAATCCGCTTCTTAGCTATATGAAAGATCAGTAGTGATAACTGTGACAATGATTTAATTCTCAAAAGTAAAAACAACAAGTAAGAGAGCACGAGTAAAAGAGGAGGTAAGGCAATCGATAAAGATGGGGTACTCGGATAATGCTCCGCCTAGGACAATCGTTTCAAGTGCAAGAACCCTCTATTATGCTTCTAAATCAATGCAATGGTGAGTCGTGGAAATCCTTAAATACATAGTCCCTAATCTAAGGTCAACTATGCCTAACTCTATACATGTCCCGGAGGAGAGATTAGATAACCTCTCAACCTCGCACTTTTCGAATAGAGTTGCAATGAGCTCTAGGGATTCCAAGTGATAAATCTCTTCCTAATTATAGACCTAACCCTTTGGTCCGGTGGAAGGTCCTAACCATGATTTAGCCCTAGATACTATGATCACCTC
>NC_052471.1:14950418-14972381 GCF_009730915.1 Dioscorea cayenensis subsp. rotundata
CCAAAGTCCATCAAAATCTGTCGAAACCAAAGAACCTTTTTAGCAGTAGAAGACATAGCACCATACCAGACCCATGTAGTAGAAAGAGCAACGAAGAGATTCTTTTCTTGCTTTTCCAAGAGATAAGAGAATCTCTAAGAAAAATACAGAAACTAGTAGTAGAACGTCGATCAGAGGCATCACCTGTCCAATCAGCATCACAATAGGCGCGCAACTCAAGAGAAGATGTGGTAGAAAAAAGTAAAGAACGAGATATTGTGCCACGAAGATAACGAAGAACTCGTAAGAAGGCAGCATAATGAGTAGAGCGAGGAGCACTTACAAATTGACAAAGAACACGAACAACATATGCAATATCAGGCTGAGTAATAGTCAGATAAACAAGAGCACCAACAAGAGCACTATAGCGAGTAGGATCAGGTAGAGGCTCACCATCAGAAGAGGAGAGATGGTGATGTAGCTTAATAGGGGTAGAGGCAGTGCGAAGATCAGTGATATCAACTCATCCAAAAATATCAGATATGTACTTCTGTTGAGGCACCAAGTAACCTCGACGAGAATAAGCAACCTCAAGCCCAACAAAATAACGAAGAGGGCCAAGATCTTTCATTTGAAACTCGGTGTGTAACCGCTGTTTTAAAGAAAGAACAATATCAACATCATCACCAGTGATAACCATATCGTCAACATAAAGAAGTAGAATAGTGATGCCTCGAGAAGTCTGCCGAGTGAAGAGGGCATAATCATAAGAGCTCTTGGTGAAACCAAGAGTAAGAACCACATTGTGAAACCACTAAAACCAGGCACGAGGAGCCTGTTTGAGTCCATAGATAGCTAGGCGAAGATGACAGACATACTGAGAAGGATGAGAGAAACCAGGAGGAGGAGTTATATAAACATCCTCAGAGAGATTTCCATGTAAGAAGGCATTAGTCACATCTAACTGATGAAGTGGCTAGTGACGAGCAGCAGAAATAGCAAAAAGAAGGCGAACAATAGTTAATTTGGCTACAGGAGCAAATGTCTCCTCATAATAAATGCCATACTCCTGAGTAAAACCACGAGCAATAAGACGCGCTTTGTGGTGCTTAATACTAGCATCGACTTGGGTCTTGACTCGATAAACCCACTGACAATTGATAGGAGTAACACCAGATGGAAGAGGAACAAGATCCCATGTATGTATGCGTCAGAGCGAAAGAAGTTCTTCTCCGACATAGCTCGTGCACATCGGGGATGTTTCACTATCTCATGATAAGACTGCGGCTTGGAATGTGAGTGAATAGTGACAAGAAAGGCTTGGAAATCGAAAAAATAAGAAGATGAGAGAGAAATGGCGTATCGAGCAGGAGGCCAATGAGGACGGTCTGGGTAATGATGGGGAACAACAGGAACATCTTTAGGAGAGGATGGGTCGGCGGAGAGAAGAGTCGAATCACTAGAATCAGCCAAATTATCAATGCACCCAGAGGAAGGGGAAGGAGGAACAGAGGAAGTGTCGATGGAGACATTTCGAAAGGGCACTGAGTTGGCAGTTGTGGTGGAACTCGGAAGAATTATGGAGGGGAAGAGAAGAGGATGCAGTGGTATTGGAAGACTGAAGAAAGGAAAGATTTGGGAAGGATGAAGAAAAGTAAGGGGTATCTTCAAGAAAAGTGACATTACGAGAAATACGAAGGCGGTGAGAATGAGGTTCATAATAGCGATAGCCCTTATGTTTAGAGCTATATCCAAAAAAAATACACATGGTAGAATGGGGAGAAAGTTTGGTTCTCTCGACAATGGGCAGAAGAACAAAACATGTGCAATTAAACGTGCGAAGATGACCATAGGAGGGAGGAAGGGAGTATAGACGCTTATAAAGTGTGATAGCAGATAGTGTGGACGTAGGAGTGAGATTGATGAGATAGACGGATGTAAGAATGGCTTCAGCCCAGAATGATTGAGGGACAGAAGAGGCAAAAAGAAGTGCACACGCAGTGTCTAAGAAATGGCGATGTTTACGCTCAATGACACCATTCTGAGTAGGTGTATAAGGACAGGACTACTGTGGAAGAGTGCCGTGAGTGGAAAGTAATGTGCGAAAGGATGTAGAGATATACTTGCATGCCCCCATCGGAGCAAAAAATCTTAATGCATTTACCAAACTGAGTATATACCATTTGTGCAAATTGAGAGTAAATGACAAAACCTCAGATCGGGAACACATTAAATAAAGCCAGGTATAACAGGAGAAATCATCAACAAAAGAGATGTAATAGAAGAAACCACCAAGAGAGGAGAAGGGTGTAGGAACCCAAACATCATAATGAACTAGATCAAAAGTAAATTCAGAAATAGATTCTCTTGAAGAAAAAGAAAAAGCAGTGGATTAGCGAGCTTACAACCCATACATGGATGTGGAGAAATGGAAGAAACAGAACCAAGTTTACTTGAACTTGTTAAGAGTTTTAGGCTAGAACTAGACAAGTGACCGAGGCAACAGTGGCAACGATCAAGAGAGCATACAGAAGCGACAATATCAGAAGATGGAGGAGCTGGAAGATGAAGAGAATCTAAGTGATAGAGGCCACCAACTCTACGCCCGATCCCAATCCTCTGGCCTGTAAGTTTCTCCTGTATAGTACAAATAAAGGAAGCAAAGGTAACATTGAGACCATGATCAGTGAGCTGACTAACAAAAAGAAGGTTGAGAGCTAAGCTAGGGACATGATTGACATCAGGAATGTCAAATGACATAGACTGAAGACGGCTACACTGTGTGACAGGATGAAGGCTCCCATCAGCAGTACGAACACTAGAAAAAGTATGAGGTATAGTAATGTAGACTAGGCTAGAAGTATCGACAGTCATATGATGAGTGGCACCAGAATCTAAAATAAAGAGGCAATAGACGTAGCAGAGGAAATGCTGGAGGGCAGAGCGCTCTGCATAGCATGAATCTGCTCAGTAAGCTAAGCAACCTGAGAAAGAAAATTGGTAGAGGAAGGAGAATCGGAAGCGGAGACAGAAGCAGTATGAGGGGAGGAAGCAAGAGATCGAGGCAGAGGATGAGACTATGAGGACTGTTGCTGCTGTCTTTGTTGAAGCTTCAGACACTGATTTTTCATATGACCAGGATGCTTGCAGTAATGACAAATAACATAAGACCGAATAGAGGTTGATGAAACAGGAGCTATTGGCGCAGAAGATACTTTAATGGCATGTAGAGAGGTCATAGCAAGAACAATATCTGTAGGGAGGAGTCATGGAGACAATGTGTTGAGACGTGTTTCTTCTGCAATAACACTACAAAGAACATCGTCAAATGATGGAAGAGGGTCTCGATTAAACAGTTAGCTACGAACAACCTCAAAATCTGGATGAAGACGCATAAAAAATTTGAAGATGCGTTGTATTTGGTGAGACTGAGTGTGAGTTTTGCAACATGTGCATGTGAGGCATGTGGACGTCTCCAAGGAATCAATCTGACGCCATAAGGACCATGGGTCAGTGACATATTCTCTGACGGAACACTCACGCTGCTGAATGTGAGTAAGATCCTATAAAATGAGCATCGATTTGAGCGAGCTCGAATGCTCAAACATATGAGCCAAGTGTTTCCACATTACATGAGCAGTAAGAAGATATCAAAGTAATCCAAGGGATTTTACCTATGGAAAAGTGCAGATAAAGTAATGAGGTACCTTCGAGTGCGAAGGAGTACAAGCTTACATACAGAAGATCAGATGACTTAGAAGTCATTGGGTACTCAGATTCAGATTATGCTGGCTGTCTTGACTATCGGAGTCAACATCCGGTTATATTTTTATGTTGGCCGGTGGTGCTATCTCATGGAGGAGTGCAAAACAGACTTTGGTTGCTACTTCCACTATGGAAGCCGAGTTTGTTTCATGCTTCGAGGCGAGTTCCCATGGTATTTGATTGAGGAGTTTCATATCAAGGCTTAGAATCATTAATTCTATATCCAAGCCATTAAGGATCTATTGTGATAATTCTGCTGCTGTGTTTTTTTTTTTCTAAGAATAATAAGAATGGTGGTCGAAGTAAACACATCGACATCAAGTATTTGGCACTAAAGGAACGCGTGAATGCCGGTGAAGTAACCATTCAACACATTAGCACAGAGTTGATGATTACGGATCTTTTGACGAAAGGAATCGCACCGAAGTTGTTTAGAGATCATGTTGAGCATATGGGACTTGGTTCTTCTCTATGAACAATTAGTATCACTTTAGTATTGAACTCTCATAACATTTATTTATTTATTTACTTGTCTCCTCTTTAAGCGTATACATTATGTTTGAGAATGACAATTATTAAGTTTATGCATTATTATTTTGCATGTGTTGGACCCGAATAAGCATCTGGCTTATTCATTATGATAAAATTCCATATATAGGTTTTGCATTAGAGAGAGAGATTGCGCTTAATACATGGAAGGTAATACTCAGTTATAACGATGACTTACTGCCATGATTCGTGTAATTTATTTCTTTGATATAGAATATACTGATTCATATGTTAATGTGAATGGATATTAAGACACCTGATAATTTTGGACCAAGTGGGAGAATGTTAGTTTGAGTTCTATTATGAATTCAACTTCGTGATGATATTTATTCAAACTGAATTCAAACTAAATAAAGTGGTCCATGACTTATCTGGTCGAATCCTAATTTAATTGTAATTGGCACTTTGAGTTGTGATCTAACTCAAACCTTTAAGTTGAGTTAATCCTTTGATGGTAAGGATTATATATAGACAGCACTAGGGGTCCCCAATCTATCGTTCTAAAAAAATACCTAGCTCCATCGGTGAGAGAGGACGGGATAGATTGGAAGAGTCCCTGGTCATTTTTAAGCGTGGAGTCAAGACTCTCGTCGTCTTCAACAATTTGATATGGTTGTAGGTAAGTGATCCGGCTTCCGCATATAATATACGACATAGATTTTGTAATTAAGTTTGATGAAAATCTAACAGTTGACATTAGAGCCAAGTTTTATACCTCTTCCTAGCATGATTAAATTCAAAACATGTATGTGTTTTTTAGAAATAACATGCATCAATTAGGGTTTGTATGAATTAAATCCCAAAATGTTTATGCATGTTTTGTAATGAAATAAATTATGATAATTTAAGGTTTGAAAGAATTGGGTATTAGGCCCAAAACTGATCCCAATTTAAACAAGATGTGCAAACACCCTTCTTAGACCACGGATGGGCTGCGGATGGGCCGGACGCGCGTAGTGGGCCGTCTGTGGCCGCAACTGCTGTCGCCGTCTGCCGGCCGTTTCACCGGCTCTGGTCAGCTGACTGCCCTGGCAGCTGGCTTTCGCTCTGCGCTGGGTCAGTGTGTGCTGGCTCGGCACGCAGCTACTGGCAGCAGCGCCGCCACATACTCGGCGTCAGCATGCGCCCTGTACACCGACCGGCACATGGCTGGCAGATCCGTGCCGGGACGGCTACCGATGTGGAAAAGTTAGGGTTTTTATTTTTATTTTTCCCCTAACATCAGATTTAATTATTTTATTTTATTGATTCATTAATTTGAATGATAATTTGAATAAAATAGTTTATTGGATGTTTTTGTAAACATTACATTACTTTATTGTATTTTTGCATGTAAAACCCTGTTTAGTTATTTATGTAAATTTCAGGCTTTGTTTGTATGAATTATTTATACATTAAGTGCATTAATTATAATTTGTATAATTAACTATTAACATTGAATTTGTTCATCGTATATGGTTTGAGTATGTCATGTGATCGAATGAAATTTTTGTTAAATCATGGAATAGCCACAATGTTCTTGATTTTAATTTTAAAAAATTGTAAATTACAGCATTATGAGTGTGATGGATCACATTTAGGTTAATTGGCATAAATTGTAATTAATTAAGATTAGTATAATAATTTTGCCCCACAAGGATTTTATTATATTTCTTATAATTAATTAGGATAAAATAATGAATAATTTTTATTACTTAAGTCGCCCACAGGTACTAAGTAATTTTAATTATTTATTAGTTTTATCATGTGGCAAGTTGTGATTAATTATGTTTGATATAATGATTTTGCCCCACAGGGATTTTATTATATTTATGTAATTAATGAGGATGAAATAATGGTTAATTTTTATTTCTTAAGTCTCCCACAGGTATTAAGGAATTTTAATTATCCATTAGTTTTATCGATAGTTATGAATCTATTTGTATTTATATCTCTGCCCACAGGCAGATTGTGATAACAAATTGGTTCATGTTTTCCTTTTCGGTATGGCTTGCATTGGTAAGCATACCAACTTGTTTTATTCCCTTGAATATTAAGATTAATATGTATGTTATTTTATTTATTGTAGCTATGCAATCAGATACTTTTAATGAAAAATGTCATGGTCCTATGTTAAGGGGTGATAATTATAAAGATTGGAAGGAGTTGATTCTCCTCCAGTTGTGATGCATGGATTTTGACTATGCTATAAGGAAGGATGAACCACCTGTGCCGGCAGACAATAGCATTCCGGGTGCAATTGCCTTGTATGAGCGGTGGGAGCAATCTAACGCTTGAGCATGATGTATATTAAGACACGTATATCCGCTAGTATTTCGTGGTTCAATCCCGAGATTATGCAAATGTAAGAGATTTCTTTGAAGGCAATTGATGATCAATTTGAATCTTCAGACAAGGCTCTTGCTAGCACTCCCGATGACCAAATTATTATCCATGAAGCTCACAAGTGTTAAAGGTGTGCTAGAGCATATCATGAGGATAAGAGACTTAGCGGCTCAACAAGGCTTTAGAGCGGATCGATTTTCATGAGGGAGGAGGAGGTCCAAAGAAAAGCAAAAACCCCACAGAATCAGCTTAAAAAGAACGTCAAAAGCTCAAGGTTTGAGAGATGAGAGACATACCTTAACCCTAGAGTAAATGGGGTGATTCAAAAAGCTTAAAAATGGCCAAGAGAGTGTTTAAACCTTGAAATCCCTTCACAAAATAAGATTAGAGGAGGAGGAGAGTGATCTAGAGCAAAAGAAATGAGTGGATTTGGTGGAGAAATGAGAAAGTTATGAGGGAAAGAAGATGGAGTGTGTGGTGAGAAGAAAGAAGATGAGTGAGGGCTGATTTAAACCCTCACTCGGGTGTCCTTGCAGGTGCCCTTGCGGCTGCAAGGGCCCTTTGGATTGCTCACGGGTGCCTTTGTGGGTGCAAGGGCACCCGTGAGAGCTCTCTGGATGCCTCACGGGTGTCCTTGCGGGCGCAAGGGCACCCGTGAGAGCTCCTCCGATGCCTCACGGCCTCTCTCACGGTCATAAAACGGGCGATTTCCAGATTTACATCAACTTAGCCTCCTCCAAACCTCAAAAACAATGAAAACAAAGCCAAATTAAGCACATAAACACTCAAGAATTTAATTTCATGGAGTCTAATCATCAAATCACTCAAGGCATTCTCAACGACATGTATGAAAAACATAAGAAAGATGATGAACAAGGCTACCAAACATGCACAAAAAACTAAAAGAACACAATCCACAACCACTCAAATAATATGAAAAGAGAAGGTAAAGAGTTTAAAAGCTTGGGTTACCTCCCAAGAAGTGCTTGTTTAACATCGTTAGCTTGAGCGTGTTTTTACCTCATGATCATGGTGGGACATATAGTGGAGAGTTACCTTCATTCTTTGGCAAAGTGTTTGTTACCCGGAAAGTAATGTTTCAATCGTTGACCATTGACATTGAGATGTTTCCATTTTGTGGATGAGATATCTCGACAATGCCGTGAGGGAACACATGTGTGCTGAATATGGTCCATGCCACCGTGATTTCAATTTGCAGGGAAAGAGCCTTGAGTCGAGAGTTGAAGAGTAGTACTTGATCTCCCTCTTGGAAGCACTTAGCTTGTTTGATGTGTTGGTCATGGCTTTCCTTCAGTCTCTCCTTATAGCGTAATGAGTTGTCATATACCATCGTTCGCCATTCATCTAGCTCATTAAGTTGGAGCTTCCTCTTGTGGCTTATCAAGTGGGGGTCAAAAATTTAATGCTTTTATGGCCCAATATGCTATGTGCTCCAATTCGACGGGTAAGTGGCATGCCTTCCCATAGATTAGTCTATATGGTGTTGTTCCAATGCCCATTTTGTAAGCCGTTCTATAGGCCCAGAGTGCATCGTCAAGTCGATCGACCCTAATCCTTTCGATGATGACTCACCATTTTCTCTAAGATTCGCTTCAACTCCCGATTTGAAACTTCAACCTGACCGCTCGTTTTGGGTGATATGGAGTCGAAGTATGATGAGACACCCGTACCATTTCAGGGACCTTGTCGAATTGAGGAGTTCTGAAATGAGTGCCCCGATCGCTAATGATCACTCTAGGTGCGCCAAAAGCGGGAGAATAGTTTCTTCAAAAAATTTCACTACCACTCGGCATCACATGATGGAAATGCACGAGCTTCCACCGACTTTGAAACATAGTCAAGCTGCTACGGAATAAACTTATTACCATGAGAGCTAGGGAGCGGGCCCATGAAATCAATCTCCCATCGTCAAACACTTCGCAAAACTTGGTTCCAATTTTGCGCCATCTTGTCCCTTTTTGAAATATTCTCCGTCCTCTGACATTTATCGCAGTGCTGCACAAATGTCTGCGCATCTTGGAATATACTAGGCCGGTAGAATCCGCATCAAAAATTTTTTGGGTCGCTCTGTTTCAAGCTGTAGTGACCCCGGTTGGACACGAATGACAATGCCTCAAAATGTCATTCCCCTCCTCTCGTGAAGCACATCTCCTAACAACTTGGTCCGCACAAACCTGAAAAAGATACTGGTCTTCCCAGATATAATGCTTGAGGTCGGTGAAGAATTTCTTTCTTTGTTGATATGTGAGCCACTTCGGAAAAGTTTTCGCTGCTAGATAAATTGCGATGTAAGCGAACCACGGGGTCTCATCCTATGCTACCACTTGAATATTGCATAATTGTTCCCCGGGGAATGCATCATTTATCTCTCTCCTTTCCATCACATCATCAGTGGGTCCCTCAATGCTTGATAGGTGATCCGTGGCCAAGTTTTTTTGCCCCTTTTTGTCTTTAATCTCCAAGTCAAACTCTTGTAGCAAAAGTACCCAACGGATCAATCGAGGTTTAGCGTCTTATTTATTTAGCAAGTATTTGAGTGCAGAGTGATCAGTGCACACAATTACTTTAGGCAACACCAAGTATGACCGGAATTTGTCAAAAGCAAACACTACTGCAAGGAGTTCTTTCTCAGTGGTGGTGTATTTCTCTTGGGCTGCATTTAAAGTTTTACTTGCATAATAGATAGGATGGAAATGATTGTCCCTACGCTGCCCAAGCACTGTACCAACTACATAATCACTTGCATCACACATCAATTCTAATGGCAAATTCCAATCTGGAGAAACTACAATTGGTGCCTCCACGAGTTTCTTTTTTAGACTGATAAAAGCATTCATACACTCATCGTTAAACTCAAATGGAGCATCTTTTTCGAGTAGCTTTGTCAAGGGTCGAGCGATCAAGGAGAAATTCTTGACAAACCTCCTATAAAACCCCGCATGTCCCAAGAAGCTTTTGATAGACTTCACTGACGTAGGGGGTGGTAGTTTCTCGATGGTCTCCACTTTTGCCCTATCGACTTCAATCCCTTTTTGTGATATCCTGTGTCCAAGAACTATACCTTCCTTGACCATGAAATGGCACTTTTCCTAACTGAGTACCAAGTTAGTCTCCTCGCACCTATTCAAGACTCGTTCCAGATTTTTGAGACATAACTCAGACGAATCACCGAAAAACAGAGAAATCATCTATAAATACCTCCATGATGTCTTCCACCATATCTTCAAAAATTGCTAACATACACCTTTGGAAAGTAGCTGGAGCATTGCATAATCCAAAAGGTATGCGGCGGTAAGCAAATGTGCCATATGGGCAGGTGAAGGTGGTCTTTTCCTGATCTTCCGGGCTAATAGGTATCTGAAAATACCCAGAGAGCCTATCTAGAAACCAATAATAAGAGTGTCCTGAGAGTTATTCGAGCATTTGATCAATGAAAGGCAAAGGGAAATGATCGTTCCTCGTGGCATCATGGAGTTTCCTGTAGTCTATGCAGACTCTCCAACCTGTGACAGTTCTGGTATGAACAAGCTTATTCTTATCATTAGTGACAACTGTCATTCCTCTTTTCTTCGGCACCACTTGCACTAGGTTTACCCATGCACTGTTAGAGATAGGGTAGATTATACTTGCGTCAAGTAGCTTGATAATCTCATTTCATACTACCGCCTTCATATTAGGGTTAAGTCTTCGTTGGGGTATCGCTGTGGGTTTGTGATTATCATCCATGAGAATCTTGTGTGTACAAAAAGATGGACTGATTCCCTTGATATCAGCTATTTTCCATGCAATCACCCTTTTGTGCTTTTTCAGTATAGCTAGAAGCTTATCCATCTACTCAGCTATCAAGTCAGATGCTATACTGACTGGGAGCTTGGAACCATCACCCAGAAAGGCATATTCTAAATGCTCGGGAAGGGGTTTCAGCTCTAGTTCAGGCGGTTCTTCAATTGATGATTTCAATCTCCCATATTTCCCGAGATCACATTTCTCAACTCTCTCATCCTCTGCTTCAGATGAATTGTCACTGCTTGAACTATCTTCTGTCACCTGAACCTCAGCCCCAATCGAATATAAGTCACTCACTTGAGAATAATCCATTTCCTCTGAGCCTCCTGACCCAGTTGGATCTGTCTCCTCTTCAACCAGACTTGTTGACTATGAGGGTCCATCGGAACTGTCTCTTGATTCATCACTGACAGGGTCGAATTGGCAATTAAGTGAACAAAAATTCCCTACCAGGCTCGCCCCATCTGTCTCCATGTATTCCTCAAGAAATAACTGGACCTTCTGCCTCTCTAGAATTTCATTGATCGAGTCCTCACAATACTGTTTCTTCCACTGATCATCATCAAAATAAAAACTACAAGAGAGAAGATATATTTACAAAAATAGAGGTCAACACACAAAGATTTACAAGAGAGAAAGATAAGGGGACAGGCGGGATGTAATAAAGTAGTAAATGCAAGAATGGTAGTACAAAACCAAACAATGGTCAAATCAACACGCTTAAAGTTTTCTGAGTATTCCTTGTGGTTCCCCAGTAACGGCGCCAAAAACTTGATCGTTTCCCGGCAAGTGTACGGGATCGCCAAGTAATACCCCTCGTGCGAGTACGAGGGGGTCATATTCTTAAGGGCTCGAGAAGCTACTCTTACTTTCTCTTCGCTATGTTGTTTAACCTCCATGTTTGAATGTGATAGTGATAATACAAATAAACAAGTAAAATGCAAATAAAAATGCTAGCAATGAAGGCAAGATACGGGGGATAATCAAGAAAAAGAAAAACGGTCACGGATGAGGATCCTCTCGGGGGCTACTAAAGTGTGCAGGATGCCAGAACTAACATGCAATTGGCTAGTTGGACCGAGAAAACCCTAGATTAGGTCAACCCAATGGTCACGGCAATTAACCCCTAATCCGGTATGAGTATTGGATACGGGATCTCTTCTGCCCAAATATTCCTATGATTGTAATGGGAAAGGTGGTTTTCTCAAGTTAGGGTTAGAATACAAGCTAATACTTAACCCTAGAATTGGAGGGGTATAAATACCCGATGGTCACGGTGTATTTATACGTGTTTCCCTTCCAAACTTGGTGAGTCTAACACTAGGGCAATGTTCATGCAACCTAGCATTACCTAAGAATTGATACACCGAGTTCTCATGCATACCAAAGCATTCAAATGCACCAAGCAAGGATCACAAAAAAACCATAATGCAATAGAAAGAACCAAGCATCCATACAAGCACAAGTTCATCCCCAAGGTTCACCTACATCCGGTGACCTTGGGGTTTAGTTGTTCATAGTCATCAAATACAATAAGAAATCCATTCAAACAGCCAAACAAAACATAAGAAACACTCCCTCAAAGAATGAAGGCCGGAGAAGCTTCCAAAGACGCCACACAAGAGGTGGCTTCCCTTGTCTTCAACCTCCTCTACACAAGCCCTAGGAGTAGATCTCGCCCAAAATCGCGCTCTCCTCATCGAATCCTCCATGGAAATGCCCTCAAAACCTTACTTCTAGCTCTAATTTGGTGTGGTGGTGGTGAGCTCCAAGAAGAAGCTTCCTCCTCGCAAAAGAAACCCTAACAATGCTTATAAAGGGATGAACTCGGGCTTCCTTGCAGGTGGCCTCACGCTCACAATACTACCCACGAGGATGGTCATAATACTGCCTATAAGGAAATCTAGACTTAGACTTTTTCTGAAATTTTCATGTTCCGGGCTGCTACAGTGCATGTACAATGCCCGGGGTCCAAAAATGATGTTTTCGATGTCAATTTCTTCTTACATTCTGTCGTTGAGCTCACCTAGGCTTCCTTTGTGCCTAAAACATGAAATAAATGATTAAACCATAAAAAAGGCATCGAGTTTTCAATAAAATACAATAAACATGCTCGTTGGTACGTACAAAATATGTACATTTAGACGTTTATCAATAAACATTACCATAGAAGTTCTATTAGAAATATGTGTCCTAATCTAACTAAAACAACTTTTATCTTTGAGTCCTCATAATTTTGATTATCTATTCGACTCCATCGAATTTAAATCAAAATTTAAACTTAAGACAAAAAACCCTAGATCAATTTACAATTTCACTCATCCCATGAAGTAAAATTGTAAATTGATAATTTCTACCCCGTACTCAAAACGAGACTGATTTTTTATCCTTTTAAGCGTAACTCCTTAGGTTCATTTCGATTGGCAATAGGAGGATACCAAAGGACGTGGGTAACACCTAGCCAGCCCCGTGGCCCCACGTCGTAGCCCAGTTGAACACGAATGAGTAGATCATTACGAACCTTTCTGATTATGATTACCATATGTGTATAAACCTTTCGTTCTTGTATCCCAACTGAGTGAGAACCATGGTAATTGTCAAACTCACTGAACTCAATCATATGCAAATAACTATAGTGGGGTGAGATTACCAAACTACCCTTCTTGTCCCACATGATTAGTTTGACTGCCTTAGCCAAGGTCTTCTAATCTCACATACTTATAGTCGCATAGGATACTGACTCGTTTACTTCCGAGAGAACGAATTCCTTCTTGGTGATCACTCACAACTGCTACCAGCCCGACATAGTCGCACTTCGAGATCGGCCCTACCAAAAGGTGAACTGAGCCTAACAACTCTAGTAACAGACTAGACGTCACAAGTACATTATGATCATGATACCTCAGGTCTAAGGTCCACTCATATGATCATAACCAACAATCCCAATCATTGACTGTCAAAGAGTAAAACCCACATGATTGGATTGTTGCGAGTCATGTTCAAATACACCAATTCCCAATGATGTATTTATGACATATGCTCCCATTATTCCATAGTTTTCAACTAGCACTCTTTGTCAAAGTATATGTGATACAAATCCTTACGAACCTTTAACACCCAATTAAAGATTCTATGATTTGCGAACTATTTAAGTGTATAAGTACCAAACTCTTCTAGTGCTCTTCTCTTTATCCCACAAAGAGTAGAAGATTTAACTTAATACACATGGACTATGATATTCAAAACTAATTATAATGCCATCACAGGATTTATATAAACATCAAAATAAATAGCTACTAAATAAGAATGTATAATACAAATGAAATGCCCTAATACAAGTATCCTCATTGGCATTCGAGGGCATAATCCTAACAATAGGGACATACATGACTATATGGATCATTATACACGACTGTGTGAAATTACATCAGAAAATCATACTAGAGGCAGAGAGATACATGGTCGTGGGAGGTCTCTACACTGCCGCGTATAATCATGGGACCGGGGTATTGATAAACATCTAAATGTATGTATTTTATACATATTTGTGTGCATGATTTATGTATTTTCTTGATCAATCAATTTCCTTTTATAGTTTAATTGGTTAATTTCGTGTTGCAGGCATAAAAGAAGCCTAGGTGATCTCGACAACGGGATTCAAGATGAAATCAGCACCAAAAACACCGTTTTAGAGCCGGGCATTGTAGCTGACTGTAGCATCATTGTAGCACGAAAACTTGAAGAAAACGCTAAGTCTGGAGTTTCATGAGGGCAACAACAGTTTTACTGTAGTAATCAATGTAGCAACGTACGCGAATTTCGTAAATTGGCTGGAATCTTCACAGCCCATATGTCGACCACATGCCATCCTGAAAGGGATTTCAAAGAAGGGTTAGGGCATCTTTTTAGAGGACTTTTGGCCTCCGTTCTCCACATATCAGATCTTGGGCTTCAAGGGAGTTTGAGAGTGCAAATTTCAGGATTAAATCAAAGGGAGAAGAAGATTACAGTCAAGGAAGAAAATCAAGGAGCTTGTCGGCATGGATCAAACAAGTTATCATCACCATAATCTAGTCTTCGTCTTAGGGGAGTTGTTATGAGTTTCATCTTGTATTTATTGTTTTCTATACCTTCTCCTTTCTTGATGATGAACTAGACTCCCAAGCTCACCGGCCATCCGGTGAACCTTGGGATGAATGACAAGATCCCCTTTCGTATATCCCGCAAGTGCACGGGTTTGTCAAAGTAATAATCCCGGGTGAGCGGGTATTGAATCCACAGGGAATAGGGAATAAAAATACTTAATTTGATTCTTAGCTATGTGAAAGATCAATGATGATAAGTGACAATGATTCAATTCTCAACAATAAAAAAACAACAACTAAGAGAGCAAAAAGTAAAGAAAGGGGGTAAGGCAATCGATAAAGATGGGGTACTCGGATAATGCTCCGCCTAGGATAATTGTTTCAAGTGCAAGAACCCTCTATTATGCTTCCTAATCAATGCAATGGTGAGTCGTGGAAATCCTTAATTACATAGTCCCAAATCTAAGGTCAATTATGCCTAACTCTATACATGTCCCGGACGAGAGATTAGATAACCTCTCAACCTCGCACTCGTATAGAGTTGCAATGAGCTCTAGGGATTCCAAGTGATAAATCTCTTCCTAATTATAGACCTAACCCTTTGGTTCAGGTGGAAGGTCCCTAACCACGATTAAGCAATAGATACTAAGATCACCTCAACGTTTCACTCCGTTGCACGCGCAACTAAGCCCCAGCGGAAGTTTATCCCTTAGACCATTCACTCTATTATGGCCACAAAGAACTCGAGGAACGGAGGTAGAATCTATCACGTCGGAGGGGAAAGGGGACGCTCCTGTACCTCTCGACTCATCCTCTCAACCCTCTCCAACCTAGCTGTGTCTAACGCTCGTGGTGTGTCACTCACTCACAAGGTTACCAACGAGAACTCTCAATCCTAGTGTCACTCAAGGGGAAATGTTCATACAAACAAGCATTCAAGGTTGGAACTCACAATCAACATCAATTTATTGAAAGCATAATAAAGAGATTCAAAGAAACGAATACATCCTAGGGTTCACAAATACCCAAGTACCCACTAGGGGTTTAGCTCTCCATGGAGCTAAGTACAATCAAAGAAATAGAATGTAAAAGCAATGAATCCATAAAGAAACCCCCTCGATAGTCATGTCGATTGTATTCTGAAAAGTCCTCTACTCGTCGTCTAAGGATTCCCTCGTCCGGCATAGGATATGCCTCGACGGAAGCTCTCCTACCAACATTCTTCCTAAGGAATGACTATGTCGGAGCCATAGAACCTCTCCAAAAACCTTGGACAATACCCCTCAAAACCCTAGCCGAAGCCCTCTCTCAAGTTGGGGAAAAGATGGAGAAAAGAATACTAAAATCGGGGCTGATTCGGCTTTAAATAGGGCTGGAATCGGGCGATCGCACAGCGTGGATGCTTCACGCCCGTCGCGGAATTTTCACACGGGCGTGGATAATTTCCACACGCCCGTGTGGATTCTCTGAACTCGCTTTTCTTGGCGGTTGTGAGCAGTGCTCTGCATTAGCTGCTCATTCGTATCCGGCCTGAATAGCTTCCCGAATCCATACTTTCATCGGAGTAACGCAAACGGGCACACGTTCACGTCGTGGATCACTTGCTTCTTCAATGATGGGCAAGTTGGTGGAGCTCTTGTTCTATGTGCATAAGTCGGAATGCTCGAGTGTGACTGCCTTTGTGCCTCTCCAAATGGATGTGCCAAACTCGAATACGAGGAGGTTGGCACACACTCTAGCATCTCACATCGACCTATGTCTTCGCGTTTGAACCTTAGCAAGATTTTCTCCAAAATCGGTGCATTGTAATCCACATTGGCTTCTTTCTTTCATACTTGGCCTCACAACCCTACCTGCATGAAAGTAACATAAAAACACACATATTAGTGTAAAAACCTGAGAAAAGTAATGCTCAACATAAGGAATGAATGCTTCGCATTCATATCACACAAGCACTTGTCAATGAACTTGCTTTTGTTAATGTTTTGATTTACATTTATAGTATTTGTGTGGTTTGTGGTTTAATCCTTATGAACTTTGATGTGTTGATTTGCATGAGAACTCTGTATTTCAACTTCAAGGTTATACTTAGTAGTATCACCATCGCCCTTGTACTAGACACACTTGGCTTAGAAGAGATTCATATATGAATACATCGTGACAATCGGCTATTTCATAATCCTCCAACCATTAGGGTTATACCTAGTTGAACATTGGCCTTAATTAGAAATATTCCAACACTTAATGCAATTATAAGAGGACTTGAGCGGAAACGATTCCGATCCAATACTTGTATGGGATTAGGGGTTATCACCGTGTCCATTGGGGTTACCTATTGTTGGATGTCTCTTCGCCTAATCACCATTGCCTTTGTAATTTTAGCATCCCTCTAGCTTTAGTAGTGATAAGTGCTTGTGTATTAGTAATACGAAGTATTATTTTCTTACGATGATTGATTGCTTCCCCATAAGTGTATGGGATTGCCAAGTAATACCTCGTGTAACGACATGAGGATCGTATTCCATGGGGCTAAGGATCTCCTATTACTCCTTCTCGACCTATTATCTAGCCTAAGATCTTAAGTGATAGAATTTACTCTACTAGATGCAATTAAAGCTAAAAACAAGATTATCAACAAATTAGGGAAAACAAGCAATGAACAAGAAAGAAAACCAATGTAATACAAAGGCCTATGGATGTGGATTCCCTTGAGGGATCATCATGATACCTGGATGAAGAACAAAAGATGCAAGGGTAGTTTGGACAAAGAGATTTCTAGATTAGAACAACCCCAGTTTCTCGGCAATTGAACCCTAATCCCATACGAATGTTGATAGGAATTTCTTCCAAATCCACATTCCTACGATTGCATTAAGTACAAGGAAATATCAAAATAGGGATAAACTCATCCTAAGTTCACCCATAAAACATGGACGCCTACCAACGCCCAATTTCTCGGTGTGACAATACAAGTATCTCCTTCTAATCCATTCATGATCTAATACATGCGAGTAGGTCACATCTACATGCATCACTCATAAAGAACTACGGATTTCACCTTAGTGTAGCTCTTAGCATGAAAACAATGGATCAAATCTCAAAATAACCCAAGCATGAAATTAACAAGTAATCATCCAAAATACATGATAAACCCCCCCCAAGGTTCACCAACACCCAGTGGCCTTGGGGGTCTAGTCTGTCATCATCCCACAACAAGCAACAAAATCAAGTAAATCACAAAGCAAAACTATAAATGATACTCCCTAGATGAAATGGTGAAGAAGGAGGTAGAAAAATGTGCCGAATAACGCTTCCACCCGCCAAAGGAATGCCGAATGATGCTTCCTCTAGCCACGGGTCTCTTTCCTTCAAATAGTTGTCAATTTCCACTTAAATGGTGATGTCTTCTTGCCTTGAGAGCCTTTGACCTTGCCCTTGAATGATATCCTCATTTCCTTGCCCTTCTTCTTCTTCCCAAGGTCGCTCAAGGTCTCCCAAGAAGTCTCTCAAAAATCTCTCCCGAAAAGTCCTCTTTTCTTCCCTAAAAGTCTGCTTTTATACTACCCAAGGCATACAGGCAGTATAGGAGCTGTATGAGGGCCGTATAACTCTCAAAAAACCTAGATTTACAGTTCATATGGGGTGCATACAGGGTCCATATAGGGTGTATACGGCCTCCATATTGAGTAGTATAGGGGCCGCATGAAATTCTGGGTAGACAGCTTCAAACCGTCCCACTGCTACAGTGTTGCTATAGTACTTTAGGACTATTTTCTTCTCTTTTTGCCTAAATGATATCATCATGTTCTCCATGGCTTCCTTATGCCCTACAAAGCAAATAGTACATGATTAAGCACAAAATGGGCATCAAACCTCACAAAATATATGCAAAGTGCATAGATGTTGAGTTATAGTCAATAAGAATAGTAAAAATATACCATGTCTCATCCCTTATATGTCTGTGCCGTGTAAGTGAATCCTATATCTCATTTGTCCTGATTTGGTCTAGCCTAAGGACTTAAATCAGTAAAGCTCTAGATGGTAATTACTCCACATACAAATAATACTAAGTCTTAAACTACTAAGTGCTACTTCAATGGCCATGTAAGATCCTTCTAATTCTATAGCTCGAAACTAAATCCTCTTTCTTCTCAAAACCATTAGTAGGTACTCGAAAAGATTACTAGGGTTTTTATTTTCATTTCATCATTCATTTTCATTTTTTTCCCCCTAGTCCGACTAACGTAAACTGCACCAACATTATTTAGAAATCTTTCTGGAAGGTACACATGCTGGTTAAGCATAAGAGCCACCCAACTACTCGATTACAGTCTACATAGACACATTCATGCTTCAATAGCAAAGGAATACTAACATAGACTGAATTTATTTTTTCTTTTTCTCTCTTTTTTTTCATTTAACACACTCACCCTAGATCACATCTTTAGAGTACTCTACATGCCACAAAACTAGGATTAGCTCAACAAGACTTAGAAGTTCTTAAGAAAACATTGAAGGATAGAACTTAGTGTTTTAAGGCCAAGTGCTCTAAGTAGTTTGTTAAGCATACAAGAGAGTTAGAGTAGTTACATTGGCTATTCCCATGGCATCGACAAAAGAAATTCAGTGCACATGACAATACTAGGTGTAAAACAGAATTCAATAAAGCATAAGAGAAAGTAACTCACATCAATCATTAATCCAAGCTAAAAGAATCTTACAAGAATGAACAAAGCCATCATAGGTAACACTAGCATGCAAGAAATGGTCCTAATACATAAAAAAACACCCATTCCCACACTTAGTGTTGTACATTCCCCTCAATGTACACTAATCATGATAAGCATGCTAGATGAAGCAATGAAAAAAATAGAGGAGGGTGAAAATGAACTTCCCCATTTCATCTTGTGCTTGTCATGACGTATGACTTGACAAAAGGTGTGGTGAGCAACATGTGTCTTGTCTGACCTCCATTTTAAATTAGGAAAGCTCACCAAATTCCCTTAATGCCCTGCGAGGCAAAAAGGGGACATCATAATTCCACAAAAATTTACAAATATAAACATAATGGAGAAACTAGGGAGTAGTAAACAAAACACATAGATGAAAAGGAAATAAAGTTCTACACCACAAGTTCGTAGGGTAAGAACCGTGCCAACTTATTAAAATACAAACACACAAAACAAAGCAAACTAAAGTAGATAACAAGTGTCCACCCTTAAACGGGCTGCTACTCATCACAGGCTGATACAGGTGGTGGTGGCATGGCTGCAGAAGAAGTGGTCGTGGTATGCGAGGATGAAACATGGTACGAGGTAATGAATCAATGAAAATCCTACGTGAGTCGACTTTGTCAATCAATATTCTAGTGAAGCTGGCCACGAATCAATCTAGTTACATAGGGCACAGTAAATATTGCTCCTAATCGCGCGCACTATCCCTGGTGAAGAAATGCATCGGCAACAAGGTGGCCAAGATGAGTAGGGCGTTGCTCAATGATGCCATACATTGCGTAAAGATCAGACTGTGTGACCATCCTTGTACTATCAGCCCAACCCCAAATAGAATGAGAAATCAAGGCATGGATATATCTGTGTGCTGGATCTACCATGCATGAGGCCTTTGGGGCCTGGTTAGTACCTGTCAAGGTTGCCCAATAGCGGCTTCGATTCATATCACTTAGGAAATCAAGCTTAAGACGGTCACCAAGCATTGAATTGATAAATACATCGTCATAGATTCCCAAATACTTGGCAATGTCCAAGTGGTGCATAGTACGAATTTTTCCAAAAGCTTAAAAACGAATGGTAACACATTTCCTATCACGCACAGATTGTGCATCTTGTCGTGCCTCAAAAGTGCTCAAAACCTCCAAGGTTAGTTGGCGAAAGGTTGGTTCATCGATTGCAAATAGCTTTTCCCAACAATTATGTGATGACCATCCTTTGACTTGATTTTCTATCCCAAGACTTTCCACAAGCCCCCAATCAATCTAACGTACCACTCCAAATGGTTTTGTCTTCAAAATATCGTATTTTTCTCAATGATGTGCCAACTTGAAGACGGGTTCCTCGGGTGTAGATAAGGATGTGGTGAGTCTTAGGCTTTTGGAAGCGAGCCTTTTGGTGTGAGGCATCCCTACAACAAAGATAAACCTTGATCAAGCTTTGAGGGATTAAAGATAAATCAAAATAAAGTACACAAGATAGGGGAAAAGAATGAAAAATAAAAGTTTTGTGGAATCAAATTTTTTTTTAACATCATCCAAACCAAGCAAAATGCTTGAAAAATTCCACACAAAAACCCCAAGAATGCAAAAAAATAATGGAAAAGAGAAAAACTAGGGCATCAAAGAGCATACCGAAGAAATCTTGAGAAAAACTAGCTTTTAAACTTAAGGAAAACCACTAGATCGGTGACACGTCCGTATATGCGTGTAAACCGCAAGTGCATGGGTGTCAAAGTAATAATCCCAGATGAGTGGGTATCGTATCCACAGAGAGTAGAGAATAAAGACACTTAAGTTGTTTCTTAACTAATGTGGAAGATGAATAGTGATATGTGTGACAAGATTCAATTCTCAAAAGTAAAAACAACAAGAAAGAGAGCACAAGTAAAGGAGAAGGTAAGGCAATCAATAAAGATGGGGTACCCGGATATTGTTCTGCCTAGGACAATCGTTTCAAGTGCAAGAAACCTCTATTATGCTTCCTAATTAATGCAATAGTGAGTTGTGGAAATCCTTAATTACATAGTCCCAAATCTAAGGTCAACCATGCCTAACTCTATACATGTCTCGGAGGAGAAATCGAACAATTTCAACACCTCGCACTCGTATTGAATTGCATTGAGCTCTAGGGATTCCAAATGATAAACCCTATTCCTATGTATAGACCTAACCCTTTGGTCCAAGTGAAAGATCCCTAGCCACAATTAAGCCCTAGATGCTAAAATCACTTCAACGCTTCACTCCGTTGCACTCGCAACTAAGCCCAGCGGAAGGTCATCCCTTAGCCCATTCACTCTACTATGGCCAGAAAGAACTCTTGGAACGTGGATGTAGGATAGATCACACCGGAGGGGAAAGAGGATGCTCCATTACCTCTCGACTCACCCTCTCAACCCTCTCCAATCTAGCTTTGTCTAACTCTCATGGTGTGTCACTCACTCACAAGAGTTACTAAGAAGAACTCTCAACCCTATAGGGCCCAATAAATATAGCTCCAAATCGTGTATATGAGCCCTGGTGAAGAAATGAATCGCCGACAAGGTGGCCAAGGTGAGTAGGGCGTCGCTCAAGAATGCCATACATCATGTAAATATCTGCTTGAGTGACAACCCCCTTGCTATCTGTCGGCCCCAAATAGAACGAGCAATCAAAGCATGAATAAATCTGTGTGCCGGGTCAATCATACGTGAGGCCTTCGGGTCTGATTATCACCTGCCAAGGTTG